>NW_012147301.1:1003369-1008483 GCF_000956105.1 Propithecus coquereli | reverse complement strand
GTCCCGCCCACTGTGGGCCAGCTGGGCCTGGGGCTGCAGAATACCAAACATCGGACTCCTCTGTCCTCCTGTCAGTTTAAAGGGAAAGCTGGGGTGACGCTGCAGCCTGAGGTGTGTGCTTGGGAGGAAGAGCCTGCGGGAGTCAAAGGAAAGAAAGGGCCAGCCTGTCCCTTCACGGGGAGGGGCCTTTTACCAGTACCGGCTTACTAATACAGTGACTGGCTTACTAATACAGTGACGGACTCACCTTACGCTTGGCACCCTGCCCAGTCACTCTCCACCTGCCCCCTCTAGTTGGGTGGCGGGAGGAGCGGGAAGGTAATACTGTAAGTATCTGGACTTACATGCCTTAGCCTGTGCAGTGTAACATGCACTTAAGTCCACTGTTTCCTTTGTCCCTTCTAACAAGTCCGTGAGTCACTGAAGGCAGGGTTGCTATCTCCATTTGTACACAGACGCAGGCTCAGAGAAGTGACTTGCCCAAGGCCTCACAGCCAGTGCTGACTGGTGCAGTGGGTCTTTGGGCTTGCAGCTGTCCCTGCTTTGCTGGCCCCACTGATGCTCCAGGGCCGGTGCCGGGAGCTCCTTTCAGGTGCAGCACAAGCTCTCGACCCACGACTCTTGGATTTCCTTCCTGCTGGATTTCTAACACCACTTCCTCCCTCTGTTTCCTTGCATGCAGGTTCATGCTTTTATCAAGAGATCTGATGCTGAGGAGGTAGACTTCGCAGGTTGGCTCTGCTCGACCATCGGCCTTAACCAGCCCAGCACACCAACTCACGCGGCTGGTGTCTGAGTGTTTGGGAAGCAGCAAAGAGCGAGTCCCCTGCCCAGCGGTGTGCCATGTTGCTTTCGGGCCTCTTTCCCATGCCTGTCTCCCATTCAGACGTGCACTTCACCTACGACAAAGGATGAAAAACACAGCATGTGCCAAAATTCTACTCGTGTCATTTTTAATATTACTGTCTTTATCCTTATTACTACTGTTACTCCCCTAAGTGGATTGGCTTTGTGCTTGGGGCTATCTATGTGTATGTTGATGATCAAAACATGTGCCAGGCTGAATTACAGTGAAATTTTGGTGACTGTGGGTAGTCATTCTTACAATTGCACTGCTGTTCCCACTCCGTGACTGACTGGCCACCTGTATTTTTGGGATTTTTTGACATTGGTGGTACTTTACTCTCGCCAGGCGTACTTTCTCTCTGTTTGAGTAGGAGGGAGCCTTGTGAGATCCTCCACAGGCAGTGCATGTGAAGCATGCTTTGCTGCTATGAAATGAGCATCAGAAAGTGTACATCCTGTTATTTTATTATTTTTTGCTTTTGATGTAGAATTCAGCAGTCTCCATCAAAATCTAGCCAGAGCCCTTCACTGCCATGATAGCCGGGGCTTTACCAGTCTGTCTACTGTGATGATTTGTAGACTTCTGGTTATATTTCTATATTTATTTTTAAATACACTTTGTGGGATATTTAGTGGTGTATGTCTCTTAAGTTTTGATTAGTGTTTCTAAAATGGTGGAGTTGTTTTGAATGTCACAAATCGATCAAGGCATTAAAATGTGTCAGATTTATCTTTCCCCATAGCCAGTACCAATGCTATTGTAAACAAAGTGTATAGTGCCTAAAAATTGTATGAAAATCCTTTTAACCATTTTAATCCAGATGTTTAACAAATCTAATCTCTTATTCTAATAAATATACTATGAAGTTAAAAAGTGATGAAAGGTATTTCTACTTTTGTGGTAGGCTTTTCAGTTTCTCTAGTACACAAGAAAGCAAATGGTTTGGCCAAGCATTATTGCAGGGGGAAAGGTAAAGACAGGCAGGCAGGAGGCGGGTGCTTTGGACTAATGGGGCTTCCTGTAATTTCAGTCTTTGGACTAGATCCAGCTCTTCTCACCCGACACCTTTATCTGTGACCCTTCCAACCACCTTCCTGTGGACCTGTGAACAGATCCTGTCTACTCCTTTCTTCTCCTTATACATGGGAAAAGCAGCAGGTGGGAGCTGGGAACCCATCTTGAGAAAATCACAGAACATTTCTCATTTTCCACAAGGGCTGAGCTGAGGGCTTGCGTGCAGTTCCAGGCTGCCACGCTCACAGAAGGGCCTTGCTGGTGGAGCCCCTGCCACAGATGACACAGTCAGTCTCCTTTGCTACACGGAGCAATGTTTTCCCTTCTTTCACCACTTACGCTTAACCACACCTTCCTGTAGAGTAGGAAATGTGCCTGCTGTTAGCTTTGTCATACCTGTGAGGTGGCAGTGAAGTCACAGAAACAAAGCCATGTCCCCTTTAGTGCCCTTTCCTTCTCTGAAAAATGACTCTTGGAACTTTAGGTACATGTGAGGCTGCCTGGTCAGTACCTCTCTCTCCTCGTTTTCTTCTTTGAAAGGGCAGGTTGTAGAAAACCAAAGCCAATGTATGGATTTAAAAATAAAAGACCGATTTCATTTATAGATTAAAAACAACCTGGGTATAAATAATCTCCTGAGTAAGTATTTAATAGTTCCAATGTGGAGCTATCGGAGGTTGGGATTTAGCTAGGATTCAGAAAACCGGGCAGTTTTACATATGCTGCTGCCTAACTAGTCAATCTTTCTCTTGGAGTGAGGCCAACAGCTGTTCTAAATCAGCAGATGAACTTGTATGTTTTCAACATATAAGCTGAGTCTTAAGACTCATCCCCTATGGCCGGGCGCGGTGGCTCACACCTGTAATCCTAGCTCTCTGGGAGGCCGAGGTGGGCGGATTGTTTGAGCTTAGAAGTTCGAGACCAGCCTGAGCAAGAGCGAGACCCTGTCTCTACTAAAAATAGAAAGCAATTAGCTGGACAACTAAAAATATATAGAAAAAATTAGCCGGGCATGGTGGCGCATGCCTGTAGTCCCAGCTACTCGGGAGGCTGAGGCAGAAGGATCGCCTGAGCCCAGGAGTTTGAGGTTGCTGTGAGCTAGGCTGATGCCACGGCACTCTAGCCTGGGCAACACAGTGAGACTCTGTCTCAAAAAAAAAAAAAAAAAAAAAGACTCATCCCCTATGTCTTCTACTAACAGGATGCCACCACTATTGAGAATGTCTCATTAAAATGAGGAAACTGCATCCTTAGAAAAAAGTACTAGTATGACCTGTCTAAAACCTGAATCTCACCACTTTTGTGCGTGGTATTTTGTTGAGGGGTGTTTTAAATTCTGTTTGTATCCAAAGGTACTGTATTTTTAGAGTCAAAAGAATTTTTTCCAGTTGTTTTTTATGAAGAATGGTCTTGTTTTCAAGAATGATATTCCCTGTATCAGTCTTGCAGTGTTTTGAGCTCCCCGTGCCAAATTCCTTCCTCAAATTTCCTCTCTGAGACACCAACAACAGCTGGACTTTTTAATATCTCGTTAGCACCTTGTAACCTGTGAAACTGCTAGAGCAGATGTGAACATTCTCATTTTACAGACGGGAAAGAGTTGCAGAGTGGAGAGGGCAAGTGACCAGTTAGTTGGTAGAGCTACAATTCACAGCCAACTTTTCTTGCTCTTAAAACCCATGCTTATATTTTAAATTAGACCCCCAAAATGTATAATACCTTGATGCTTTTTGTTCCAAAACTGTCTTCACATTGTGTGTTCTAAGGAACGTACTCATTTAAACTTCCTGTAACAGTAGCTCAAAATAACTCTAATGAAATGTTGATTAACAAAAAATGTATCTGTTTTCTTCTGGGAACAGTTACATAAGTTCTGTTTGAGGAGGTTCTTTGTGTTTGGTTTTTCTATTGCCTGGGCAGGGGAAATAGTTATTTAACTGAACATTCAGTGGAAAAGGGACAGTATGCAGAAATGAATCTCAATTTCAAATACCAAGCCCCAAGCATGGCACATTTCCTAAGGGCCAGAAATGGGTTTTAAACCATCCTGCTGTATGTCTGCCTCAGAAGAGGAACTGCTGCTTTTCTCTGTTGGTGTCTGCAAACAAGCAAGCTCCATGACAGCTATTTATCTGTAATTTATTTGTAAGTACATTTTACCAGTGATGTCTCAAGTGAGATGTAATGACAGCCACAAGAAGCAGGCTATAATGGGCAGGGTGCTGCAATGCCTCTGAGAGGTGGCAATAGCTGTGCTCTTAAGTGGCCCTCCCTCTTTCCCCTTGTCATCCTTCTCTCCTAGACTGTGGCCTAATTCTGCTCACAAGGGTTCAGTGGCATGCCAATAGCCTTTAATTAGTTTTTGTAAAAGAGGCATTGTTGACTAGAAAGACTGGCTTTTATTTAAACTCTGCCCTTTTTGCAAATGCCAGGCTTTCTCAATATTTCAGAGGAAATTTTGTTTTCAATACAATTACTGAATCTGACCAGATTACAGACAAAGCACCTCCCATGCTGCTCAGTGCTAAGATACTGCATCTTCGATTTTCTATATGTCACAACATTCTGAAGCTTGTTATTTATAGAACCATTTTTACAACTACACATTCTCCTATAGTTCTTGCTTCCTTTGAAGCAGGCCATAGGGCCCATGCAAATGATTTCTTTGAAGAGAGAGAGAGCCTAAGACTTAGAAATTTAATTTGTATAACTAACCCTGGCTGTTTTCCCCTTTTAGGAGTCTGATTCTTCCTCCTCCTCCTCCTCTTCTGTCACACAGGTCCTTGTGCTCAACTCCAGTGCAGTTTGGTTGATTGATGCTTCATTGTCTACATGCACCAGCATCTGCATTGGCCAAAGACATTATAGATTAGTAGGAAGGATACTGGCCTCAAAACAGCAAATCCTTAAAACTGTTTTAAAATCAAATCTCAATTGCACATCCATCCCCAATATTTATGACTAAGGGGTAGGGCCCCTTTCCTGTTTCTTCAAATTCTACCCCCGGCCCTGTTGCAAAAATGGGGGAAGAATAAATGTGCCAGATTTACTAGAATCATTACCCGATTTATAAACGTTCTTGTAGAAAGCTCTGACATAAGAGCTGTGCCAACTTAGATGTACTGCTTTGTAATGGTGGGGTGTTTTTTGTTCGTTGGTTTTTTAAGATGGTGTCTCACTATATTACCCAGGCTGGTTTCGGACTTGGGCTTAAGGGGGACTACAGATGTGTGCCACTATGCCTGGCTAATTT
>NW_012147301.1:994358-1002449 GCF_000956105.1 Propithecus coquereli | reverse complement strand
TTTTTTAAGATGGTGTCTCACTATATTACCCAGGCTGGTTTCGGACTTGGGCTTAAGGGGGACTACAGATGTGTGCCACTATGCCTGGCTAATTTTTTTTCTATATATTTTTAGCTGTCCAATTAGTTTCTTTCTATTTTTGGTAGAGACGGGGTCTCACTCTTGCTTAGGCTGGTCTCGGACTCCTGAGCTCAAACAATCCACCCGCCTCGGCCTCCCAGAGTGCTAGGATTACAGGCGTGAGCCACCGCGCCCGGCCTAGCCGGCTTATTAAACTAGAAAATTCACCTCCCTGAGTCCTTTCGGCTAGGTAGTATGATTTATAATGATTTTTGACCACCTAAGCGCCATGGGAGCAGAGCAGACTTTGCATTCTCTCCCTAGGTCTGCACTTTTTTAAGCTTACATCTTGTGACTGTTCAGGTGCAGGTTGAGAAGACAGCATCTCATCCCCTCTTCTTGAACTAATCATTGATTGCAGAGCCAGCTCTTCAACCTAGAAAAGAAGAGTTGAGGATGCTGTCCTTACTATTTCACTGGGCTACTGATGGGGGTCAACTGCTGGGCATGCTGTAAAGGCTGGCATCACGAGAGGGAGTGAAAACAGTATCTCTCTGCTGCTCTAGAGGGAAGGGGAAACTGGGCTCTTAAGCTTTCTCTGCCTTTTAAGGAGATGAGCAAAGAAAGATTCCAGCCCCTTTCCCCTGGGCTGTAGGTGTTCTGGCCAAGCCATGGCTTTCACTCCCCCACACCCCCAGACTTAGTAGCTGGGGGAGAAAACACAAGTGTGCCATTTAAAAAACCAGGTGTCATCTTCTGACTCCACAGAGGGCTGGATCCCTAGGCCTGAGTTTATGTACTCAGTAATGAGAACGGGACGGCAGCAAGAAAAGAAAATGGAGATGTTTCCTGAAGCATAAGGAAGCTTTGGAGGTGGTTATCAACACACACTCAGTAGGTACTTGTAGGGGTACTATGGCAATATAGGGACATAAGTAAGTGTGGGCCATTATAACTGACCTGATGGAAAATGCTTATTATTTTGATATATCACAGCTGTACGACGTTAGTTTACAAAGGAATTTCGTAATCCTCATCTCATACGGACTTAGATCATGATCATCTCGCAGGGACCAAAGCAAGCACAGGTCTGGGAAGTGGCCCTAGTGGGCCTAAATCACTACTCCTCCTCAAGGTCTGGAGTCAGTAGCAGAAGAGCTGCTGAGAACTCCTAGGCTTTGGGGCAGGTCTGTATTCCCAGGGCTTCGGTGTCTTCCCTTCCCGCCGCAGGAGGATGTGAGAGTCCTTTCTAATTTTGCAATACTATAGCCATTTCAAGCGCCAATACAAACTAGTAAACAGTAGCTCAAGAGGGGGCTCAGGAGGAAGAGGCCGGTGGGCAGGGAGGGTCTAGCAGAGCCTTTGGGAGGGGGCACTTGCTCAGTGTGCGGTCTGTGGGCCATCGGCAATTACGGGGAAGGTGGGGTGGGTGGGATGCGACTGTACTTGCCAGATTCCCGGGCCTCTGCCTAGACCGGCAGGATCAAGATTCTAAGACGGGTGGCCCCTAATAATCGCAAAGCAAACTCGTCAGGTGCTTCAGGCACAGGAGTTTGTAAACCAGCAGATCAGCGCCAGGCGAGGAAGCGAACTGGCAGCAGCAGGTAGGCGCCGTAGAGGCCCGCGTTCGGGAGAGATGGTCGCGCGGGAGGAATGGAAGGACGGGTGGGGACCACGGAGTCACCTTGAGGCGGTTGAGCTGGTCGTGCAGGGCCGCTTTCAGCCGCAGCAACGTTTCCTCCTCCTTGCGCAGCTCCTGAAGCCGGCTCAGCATCGTCCCTCGTCACGCCGCCGCCCTCACCTCCTCGCGGCCATCCGCCGGGCGCTCAGTGATGACGCCATCACCGCTGGCCCCACCCCCCGGAAACCGAGCCGGGGAGGGCGGGGCTGGCGGCCATGTTGGGGAAGAGCGGTGGGTGCGCTTCCTTCCGGTGCCCGATGTCGCCTCGCAGCCCCGCGAGGGCTCCCAGCCTTGGCAAGTGACTAAACGTCTCGATTGGTAATGCTCAGGATTCCCAACGCACAAGACGTTGGAACCGTAAACGTGGAGATGTCTTGGCTTTGGACAAGTTAGCCCTATAATTCACTTCCGCACAGTAAAGGTGGTCAGACGTCGATTCTCAAATGACTCAGGTTAGCAGTACTCGCTGCATCACACACCTGACGTGGTGTTCCACGTGGCTACCTCTTACATACTCGACACCTGCAGGTATATTTGAAGGCGGGGACCCAAACCACCAGCATCTAGTACAAAGCTGAGGCGCAGGATCCCGCCTGTGTTAAAGGGGGTTGTGCAGGCTAGAATTCCTAGTGGGCCCTAAAGGGGTAAGGTAGCGCAAACCAAGGAACTAAAACTAAAGAGCATGAAGATAAAGTAGTGTTAAAAGAAATTGCAACAGGAAATGGCGTCCTTATAGGCCCAGAAACAGATTTGGTTCCGGAGATAGGGATTATAGATCACCTTAGCTGCAAACTTTTTTTGAGACAGTCTTGCTCTGTTGCCTGGGGCTAGAGTGCTGTGGCCTCAGCCTAGCTCACAGCAACCTCAAACTCCTGGGCTCAGACAATCCTACTGCCTCAGCCTCCCGAGTAGCTGGGACTACAGCCATGTGCCACCATGCCCAGCTAATGTTTTTTATGTATTTTTAGTTGTCCAGCCAAATTCTATTTTTAGTAGAGATGGGGGTCTCACTCTTGCTCAGGCTGGGTTTGAACTCCTGACCTTGAGGATCCTCCCACCTTGGCCTCCTAGAGTGTTAGGATTCAGGCATGAGCCACTGTGCCCACCTGACCTTGGTTGTAAACTTTAAAGAGATAGCCAATGGGTAGCTATTTTAACAATCCAGACACAAAACAAGTCGCTGACAGGAGACAGAGCAGGGGAAGTTAATTCTGGGGCAGTGAGACATCAGTTTACAAGCTTGGTGGGATGGGGATAGGGGTGAACCCACTGTAAAGCAGTTTTGAATAACTGTGTAAAAAACTAAAACATGCACGTGGTTTAAAAAAAAATGCTAGCTGAGAGGGTGGCAAGCATTTCCTCCAACTGTATTGTCACAGCTCATTAAACAAGACTTTTCAGGGCCAATTTTACTGTAGTATCCCCCAACTTCCATTCTACAATTGTGCCCTCTTACTTAGTGTCAAACCTTAATCCATTTCCATTTTGGAGACTAAACCTTAACAGCCTGTATACATGTTTTCCAAAACATGTTCATTTACAAAATGGATATTATCAGAACTAAAAAAAAAATTCCCTCTTCCATTCCACTGCATGGATTTAGTATAAATCCAAGGCTTCATTTTATACCAGGCTATAAAATGGTACAAATTAAAGGCTGGAATTTTAGAGAACATAAGTATTAAAAATTCTAACCAGATTCACAACACACCCAAGCCATGTTTCTCACTGCCTCTTTGATTAGGTCTTTATTCAAAATAAGCTGTCCAAAATGATTTGACCTTTGTGGAATAAACAAATTTAAGAGTTTATGCAGTAGGCTTCTTTTCTTCTGTGGCAGGTTTCTTTTCTGCTGGTCTCTTTTCAGCTACTGGTTTCTTTTCAGCTGCTGGTTTCTTTTCAGCTGCTGGTTTCTTGGTAGACGCAGCCTTTTTTCCCACCAAAGGCTTTTTCTGCTTCTTAACACCAACAGGCTTTTTTCCTTTCTTCGCTACTATAGGCTTCTTGCCTGCAACCCCTTTCTCATCTGATTTGGCCCGTAGTGCTGCAGCTGCCTTATCCACCCGAAGTTTGTGCTGCAACAAATTAGGCAGAATTGTTAAGAATCAAATCCAAGAAGTTAATATATTGGCAAAAAATAAATTATCACTTACATTTCTGGCCTGGCGAAGAATGGTATTCCGGCGCATGGTCTTTGCATACGGGTTTAGCTTCAACATGATTCTCAGATTTTTCAGTGGATTCTTCTTCAGGACTCTGCGATGAATCTTCTTGCTACACATAAAAAGGTAGACACTGTATCAACATTTTTACACATACACATTTTTGAAATGAAATAACTACTAGTGTTATGGTTGGGGCAAGAGTTACACTATAAATATCAACTTTACCGTGGTGCTCGAAGAGCTCTTTGGATCTCTGGGCTTTTCAAGATTCTGCTAAGGTCTGTGTTCATCATCTTGTGCATGGGAAGGCTGAAAGAAAAAGGTCGACAATGGTTGCCTAAATTCCCATTTCTCATATATTTAATTCATGAATATGTACCTCAACAGAAGCTTTAAAGGATTCCAGAATTCAATCATAATTTCCACTACACTATCATTTCACATAAACATGCACCCAATGAGGTAGTGTATTTCACCATTTCATCCTCTTTCATCTACACATAAGGGGAAACAGGAATGAAATAAACCCATTATTTCGAAAACATGCACACCAATTCTGAATGCAAATATCCACAGTATAAACGTGTTTTCAAGACACAAAAAAACACTCACTTGTAGTTACTCTTGAGGGAAGCAGCTTTACACCAAGTGCCATATAATTCATCTAACTTCCGGAAAGCACTTTCAGTCCAAATGCAGAAACGTCCCACATGTCCACCAGGAGCAAGTTTCAAAATGTTCAGCTTGCTTACATTAAGCAGAGTAATTCCTTTTGAAGGGAAAGGAGAATCAGGGAGCCTGTATTTCAACAAATTATCTCTTTGGCTTATGTGCTACATAAAGTACCTGAGATCTATCTTATTAACTGATGTTTCAATCATCTGTGGTGTAACTTATTCAGCCATGAATCAGAACTTCCACAAAATCATCTGTTTCAGAAACACGGACCATGAAGTGGAATCTCATCATAAAAGCTGACTAAGCTTGCAGAGAATAGCCAATCAAACATGTAAGCAGTATAATTACCCGGAATGTTCCTGAAAGCCTTGATGATACCATTGTCCTCATTGTAGATGATACAGGGTCCCCTGCGCTGGATACGGCGACGGTTTCTCATTTTGCCCTTGCCAGCCCTCATTCGTTGAGAGGCATAGACCTATAAATTGAACAGTTTTAGTATTCTGATTAAGATATGATTTCTGCAACAGATCTTCATAGTTTAAAAAAATCCCACTTTACCAATGAAATTGGGGGCACGGATAACTTGCCCATGGTAACAGAGAGCCATAAAGACAGTCAGGATTCAAACCCACATGATCTGGGCTCCAAAGTCCTTTCTGTCTTGTACACTAAGACTTAGGTATCCTACCCTTCATACGTCAATTTTTAAATTCAAAATGACAAGAAATTTGTATGGACCAAGGATCACCAAACTGTAAATGCGCTCGCATCAAACCTACCTTTTTGATATCATTCCAGGCCTTAAGTTTCTTAAGAAGTAAAACAGCTTCTTTGGTCTTCTTGTAGCCTTCAACTTTATCTTCAACCACCAAAGGAAGTTCAGGAACTTCCTCAATACGATGACCTAATAAAGCCAATTCAATAGTTACCTGGTTACCCTGAAACCCTCTGAAAACTTAAGAGACATTTTATATAACCCACAAAAGCACAATGGTATACAATTTGCCAAATCAGAATTTCCAAATATCATGTGTTTCAGAAACATGGACCAATGAAGTGGAATCTCATCATTCTGACAGTTAAATAAAAATGCAGTGAACATGATGAGTATTTTAAAGCAGAGAGTTTTCTAATTAATTATATACTACACACCACTCTTTGAAGAATTACTTAGTAAACGGGAAATTTAATAAGACACCCTGGACAAACAGAACTTAGCAATAAACAAAAAGTTTCAGGTGAAAAAGGGTATTTTGCACCGCTCACAATACAGAACATTACAAACCTTTAGACATGACCAGTGCTGGTAAGGCCGAAGCAGCCAGGGCAGAGCAGATGGCATATCGCTTTTGGGTTGTGTTCACTCTACGGTGCCAGCGACGCCAGGTCTTGGTTGGTGCAAACATGCGGCCCCCACGACACATCTGTTTTCTCAGTTAAGAATCGTATTTCTCACATTTGAAGAATTAAAAGATTATGTCTTGCTCAGTAAAAATTTTCGTCAACCTTCTGTACCAGCTTACTGACAGCAGGCAACTGTCGCTGAGAACAGGGTAAGACGCAAATTACGACATCATTGCAAGCAAAACTTCCCCTTCAGAACAGACCTCCTCCTCCAAGAATAAATGCATGATAGAAAATAAACACCATCCAGATTCCAAATCTGTTAAGTGGGACACTATTAGTATTACGAACTCAAATATTTTCAAGCTACGTTAATGTAGATAAACCAAGTCCAGTATGCTAAATTCCATGGGCTGACCAGTCTCAGTAAAACAAAGGATACATTTCCAAAAGCACCCTGGCCAGAACGGTGAGTCCCACCACCTCGAACTCTGGGAATTCTAGCCACAGCTCTGCCAGTACCCCAAGACTCAGCACTGGTCTGATGACCTAAAATTGGAAATAAGTAAGAATTTTAGTTATGTCATCATACCAAAACATGATTATTACCCACAGTAGCAAACAGCATCAGAACATCCAAGAAAATCATGTGGTTCAGAAACACGGACCAATGAAGTGGAATTTCATCACTACTGTAAAGCAGCCCCTAAAATATCAACGTGTAGGAAGATATAAATCTTTACCTGCTAATTCACTGACAGCATAGGGCTGTCTGTTGTTTTTGCGCAAGTTGGTGTGAACGAAGTTCACAATATCTGGTCGAATGGGAGCCTTGAAGACGGCAGGCAAAGTAACATTTTTGCCAGATGACTCCCCCTTTTCAGAGTACACCGATATCAGTGGACGAGCACAAGCCTTGGAAAAAAAGGATATTTGAAGTTAGAGGCAAACTTTTCTCATCTGTAGATAATACCATTATGTGCTCAGTTATAAGAGAGACTACTATGGTGGGGGAAGACCACTCACTTAAAGCCAAAACATCTTACACTCAAAGGACACTTTAGCATCTCAGGTTCTGCCCATCAATTTTCAATGAATGGTTTACCATAAAACTTTCAAAGTAGTCCTTAGAATGCACAATATTCAATCAAAACCACGAGGGTTTGAAAACTGCTGTTTAATGCCACTGTCTAAACGTTGATCCCAATGGTCAGCAAATGTTGCCTACCAGGGCTTAATGCATCCAAACGTGCGTCCCTTTCCTCCTCACCATCTTCCAAACACCTCTCCCAAAGCTCACTAGTAAAAACACTATGGTTTTTGATTAACCTTCTCTAAAAGACTTCCTACCTGGTAGTAAAGCCAAAGTCCCAAGGATGGCCTACACAATCTGCTATACGTCTCTGATCTCCTTCCTTGTCCCTACACTCAGGCCCATCCCCCTCCTGCCGCAGAGGTAGCAAGTCTTCACCTCCAAAGCTCCTCTTCCCACAATTCCTGACTCTCAGGCCACTTTCTCAGCTTTCTGTTTAAGGCCAAACCATTCCAATTTTCCATTATCCACAGCATTTATTACCATAGAATATTGCCATTCATTTATTTCAACATCACTGTGATCCAAATATTGTAAGGATAGTTTTGTCTATTTTGTTCGTTGAAATCCCCGGGCACACAATATAGCACATATACAGACATTACTTGTGGAAAAGCAGTACATGTATCATCATTCATACTGTGAGCCGGCTGAAGATTTAGAACACACCGAAAAGAACACTTTTTGCGAAAAGAATCAGATAGCTTTTGTAGAGATGATTTTTAACCTGGACACAAGCATTCAGAAGAAAGTAAAAATACAAGTGTTTGTCTTTTCTCTTTACAAAATCTCTCTCCTAAAAGATGGAGATACACCCTACTAAACAGCACATGAAGATGCAAGGCCCGAAATTGATTCTTTCCCCGATTTGATCTTAGGCCCCAAGGATTTCTAAGTTTTCAGCAGAACACAAATCTCCCAAGATGCAAAAAAAGCTAGAATCCTATAAACTTCCCTGCGCTCGTGAACGACCCAGTGTTTTCCCGTGTTGCTTCCCGGCGCCCCGTGTGCCCGGACGCCCACGTTGCTTCTAAGATGGCTGCCACATAGCCGCACAACCCGGCTCC
>NW_012147301.1:982137-992803 GCF_000956105.1 Propithecus coquereli | reverse complement strand
TTTAAAAAAAAAAAAAAAAGTCTTGGATATCTTTCCACGTGAAAGCCTATAGATCTTATTATTTTTAACTGCTATATAGTATTTCATTCTATTGCTGTTTTATGTTTATTTAACCAGTCCCTACTGATACAACTTTATTTAGACCCTTTATACTTCCCAATGATTTCATGGGTGTTAGCCTTTCTCTTCACTTGTAAGCACCAAAAGTTTCTGCCTTTTACTTCTCTTGCATCTCTTAGTGCCTGTGTATCCAGCTGCCTACTAGAAATTTTTGCATGGGACCTCAAAGTCAATACTTAGCAAAAGTGAATCAGTCTTTCTCTCTAAACTGACATTCTCCTCCTGAATTCTATCTCTGAGTTATGAGTTCTAAACACAAGACTCCCACTTATTTATCCTTTCCACTGTCCCCCACCCCTACCACATCTAGTCAGTTCTCTAATTCTTCCTCCATCTCTACTGTTTTTCATTCAGGCCATTATCACTTCTCTGAAGTGCTACAGATTATTTACAGGTATTTTCCTGGACTTCAAGTTATTACCCTCCACATTACTGGCAGATCATTCCCATTTAAAATCTTTTTTTTTTTTTTTTAAGAGATGGAGTCTCACTATGTTGCCCAGGCTGGCCATGAACTCCAGGGCTCAAATGATCCTCCCTCCTCAGCCTCCTGAGTAGCTGGGACTATAGGCATGTGCTACCGTGCCTGGCTCCATTTAAAGTCTTTCAGTGAGTTCCTCTTGGCTTTCAGGATAAAGTTCAAGCCCTATAGCCAAATCTCTGTCACGGCTTCCTGTGTGTACCTCTGTCTGAGCTCTCATCACCCTGTTAACTGTTAGTTTACTTGTTTGACTCTTGTCAAGACTATGAACGAGAGACAAGGCTTTTGTTTGATATCATCTAGCAAGAGTGCCTGGCCCATCTTACACATGCTTGAGAAATGATTGTTGAATGACTGATTAAATAGCATCTCTGAGTTATACATAAAAGGCAAACATCTTTAAGAAAAAAATCACAATCTTACATTGATATGGTAAAAGTGAATCAGTCACAGGCTTAGCTCTCCTATTTCTATTTCAGTAAGCCATATAGTATTAGATCAAATAGATATAAATAGTATCCTGAAACAATTCCATTGGGTTCCTTCAATGACTCTTTCAGAGTGTAAATCAGGCTGATGTACATATTGGCATGTTAATGGTTCATGGTTTACATGCTTTAGGATCACTATTTTAAAACCTTTTTTTTTTTTGAGACAGAGTCTTGCTCTGTCACCCACCTGGACTAGAGTGCAGCTAGAGTCACAGCTCACTGCAGTCTCAAACTCCTGGGCTCAAGCAATCCTTTTGCCTCAGCCAGCCAGGTAGCTGGGACTACAGGCGTGTGTCACCATACCCGGCTAATTTTTCTATTTTTTGTAGAGACAGGGTCTCATAAAAACTTTTTTTGAATTAAACAATAATTATTAAATGATATCCTAGAATTTTGTGTTTACATTTTTAAAAGGAAATGTTCAACATAATCAAATTTACTAATTTTTAGTAACAGCTCCTAAAAATGGAGGATAGATGCTTCCATTTTAGCCGTAGAAATCTAAGGCCTGGGACCCTTACGTAACGTCTCTGTGGTTACCCACTGATTCAGTGGCAGGTAAGAATCCAGTCATTTTTACTTTCCAAAAGTCATGCGGTAAATTACCTTTTAATATTAATTGGTGATGTGTTTGAAAAGACACAAGAGTATAGGTAGGCAACCTATCTTCCTGCTGCCTGTGAGAAGCAATTGTACCCAATTGTGGGCAGCAGTTTATTAATCTATCGCAAGTTTCTTTTTTCTCTTTTCACCTAATACTTTTTCTGCTTTTTTCCCCTCTCCCCAACTATGCCTTAGGGTTGCCATAGTTGCCTTTTGCTTTTCTCACAGGTGTCCTGCAGCGATAAAGTGATGGGAAACTCTTAGGTTTAAATGACAGAAGAGATACTGTAGTTCTATTTTTCACATGTGGTTCTGCATTTCAGGGAATTTAATGAAGAAAAGAAAGGAACCTATAAAGACCCATTTATCTATGAGGTATGTACAGTTTGTTTGGTTTTTAAACACAACTCAATAATACTAAAATTGTGGGTTTTTAAAAGTCAGGTTTATTGAAGTTAATTTACTTACAGTAAATTTCACCCTTTTAGGGTATAGTTCTATGAGTTTTGACAAATGCATTTAGTCATGTAACCACCTCTAATCAAAATATGGAACATTTCTGTCATCTCCGAAAATTTTCTTATATCCCTTTATAGTAGACTCTTTCCCCGTTCTTAGCCCCTGGCAACCACTAATCTGTTTTGTCTCTATAGTTTTTCCCTTTCCAGAATGTCATATGAATAAAATCACATAGCCTTTTGCTTCTGGCTTCTTGCAGTTAGTATTAATATAATACATTTGAGATTCATCTATGTTGTGTGTATCAGTAGTTCATTCCTTTTATTTCTGAGTAGTATTTCACTGAATGGACATAACACGTTTTTGTTATCCATTCACCATTTGAAGGACATTTGTGTGGTTTCCAGTTATTGATCATTATGAATAAAGCTGCTATAAACATTCTTATGTTTATTAAGCATCTAATATGTGCTAAGTATTCTATAAGTAAGCTCCCTGTAGTTGGGGAGATAAAACCTATAGCCATGAAATAATTAGCAAACTAAAATGAATTATGTATTAAAAGACAAGGTGGGGAGAGATAGTCATGAATGATAAGGTTAATATCTGTCTGTTTCTATGTAATATATAAAAAGATCTTAAAAATCAACAAGAAAGACAAACATGAATGGCAAAGGACGTGAGTAGGTAATCAAGAAAGAAAAATACTAATATAGTTATGCCTCACTATCTGAATTCTCATGAACCAAACTCAAGAATCAAATACATCCAAGAAAGCTTATTAATCCTTCCCTATCTGAATTCTTGCTGCTTCATATCTGTATTAGTTTCCTAGGGCTACAGTAGTGAAGTACCATAAATGAGGCAGTTTAAAATATCAGAAATTTATTCTCTCATAGTTCCGGAGACTAGAAGTCTGAAATAAAGGTATGAGCAGGGCTGCTCCCTCTGAAGCCTCTGCAAAAGGATCCTTTCTTTCCTCTTCCTGGCTTTTGGTGGGTTCCAGCAATCTTTGGTGTTGCTTGGCTTGTAGACATATATCACTTCCATCTCTGCCTCCATAGACACATGGCATTCTCCCCGTGTGTCTATGTCTCTAGATCTCTTTCCTTGTAAGTATACCAGTTGTTGGATTTAGGGCTTGTCATAATCCAAATCAGTCCTCGACTTGATTACATTTGCAAAGACCCTATTTCCCAATAAGGTCACATTCGTAGGAACTGGAGGTTAGAAGGTCAAGATATTGTTTTGGGGGACACAATTCAACCCACAACAGTACCTAAAACTCAAGAACCTAGTAGATTAGAATAACAGTATTCTTGGCTCTCTGAACTCGGTATCTAAATGTTTCAATATCCAAACTAAGAAATCAAACAGATTCAAATAATGAGAAATATTTGTAATAAGCATATTAGAAACTGTTTACCTTCATTAGTGATCAAACAAATGACAAAACAATAAGTTGACAATCAACAACAATAATAATGTTTTGCTATGAGATTATAAAAGTAAACAATGAAAATACTCCATATATTGACTTAGGTCATGGAAGTGTAAATATGTAGGTATGACATTTGAAAGGCAATTTGACACTATCAATGTGGTTTTAAGTATTCATCTTAAGAAAATAATTCAAGGATGTTCACTATCCATTGCTTATTGTAGAAAATAACTGGAAACTACCAGAATCTCATATAGTATGGAATTGGTTATGTGACAATAGAGCCATGGTTCTACATAACCAAAGAAATGTAATGACATGGAAAGAGGTTCATGATATGAAACTATTAGAATGTCCTGTTTTTATTAAGCAAAATTCCATCTAGATATCTGAATAGATACATTTCTATTTAAATATATCTAGTTATACGCTTAGTTAAAGATCTGGCAGAATATACACCAGCCAGGCTAATAATGGTAGTGATTGTTCCAGGCAATAGAGTAACAGGTGACTTTTTTTAAAACTTCTTTTAGCTGTTTTCAAACTTTTCTACAATAAACGTGTATTCCAATTGGAATGAAAATATATATACAATTTCCATAAACTGACATTAAAGTTCTAAGATTTCATAGTACAATCAGAAGAAATAATATTTAGTAAAGTGCTCATTTTATGGTACATAATAGTAGATACAATGTGATTAGAGGAAGAGGATGTCAGTGTAGTCATAAGCAAAAGAAGGCTTTATTAGGCGGGGTGCACTTCAGGCGTGCCTTGAAGCATGGGTAGTTATAGATATAAGAGCTAGATTTTCTTTTTTTCTTTTCTTTTAGTTTTTTTTTTTTAAATTTCAGAATATGGGTATACAAATGTTTTGGTTGCGTGGACTGCTTTTGTACTACTTGAGTCAAAGTTATAAGTGTGCCCATTAGGTATGATTTCACCCATCCCTTCCTCCCCCCAAGAGCTAGATTTTCTAAACACGAGAAATAACATGGGCAAAGAATAAATGAAATATTTAAAAATATGAGCCAGGCACAGTGGTCCGTACCTGTAGTCCCATCACTTGGGAGGCTGAGGTAAGAGGATCGCTTGAGCCCAGGAGTTTGAGGCTGTAGTGCACTATGATGGTGCCTTTGAGTAGCTACTGTACTCCAGCCTGGGCAACATAACAAGAACCTGTTTCTTCCTTTTTCTTTTTTTTTTTTTCTTGAGACAGGGTCTCACTCTGTCACCATGGGTAGAGTGCAGTGGCGTCATCATAGTTCACTGTAGCCTCAAACTCCCGGGCTCAAGCTATCCTCCTGTCTCAGCCTCCCAAGTAGCTGGGACTACAGGCATGCCACCACAGCTAGCTAATTTTTTCTATTTTTGGTAGAGACAAGGTCTTGCTCTTGCTCAGGCTGGTCTTGAACTCCTGAGCTCAAGCAATTCTCCCACCTCAGCCTCGTAGAGTGCTAGGATTACAGGTGTGAGCCACTGTGTCTGGCCCAAGAACCTGTTTCTTAAAAATAAATTTCTTGTCAGTTGTATAGAACTGATCTTTATGTGTTTAAATATTATAGTACACATATATATGTATGTATATAACATTGCTTGACATCTGTTTTTAACAGGCTGATGTCCAGGTGCAGTTGATCAGCAAAAGTCAACCAAACCCTTTGAAAAATATTCTAAATGAAAATGACGTAGTATTCATTGTGGAAAAAGTGGTAAGTAAGGCTTGGGTTTTGTGGTTGTTTAATTCTCAATAACCAAATTTGAGCTGTGTGTAGTGGCACATGCGTGTAGTCCCAGCTACTCGGGAGGCTGAGGCTTTGGCATTTTTTAATGGAGAACAGTTAAAATGGCCTTTATTTCTGTAAAGATCAGTAGAGTTTAAAGCATGCGTTTTTGGTAGATGAATGTTGAAAAGTAGAACAGAGGGGAAAAAATGACATTTTGGGGGTATCCTGTAGTTCTAGGAACTATTTGGAAAGCCAAGATTAGAAAGGAATGGGATTTGGAATTAGGCAAAAGAAATTCTAAGTTGAGGGAACGTCTAGGTATGATACATATTAAGTCAGCGGAGTATTTACTGCCAGAAGAGGTTAGTGGATAAGAACTTGGGACTTGAAGTCAGACTACCTAGATTCAAATGTTGGCTTTGCCACTTAGCAACTGTGATTCTAGGCAAGTTATTTATCCTTTTGCTACTCAGTTTTCCCATTATTAAACAGGGATAATAATAGTATCTATGTTAGGGTTTTTTTAAAGAATAAAAGAGAACCTAGAACAGGGCCTAGTACATAGCAACGCTCAAGAAATGTTAACTCTTATAATGACTGTTATTTTTGGCAAGGCTGAGCTATTTAACTCTTTTATAAATACATTAGACACATGATATTAGAATCCTGTAACACAAATGAGAGCTGATAGCCCTAAGCAGAATAGCTACAACGAGTAAGGTTATAGCCCAGAAAGAAGTCTTATGGTTTTGGGAGTGAAAAACCCAACAAAATCTGTGAGTCTCTTACGGCTTTTCCCTGATATTTTGCCTTTAGCTAGTCATTTTTTTGCATGTTGGAGTAATTCCTTTTCTAATGGCATCAGATACTTCTGTTACCAGTAGCAACTAAGATCAATATCTTTTTTTTTTTTTTTCCGAGCCGGGGTCTCGCCTTGTCACCCAGGCTAGAGTGTAGTGGCGTCAGCCTAGCTCACAGCAACCTCACACTCCTGGGCTCAAGCGATCCTTCTGCCTCAGCCTCCCGAGTAGCTGGGACTACAGGCATGCGCCACCATGCCCGGCTAATTTTTTTTTTCTATATATTTTTAGTTGTCCAATTAATTTCTTTCTATTTTTAGTAGAGACGGGGTCTCGCTCTTGCTCAGGCTGCTTTTGAACTCCTGAGCTCAAACAATCTGCCCGCCTCGGCCTCCCAGAAAGCTAGGATTACAGGCGTGAGCCACCGCGACCGGCCTAGGATCAATATCTTTTTATAGGACAGCGAAAACACTTCTGATGGCAAGATTTGTTAGTACCAAATGGGTTCTTGCCAAAACTTGATCATTTGTGCCTAAGGGTATAGAAATGAGTACATTATGTTCTGTTTGTAGTCATTCCCTAGCACAGTAAAGTGTTGACTATCTTAAGTGCTCTTTTAACTGGTTAAATAATTAAGAACATTTTTAAAGCCTTTAGAAAAGGAAGAAACAAGTCATGTTGAAGAACTTCAATCTGAAGAAACTGCTATTTCTGATTTCTCTACTGGTGAAAATATTGGACCACTTGCTTTACCAGTTGGGCGAGCAAGGTAAGTTTTTTCTCAGTGTAGGGGTAGAGGGTAGGATATAAACTGAGGCGTTCTTATAAACATTGGGGAAAATATGCATCTATCCTAGATATCTCTCTTCCTCCCCGCCTCCCCATCACCCCCAGATGTGTATAACGAACTCTCTAAGGATAGCTCTACTTGAATAGCCCATAGGTATCCCAAACATGACCAAGAATACTGCAATTATCTTCCCTTTCTCCACCCCTCTCTATCAAGTTACTGTTGTTGCTTCTTAATTGTTTTCCTTGTGTCTAATCTGGTTCTCCTCCAATCTTTCTTCTTCACTCCTGCCAGATTGATCTTTATAAAATGAAAGCCTGATCATGTTGTTTCCCTGCTTAAAAATCTCTTAGTGGTTCTTCATTGCCTTCATGATAAAATCCAAATTCTTTATGAGTGGCATATAGGAGCCTTCATTGTCTAGCTCCAGTAGTCTTCTGCCAGGGCCAGCACCATACCCAGTGGGCATTGGAAATATACAGGAATAATTTTGGTTGTGACAGTGACTGAGGGGAGCTACTAGCGTATAGTGGGCCTGGGCCATGGATGGTAGACATCGTGGGACTCTCCTGCACAATGAGGAATTATCTCACCTAAGATACCAGTAGTGCCCCTGTTAGAAACTCTGATACCTCTCTCTAATTCTTCAGCTTCACTTTCTGCCTTCCCACTGTGTAGCCATATGCAGTTCAATCTGCCCAGCCTCCCCCTGCCCCCAAAACCAAAAAGGCCTTGAATTCAAGGAGTTCTGGGGAATATAGTAATATAAATAGAGAATGATAACTACTACAATAATGTTGACAAAATGACTTTCCTTTATGCTGGTTTTTGTTTGTTTTGCTCTGTATAAGTTTTAAAAATTTAATCAGTTTTTTTCCTTCATGGCTCCTTGATTTTTTTTTTAAGCACAATTTAGTTTACTTAAAAAAAATGTTGATCCCGAAGATTCCATCAGGCAGTACTTAAGGGATGACTATGAAGTTCTGTCATCCAAATGAGAGAATATATGCCCAACTGAGGACTGCCTTTCAAAGCAGTCCCTGTGGATGTTTGTTCCTTTATTCCAGAGCAGCTCCCACTGCATGGCTTCTTCATTTTAAGTCATATTTGGCTTGTTTTCTTTTCTCCCTCATGACTTAAACTTTGTTTATTTCTGTTGTTTTCTCCAACCAGTGTTTGTGTGGATTGATCCATGTGCTTATCATTTCTTTGCTTTCCGTTTTTTCTTGCATTTCAGACCTTCCTTCTGGGATTGTTCTACTTTTTTTTGGAAGTAAAATCCCTTAGAAATTCCTTTCTTAAACATCTCTTGGTAATAAATTCAGTTTTCATCTCTTTGAGAAATGAAAGTTTAAGCCACATTTTTTGGTAACTTTTAATTTTGATGTACTTTCAAATTTATAGAAAAGGTAAAAGAATAGTATAGGAACTTCTGTATATCTTTCACCCAGATTCACCAATTGTTTAGATTTTGCTACATTTGCTTTCCTTTCTTCTTCTCCTCTCCCTCTTCCTCTCTGTCTCTCTCTCTCTTGATATAGAGATATATACACAAAGCAATATATATATTGGTATGTATGAGTATGTATATATACACAACATACATAGTTGTAACAATTTCCTTTGTAGTCTTCATACAAAGGGAAAATTTTGTAAAATTTTGTAATTAATATTTTGTTGATAAAGGTACATTTAGCTACAATTTCCCATTTTCTCTATGTATGGCTTTTTGGGACACCCTGTATGTTATAAACAATGTTTTTAACTATATATTGTTATAACAAGATATAGTACGTGTGTATATATATAAAAGATACACATACCACACACACATACATACAAAATGCACAGTTTTTTAAAGTGAAGTATTGACAGTATATTGAAGACATTGTACTCCTTTACCCCTAAATACTTCATGATGTATTTCCTCAGAACAAGTACATGCTCTTACACAACCACAGAACAATGATCAAAATCTGGAAATTTAACATTGTTATTATATAATGCCATTATCTAATTCAGAGACCATATTCAAATTTCCTTATGTGTCCCAGTGACTAATGACTTTGAGATCTTTTTGTGTGCTTATTGGCTCCTACTTATTCTTTTCCTCTTTTTAATTTGAAAATATTAATTAAGGGGGTACAAATGTTTTTGTTACATGGATACCTTGTATAATGCTTAAGTCAAGGCTCTAGGTGTGCTTGTCACTAGAATAGTGTTCATTGTACCTGATAGGTAAGCTTTTATTCCACATGCCCCTCCCGCCCTCCCTCTTTCTTGGTTTCTCATGTCCTTTAGGATCCTACGTATTTATTTAGGTTAATTTCACACTCTACTTCCTCTCCTGCTGAACACCCAGCCCTGGCCATGTTGAGCTCCCTGCTCATAGGAGTTCCAGTCCTGTCACACAGTCACTTTGTGGTACGTGCATCTTGATCTGCCTGGTGTGCCCTTTTCTCACTTCTATGGATGAAGTCTATGTATGTATGCATCTTGCCACTTAATTTTGAGATTATTGTTTCTTGGAGACCTTTCACATCTTTTTAAAAGAAAATCTTTGATTGATTGGCAATCACTACCTATAATTGATTTTTCTTACTTTGTTTTAAAGACAGTTAATTGGACTTTACACCATGGCACACAATCCTAATATGACCCATTTGAAGATTAATCTGCCAGTTACTGCCCTTCCTCCCCTTTGGATACGATGTGATAGTTTAGATCCTGAAAATACCTGTTGGCTAGGAGCTGAGCTTATCACAACAAATGACAGCATTACAGGAATTGTCTTATATGTGGTCAGTTGCAAAGGTGAGCGCTCACTCTTTACTTGTATGCATGTCTGTTTGTTTATTTGTATAGTTTTATGGTTTTTACTGAATATTGTTACTAAGATGGACGTTCACAGTGTAGAACTTGCATCAATCACCATGAATCTACGCTAGTGTGTAGGAGGTGTTCCAGAAATACCAGAAACAGATCTCCAAAAGTCTGGACAGGAGTTTACACTTGTTTTGTTTGGGTGTCATTGTATTTGTGTATTTTTTTGGAAATTTTAATTGGAGGATAAAAAACTGAATATAATGACAATATAATTCCAGTCTCATAGTAGATATTTAATTATATTTTTGGTAATGGTATTGACTTTTGTTCCACATTCATTTTTTTTATAAACTTTTTGCTCATCTGTGATTTAAAATTTAATTTCAACAATTATTAGTGTTGAGGTGTGGTACCCTGACAATTTGAGGGATTGTAATTTTCTAGCTCTAACAATGTAATTTTGAGTTGTACTTTTACATTTTTTTCCTTTATGTCCTATAGCTGATAAAAATTATTCTGTAAATCTTGAAAATCTAAAAAATTCACACAAGAGAAGACATCACTTATCTACTGTAAGTGTTTTGCTTCTATTCGTGTTATTTTCTTCAAACTGTTCTTGACATAGCTTCCTAGTTTAAAGGTTTTTTCACTTCTACTATGACTAGATATTTTTCTGTAGTATGAAAATGTTTGTATTTATTTTCATATCAGCTAATGGCCAAAATTAAAATATAAACCTTGCCTTTTAGCTAATCTTTGTGGTCTAAAAGAATTGTCTGGCTTGGTGTGGCAACTTACACCTGTAATGCCAACACTTTGGGAGGCTGAGGCAGGAGGATTGCTTGAGCCCAGGTGTTTGAGGTTGCAGTGAGCTACGATCAGGCCACTCTTTCCAGCCTGGGCAACAGACTGAGACCCCTTCTCTTAA
>NW_012147301.1:977793-980702 GCF_000956105.1 Propithecus coquereli | reverse complement strand
TGAAAAATTATACAGTCTTTAAAAATCATGTTTGAAAATGTTTTTAATAATAGGAAATGCTTATTAAGCAAAAAAAGGGGAAAAGTACAAAATTATGTATATACTAGGATCTCAACTGTTTTTTAAAGCCTGGATAGTGTTAATAGTGGTTCTCTCAGAGTGGTAGGATTCCGGATAGTTATATTCTTTATACTTTTCTTTTCCTGTAGTAGGAATTTTCATACATTGGAATTTACTTTTTACTTTTCTTTTTTGTACAGCCTTAGGTTTATAAAACTTTAACCTCTGGCTAGGACAGCACGTTGTGGGTTTAGTTAGAAGGAGTCTAATAAACAGATTTATTGAGAGACTTCATTTTTGATGTGTGATATTCAATTATCATTGAATCTTTAGATATATTCATTTAAATTTCTCCTACCCTGTCCTCTTGGAAATTCCATGGGAAAGGGCAGGAGAGCATGTAAGGAGCACAGTTCCATGTAGGTTACAATTGTGGCATAGAGAGAAGGTATGGTGGTCTGAATTTAGGTTACTGTGTCAGGATGGCAAGATCTGTAGTATCTCTGATTAAGATGTTTTAAATAAGAATAAGGTGTTGACCTAATTTTTCAATTCATTTGTGCTTTATGAAATATATTTTTTAATGTGTGGATGGTTTGAAATTCAAGTAACTATGACCCTTATGCAAAGAAGATGGGATTACCAGGGAAAACTGACAGACTTTGGGAACTTTTTAGAATATTAAAGTGGAATCAGGAGATCCCAGAGGTCCTTTGAATCATCTCCACAGAGAACTGAAGTTTCTCCTGGTGAGTATCCTTCTGGAATTTCCAACTTTAATTAAATCTCATGTTTTCATAAAAATGTTGTTAGTATCATTTTTACTTCATTTTGTGTTCTTCAAAATACCTCCCAGATGTTATATGTTCATTAAATACTCTGACAATTTGGATAGTTTAATTTTACTTATGTATTAGTACAATTAAAGGGAGCATTAGGTAGTTAATAGCTATAATTCTTCCACCTTTTTTACAAGAGTGTTTGGTTTTATTCATACGATGGATTCCCCCCTCTTTCCGTATGGGTCAGCTGCCAGTTTATTCCAAATGCATATATAATCTGCTTATTGATAACTGGGATTTTAGTTGATGCTAAAGATTACTGAGCATGTGTTTCAAGAATTTTATACAAATGAAATCTCAAGAGGGTACCTCATTTTAATGCAGTAGAAATTTCGGATGTCTTAGCCTGGTACTCGAGACCAGTTATGATTAGCTGCAGCCCTACTTATTTCTTTTCTGTTCTTTTTTTGATAGTTTTGTTGAGATATAAGTTACATCCCATGAAATTCACTCATTTCAATTGTACAATTTTTAATGGTTTTTAGTATATTCACCAAGTTGCACAAGCATCACTATAATTTTAAAACATTTTGATCACCCCAAAATGAAACTCTATACCTATTAGCACTCACTTTCTACCTCTATCAGCCCCTGGCAACCACTGATCTACTTTCTGTAGTACTTTCCTTTTTATTGCCAAATAATGTTTCATTGTATGGATAGACCACATTTTGTTTATCCATTCATCAGTTGATGGACATTTTAGTTGTTTCTGCTTTTTGGCTGTTACATTCATAATAGCCAAATTCTTCCATGAACATTTGTGTGCAAGTTTTGCGTGGACATGTGTGTTCACATCTCTTAGGTAGAGTTGCTACGTCGTGTAGTAACTCTGTGTTTAACCTTTTGAGAAACTGTAACTGTTTTCCAAAGTGATTACACCATTTGACATTCCTACCAGCAATGTATGAGGGTTCCAATTTCTCGACATCCTTTTCAACACTTGATGTTGTCTGGTTTTTTGATTGTAGCCATCCTAGTGGAAGTGAGGTGGTGTCTCATTGTTGTTTTGATTTGCATTTCCCTGATGGCTAATAACATTGAGCATTTTTTTGTGTGCTTATTGGCCCCTACTTATTTATTTAGCTTAGTCTCACACCCTACTTCCATTCCCACTGAACCCCCAACCCTCACCATACTGAGCTCCTTGCTTTAATCCTGTCATGCTCTGGTGTGTGCATCATGATCTGCCTGGTGTGTGCTTCTGCACCTCTTTGCTGGGTGAACCCTCAGTGACATCTTCGCCAAGAGTGATTGCAGTGATCCCCCGTATGGCTTGTGCTGCTGTAGAACTCCACACGCGTCTTGTCAGAGTATTTATCAGACACAGTAATTTGTTACTTATCTGTCTCTACTAGACTTGAGTGCCGGGTACCCTGTTGTACTTTCAGCATCTAGCATAATACCAAGAATTTTTGATACTTTTTCCACCTATTATTATTTCCCTGTTTGTATAAAACTGATACTTTTTCTACCTTTCTCACCTTTTTTGAAAGCCCTTTTTTGAGGACCCTTTCTATTGGTTTCCATCATGCTTTTGCCCTCATGTCTCTGCCCTTCTCTCTCTACCCCACTGAAGAGAGCTTATCTCATCAATGATAAGCTTATCTCTTCAATAATGCCTTTATAAGCAAACTCCAGACCCTCATATTTAAGCTGATACCAGTTCCTATCTTTCTAAATTCCACCAGATTATTTCCTACTTGGGTAGAGTGCTATTGCCTCAAAATTCAGTATGTCCAAAATGAAACTTAATATCCTCTCCAGACTACATCCTCTTTGAAAACCTCCCATTTCTGTCTGTGGTTCCACCATTCTTTCAGTTTCCCAGGGTAGAAATGTTATACTTTACTTTAGTAAGAACTACTGTTTGTACCACCACCACTTACTATCAGAGCTAGAAGCTGCTGCTCTACTGTGAGCCAAGCATGGTGCTAGCTAGTTCGGTTATTTTGGCTGAACGTGACAACAAACTGATAAATGGAAGAGCTGGTTCAGATTCATTCA
>NW_012147301.1:974710-976443 GCF_000956105.1 Propithecus coquereli | reverse complement strand
CTGTGTAGCACCTATGCACATGGCATTATAGCTCAGAGCACCATCTTTGAAATCAGACCACTGGATGTGTGTCCTGGCACTATCAGTTACTAATTGTGTGACCCTGAGCAAGTTACTGAACCTCTCTTAGCTTCAATAAAATAAGGATAATAATAATACCTACCTCATAGAGTTTTGTTAGGATTAAATAACATACTACATATTGATCACTACAACATTGCCTGGCATGTGATAAACATTCAAGAAATGTTACTGCAATTAATATTATTATTACATACATCCTGATTGACTAAACTATGTTTTCTGCTGACAAGCTTTTGGGCTTTTTAAATCTCTCGTAGGTTTTGGCTGATGGTTTGAGGACTGGTGTAACTGAATGGCTCGAGCCTCTGGAACCAAAATCTGCCGTTGAACTTGTGCAGGAATTTCTGAATGGTCTATTGTTTGTTTTTCTTAACTAAGAATTTATACTTGCTATATTTAAATATAAGTTGTTTCTTTAGGCTTGATATTCTTTTTAGTTGGTGTGTGTGTATACACACACATACACATATATATAAAATTTCACCTACAAATGATTTGTGAGGATACTTTTATGCACATATAAGCATAGACACCATATGTAATTATTACCACCTTTATAGAGAAGTGATGTAATTCTATATACTTCAGCAGATATATTTCCTACATACTACAACGTGTGTCCAGGTCAGCCCATGCAGAGTTCCTCATGCTTTCACTTTTTAAGTCTGGCTTTATAATATTCCACTATATGACTGCCATTTTTTTTAACCAGTTGCCTATTGTTCAATTTGTCATTTTTAATCTCTTACTGCTATAACAAAGGCTGAGATTAGCATCCTTGTACTTGAATTATTTCATATGTGTGAATATACCTGTAAGGCACATTTATATAAATAGAATCACTAGGTCAAAGAGTAAGTATATGTGAATTTATGATTCCATTATTATCAAATGTTCCTCCTCCATAGAGAAGGCATAGCAATTACACTCCTACAAACAAACACAAGCCTATTTTTCTCAACAGTGTGTTTGGGTCTTTGACAAATTGAAAAAAAAAAAAAACAAAACTGAAACTCCATGCAGTTTTAATAAGCGCTATTAGTAGTGATGTTTGACAACTCTTGCTGTCTTTAAAACTATATGCATTTTATTTTCTTTGAAAGATATATTTATACTTTTTGTTAACTCAAGTCATTGGTATTTTGTTTTATTGAAACACTTTATATATTACAGAAATAATATATAAAGTGGGCCCTGGAGTCAGATGGACAGGCATTACTGTGTGGTCATGAGCATTTCTCTTAATCTTCCTGAACTTCAGTTCTCTCAGCTGCTAAAAGTGGATATTAATAGTACCTAACTCTTGGGATGGTTGGAAGAATTAAATGAGATAATACATCACAGAACAGAGCTTGTCACATAAAAAGCTCTGAATAGTTACCACTATAATGACTGTCAAACTTTTCTTAATATTGCTATCAAATATGTCATAGAAAGACATTATTGACTATAAGACTTCAAAAGAAAAAAAATATGTTTTTATGAACATTTTTGGTTTCATATTTATGTTTTAAATTTTGATGTAAGTGGAATTTATACTGGTGTAAAATATGATATATGGATCCCATGTACTTGTGTTTTAAATGACACCTGAGTTCACTTAACAACTTTTATTGAATAATCCCATTATTTGTATCATCTTTATCATA
>NW_012147301.1:973431-974660 GCF_000956105.1 Propithecus coquereli | reverse complement strand
CTTTTGGGTTAAAAGTATGGAGTGTGGTGCTTTTTCCTCCTCCTTTGGGAAAATGATCAAAGTAGTTTTGATAATGGCCTTTGGCTGTGCAGAAGCAGAGCTAATGGTCTGCTGGGTGTTATCTTTTCAGGTGACATCCAGGGGCTTTGCCCAATATGAGCTCTTTAAGTCCACTACCTTGGACGATACAGTCGCCGCATCACAAACTATGATCACTTTGGATATTTCCTGGAGTCCTGTGGATGAGATTCTTCAAATCCCTCCACTCTCTTCAACTGCAACTCTGGTAGGAGTGGAACCTATTTTCTCATTGGGTTCATGAGGCCCCTAAATGTTTGTTTACCTGTTTGTTGCTGGTGCTGCATGCTTCTAGCCTTAGCAGTCACTGGGTGTGTGGCTGACAACTCCGAAAGGCTGCCCTTGCCCCTGAAGTCTTGCCAGGGCAGCCAGTGGAGGTTTTATCAGGTGATCTGATCTATCAGTTAATAGCCCTCAGCCCTATAATTATGTGGTTTAAGAATTTTCTAGTGGGTTTCTTGAGTGACTACTCAAGTGGAATTATCAAAATGACTATTGTCTCTGCTATTCTTTTTTTTCTTTTTTTTTTTTGAGGCATAGTCATACTTTGTTACCCAGGCTGGAGTGCGGTGGCACAGTCACAGCTCACTGCAGCCTGGAACTCCTACCTCAGCCTCCTGAGTAGCTGGAGCTACAGGCATGAGCCACTGCACTTGGCCTTTGTCTCTGCTAGGATTTTTTTAATTTATTTTTTTATTAGCTTTGTCTTTGCTATTATTAAGAGTGCAGATATTGATAACACGTGAATCGTTATAACATTAAGCCCTTTCACTCTATTTTTACATTTCTAGGAATCTGTCTTAAGAAATTAGAATTGCTAACAAAAATTTATGCACAAGATATTTAATGCAGTGATATAGCTGTGTTTCCAAAATATTAAAAACCGGTGCTCGATTCAGCAGCACATATACTAAAATTGGAACAGTACAGAGAAGATTAGCATGGCCCCTGTGCAAGGATGACATGCAAATATGTAAAACATACCATATTTTAAAAAAACAGACTTGAATGTTCAATAGAAAATAGTTCAAATAGATTTCCATGATGAAAAATTACACAGTCTTTAAAAATCATGTTTGAAAATGTTTTTAATAATAGGAAATGCTTATTAAGCAAAAAAAGGGGAAAAGTACAAAATTATGTATATACTA
>NW_012147301.1:956610-963271 GCF_000956105.1 Propithecus coquereli | reverse complement strand
TTTTATGTGTAGTTTTGTTGGTCTTTAATGTCAGCACTGGTGATTGTTTTCCTTAAGAACTGATACATATTTTTAAAGAGAACTAATACATGTGTATTATTAGTTGCTCAACTGCAAAGAAATAGAAATGAATATGTTAATATACTGTAAGATGGTATTACTGTTGTATGTTAATAACTATAAGATGGTATGTTACTATGCCATAAGATTGTATTATTAAATTAAGCTAAATATGTTTTTATTTGATGAAGATGGAATTGGAGACAAAGGTAATTTAATAATCTTTTCCATGGAAGGAAAACCGAATGCTTGCTCTTAGGCATTGAAATTTTAAAATAATTTTAAAGGTCCAGTTTTTCACTGTCTATTGATTTGTATCTCCTCCTTTGTGAATGAAGTTGTAGAAAATGCATTCACATCTTTTTGTATGTGTTGATGAATCTATAATTTCTCACAACAGCATTTGAAAGCTTAAGTTATTTCACTTAAAAAAAAAAAACGAGTATTCTCAGACGCTTGCTTCTTTTCAGACAGTGAAGCACGATGCTGCTGCGGTTGATTGTTCCGTCAAGCGTCTTTTCAACGTACGGAGTGATCTTGATTTTGCTGAGCAACTGTGGTGCAAAATGAGCAGTAGTAGGTGTCCATCATGATTAAAATTTTTCCTGTTATTTCTTAGGTTTGTTTTTAAGTCTTTTGGAAATAATACAGTGTGTATCACTGTATTATACTAGTGTGATACTAGTGTGTATCACTAGTCTGGTTCCTATTTTACCCATCCATTTCTAATAATGTATTGGCACATTCTGCTTAAGAATTGTACTAAGACAAGGCAATTTGTAGAGTCTATTCTTTTCTCCTGCCCTTTTTTTTTTCCCCAGACACCAAACCAAATCCAAGTGTTTTAACTATAAGACTTAGGTAATTTTTATGCTTATATTTATATGAATGAATACATATACCTTAGTGAAATTATAATAATTAGAAAAAGAAGAGATATTCTTTAGTATTTTACTAAGTGTGTTATTTTTTGGCAATCTGAGTATGATTTCTTTCTTCAGAAATGCGTTAAATCTTTTTTTGCCTCTTTAATATCTTTTCCCTTCCCCCACCCATAAAGTACAGATTCTTGTCTTCTGCTTCATTTGTGTATCCTTAAGATTAATGGCATATTCTGTCTGCAGAAATACCCTGAAAATAATGTTAGACTGACTTGTTTTCCAAGGTGTAATTTCATATCAAGACTTGGTGAAGTGTTTTACCTTGATCATCCAGAGTCTACAACGTGGTGACATACAGCCATGGGTAGGTTTAGTAGTGTGTGTTAGAACATTTCCTCAGAAGCATAGCATGGTGGTTAAAGACACAGGCTGTGGAGCAGACTGCTTGTTTTAATTCCAGCTCTGCTACTTTCTAGCTGTGTAAACTTAGGCAGATTCCTTTCCTTTTCTGTGCCCCAGTGTCCTCATTTATAAAATAGAAGTAGGAATAGCACCTACTTCACAGTGTTGTTTCAGGATTAATTTAATCCATGTAAAGCATCTAGTGCCTAGCTCATAGTTAGATGCTCAGTGTGTATAAGCTACTAATATTGTCATTGTTAACTGTTGCTGTGCATGAGTATTCGCATGTACTACTGATGAGAATATAAATTGGAACTCTCTAAAAAGCAATTTGGATAATGTATTGAAATCTTCAAAGTGTATCATGGCCTTTGAACCAGTAATTCTTTTGTGAGGACCCACCCTAAGCTCATACACAGAAATATACATAAAGATTTTATGTCTCAGAATAGTCATCACGACATCATTTATAATAGCAAAAAATTATAAATAACCTAAATTTCCCTTGTTAATAGATTGGCTAAGTAAATAATGATATAGCCACATAATGGCACATGTAATAGTTGCTAAAAAAGGATGCTGACAAATGATGTGGGAGAAATGCTTATAATGTTCAGTAAAAAGAAAGGAGTAAATACAGTTGTATCAAAATGTGAATTTTGGAGGAAAAAAATCTAGAAACAAATATGCTAATATCTTAATAGCAGTGGAAGGATTACAAGTGACTTTTTTCAACTGCAATATACATTTCAGTACTTTATGAATTTTACATAATAAATTTGTGCTATTTTTATAATCAAGAAAGAGCTAAGTAAAAAGTTAGAAACAAAAAGATTTCTCATTTAATGGGAATGATTTTAAATAATGTGGCTGCCATTCATGACTATAAAAGTTGGAAACTTTCATAGATGTGAACAAAGGTACACTCTAGAGTAAAGGCATGCAAGCTCTGCCTAACTGGGCAGTAGGAACTCTAGGCATTTTCATTTTGGCCATTGAATTTTTCTCTTGAGAGTTTCTCTGTTTATGAGATGTTTACAAGTATAACTATACCATATACTATGAATGCAAATGAAGGAAAACTATATATATATTTGTTAACTGTTGCTATGAATAAGTATTTGCCTGTATATATAAAAGATAATGCAAAGATTATGATGAAATAGGAAACAGTGGGAAAATGACAAATATTTTATGTATATTTAAAATGAATTAGTTAACATTTGGAACACATATTAAATCTATAAGTTCACAGCTCCTTTTAATTTGCAAATTATTGAGTTAGTATGGATAGTATAGCCAATAAGGCGTTCCTTATGATACATACATGCATGGGCCATTGAGGGAGAGAGAATTTGTTTTCCTGCAACAACAGATTTTTGGTGTAGATAAAGATGATCAATTTTGGAAAAGATGCCCAATAGCAACTTAAATCAGCCAGGAGAAGAATTACTAGTTGTAAAGCTTGAAAGGACCAACTCTGATTTCTCTTTGGTGGGATTATATAGGGGCGATAAGTTTAAATCCGTTGTAGTTGCTTTGGAGTTAAACAAATGAGGTAGGAATGGCATTTTTAGAAACTGACATGTTTGTAACTGGGAAGTCTTTGTTCAAATAACGTCAGAACTAAGAATGTAAGCTTATAATTTTTAGCTTATAGCTAATAATTTGTCTTTTGCTTATTGGATTTGTTTATATTTTTATTTATGGTTTTATAAAATTTTCTTGATTTTTAGCTTCATAGTGGGAGTAACAGTTTACTAAGTAAGCTCATTCTTCAGTCTTATCATGGAACTATGGACACAGTTTCTCTCAGTGGAACTATTCCAGTTCAAATGCTTTTGGAAATTGGTTTGGACAAACTAAAGAAAGATTATATCAGTTTTTTCATAGGTAAGTCCTTTTCCTAGCTCAAAAAATTAAAAAGCACATCACAATTATCAGTCAAATGTGGTCTTGGATTTTATCTTTCTATTTGCTCTGAGTCATTTATAGTCCTGGCTTTGTACCTGGTTCACTGTGAAATAAGTATTTCCCTTCTCTGGGCCTTAGTTTCCCCCTCAATAAAGAGATTAAATATAGCTATAATTTTTGTTTATTTGTTTTTAGTTCAAATATTTGGGATTCTATGAGGTTAGTGCAGTAAATAAAAACCCTTTTCATACATGCTGTTTTAATACCTAAACTTGGTTGTTTTTATTAGGGGCAAGCTGTGATCATTGTTAGAATAAATGTTAGTATATATTTATGGTGCAATATGCCAGACAATTTGACGTTTTGTGAGGAACTATTTAGCTTGACCACCACTTTCATATGTGAACTATGAAAAATTTACTTAGGTTCCTTAACATGTAATAGACAATACCTAAAGCTTATTCGCATATATGTCTTTTCTTAAATAGGTCAGGAACTTGCATCTTTGAATCATTTGGTGAGTTTACTTTTTTATTCTAAAGTTGGTTTTTCTTTTATTCAGTTATTCTGCATATAGTTATTAACAAGTGCCTATAATATGCCAGTCTCTGTCCTAAGTCCTGGGAAACAGATAAAGAAGACAGTCAATGCCCTTAATTATTACTGCCTAGTAAGACAGACAAAGAAGTAGTCCATTCAATGTCATTCTCTATAAATTTATGATATTGACATATGGTTGTATCCTCCTCAAGCCAATGTACTATCACAAATTTCATTTATCTAGAATCGTTAGGGAATGCCTTTCTTTGATAGGCTCTGTAAAGGAATGTTTGTTTTATATTCTCTTAACCCATTTATATTACATTCGAAGGATTATTTTCCAAAGAATTTATGATGTTCTTTAATATATTGTTTCAAAAGATACTTCCGGGTTTCAAGGTTATCATTATCAGCTTTGTTGTATGTTCCTAGTCTATTGATTCAAAAACTTTGGGAGACTGAACAGCACCTGTACTGACACTTGACATCCATTGGAAGATCTTTTAAAAAATGAATTTATAGTATCAACTTGTTTGTCATTTGTCTCTTATAAAAACACATGATAGGAAAACTCTGTGTCTATTATGCAGAATAAGACTCAACTGGATTCTTGTGAGGTTTAATTTTTGTTCAAATTTTAAACATTTTATTAAGAGTATATATTTGTAGTGGAAACATACTCTAGCAAAAAATATATATAGATACATAGTTGGCCCTCCATATCTGTGGGTTCCACATCCATGGATTCAACCAACCATGGATAGAAAATATTTTTAAAAAATGATGGTTGGATGTGTACTAAATATGTAGGGACTTTTTTTCTTGTCATTATTCTCTAAACAATACAGTGTAACAACTATTTACATGGCATTTACATTGTATTAGGTATTATAAGTAATCTAGAGATGAATTACAGTATATAGGAGGATGTGCTTATATGTAAATACTATGCCATTTTATATCAGGGACTTGAACATTCCTGGGTTTTGGTATCCAAGGGGGTTCCTGGCATCAATCCCCCATGGATACTGAGGGACAGCTGTATCTGTAGCTATAGTCACGTGTCACCTAATGATAGGGATACATTATGAGAAATGTGTCATTAGGCAATTTCCTTGTTGTTCAAACATCACAGTGTACTTACACAAACCTAGATGGTATAGCCTACTACACATCTAGGCTATATGGTATACCAAACCTGTACAGCATGTTACTGTACTGAATACTGTAGGCCATTATAACATAATGGTAAGTATTCATGTGTCTAAAAATGTCTAAACCTGGAAAAGGTACAAAATATAGTATAAAAGATAAAAAATGGTACACCTATATAGGGCACTTACCATGAATGGAGCTTGCAGGACTAGAAGTTGCTCTGGGTGAGTCAGTGAGTGAGTGATGAGTGAATGTGAAGGCCCAGGACGTTACTGTGCACTACTGCAGACTATAAACACTGTACACTTAGGCTACGCTAAATGTATTAAAAATTTTTTTCTTCAATAGTAAATTAACCTTAGCTTACTATAACTTTTTTAGTTTTTAAACTTCTTAAACTTTTTGACTCTTTCATAATAACACTTAAAACACAAACACGTCGTACAGCTGTATAAAAATATTTTCTTTCTTTATATCCTTATTGTATGAGCTTTTTCTGTTTTTGAAATTTTTATTTTTTACTTTTGAAACTTTTTTGCTAAAAACTAAGACATAAACACACACATTAGCGTAGGCCTACCCAAGGTCAGGATCATTAATATTGTTGTCTTCCACTTCTGTATCTTGTCCCATTGGAAAGTGTTCAGGGGCAATAACACAGATGGAAGTGTCATCTCCTGTGGTAACAGTGCCTTCTTCTGGAATACCTCCTGAAGGACCTGTCTGAGGCTCTTCTTGAAGAGTAGGTTTGTTTACACTGGCATCACAACAAGCACATGAATAATGTGTAGGACTACATTATAGCTGTGAAGTCACTAGGCCATAGGAATTTTTCAGCTCCATTATGATCTTATGGGACAACTGTAATATCTGTGGTCTGTTGTTGACTGAAACATTGTTATGTGGCTCATGACTAATTTACTTTGAAAGAATAGTATCAAAAGGTGGTTGCCTCTGGTCCTTTTTTTTAAATCTTTATTATCAAGCTTCCAAACTTAGGTGTAGTGGGCATACTTACATTCTTTCCAAAGATTACACTAGTGAAATCTCTATTTTGCTTATACTTTTTCATTCCAGGAATACTTCATTTCTCCATCAGTAGATATACAAGAACAGGTTTATCGTGTTCAAAAACTGCACCATATTCTAGAAATAATAGTCAGTTGCATGCCTTTCATTAAATCTCAACATGAACTTCTCTTTTCTTTAACACAGTAAGTACTTCTCATTGTTTACTTACATAGAAATGTATTCTCTTTTGAAAGAGTTACAGCCAAAATATGCCCAGTCTTTATTACTAGTTAGGATAGAACCTGTTCACGCTGTCTTTATGGTAGCATGGGTCTAAGTCAGTGTCATAGGAAGAAGAGGTTTTGGATTCAAAAGGAATCAGATTTGACACTGGCTTTATTACTTCATAACTTCCTTAGGAAATTTTCTTCACTGAAGCTTGTTTTCTCATCTATAAAAAGGATCTAATAACCTTATATGTTGTAAGGGTTAAATGGTGTAATGTGTATAAACTACCTGACAGTTGGTGCTTAATAAATATTAGTTCTTTCTCTCCTTTACTTCTCTATAAATTTGGGTCGAAGTAATCATTACCAGCCATCTATATGATAACTGAACGGACTCAAATAATACTTCTAGACCTCTGTCAGTAGCATTTCCATAATTTCAGAGATTGCTATATAATTAGAGATTCTGAT
>NW_012147301.1:953875-954755 GCF_000956105.1 Propithecus coquereli | reverse complement strand
TTTGCTCTGTTGCCCAGGCTAGAGTGCAGTAGCTGGACTCGTCATAGCTCACTGCAACCTCAAACTCCTGGGCTCCATTGATCCTCCTGCCTCAGCCTCCCTTGTAGTCGGGACTACAAGTGCACACCACCACGCCTAGCTAATTTTTCTATTTTTTGTAGAGACAGGGTCTCACTGTTGCTCAGGCTGGTCTTGAACTCCTGACCTCAAGTAATCATCCTGCCTTGGCCTCCTAGAGTGCTAGGATTACAGACATGAGCCACCGTGCCCGGCCTGAACACCCCTTAACACTTTTTCCTCCTCCTATATTTCATCTTTCAAGTGACCATCATTAATCTCCACCTAATTCGCAAAAGAAAAATGAAGAACTTATCCTCCATGCATTGTCCCTCACTCCCTCCTTTAAACGGTTACTAAGTCCTGACCTTGGTAGCTTTTGAATCTGTCCCTGACTCTACATCTTCATGTTATCAGTACTTTCTTTCACATCTGTATCATTTCATACCTGGACTGTGGTAAAATCCTTTTTCCTAACTGCTCCTTCTGCCTCTATTATCTTCCTTCTCTATGTCACTGCCAAAGTGATTTTCCTAAAATTCAACTCCCACCATGACTTCCTCATGTTTAAATGGCTCCCTGTTACCATTAGGACAGTGCATGGTCTGCGAGGCCTTCTTTTTTTTTTTGAGACAGAGGCTCCCTGTGTTGCCTGGGCTAGAGTGAGTGCCGTGGCATCAGCCTAGCTCACAGCAACCTCAGACTCCTGGGCTCAAGCGATTCTCCTACCTCAGCCTCCCGAGTAGCTGGGACAACAGGCACGCGCCACCATGCCCGGCTAATTTTTTCTATATATTTTTAGTTGTCTGATTAATTTCTTTCT
>NW_012147301.1:948074-949770 GCF_000956105.1 Propithecus coquereli | reverse complement strand
GTTCTGATTTTTTTCTAACAAATTCTCTTAAAGTAGAAGATTCATGCCATTCAGATTACCTCTCAATTATTGCGCTGTTGAAAAATTCAGCATTATACATGATAGAAAAGTCAGCAGGGTGTTAAGCAATTTTGATCTCTCTCTCTGGTTACAGATTTTTCCGAATTAACACTAAACGGTAGCCTGGAAGAAAGGATGTCCTTTACTAACATGGTTACGTGCAGCCAGGTGCATTTCAAGTGAAGTATGCTGATGGGGTCCTCTATAAGGTATTAATGTTTACTTTCTATTCTCTTCAAACACTTTGTAGTAAGTACCTTATGTTTTAGTTCTTCAACATAAATACTAATTTTTAGTATATTAGGAATAGGGATTATTTATCAATAATCACATAAAAGGCTTACCAGATGTTACTGAGCAGTGCAAGTCTTTAATTTTCTTTCTACCTTTTGTAGTCAACTTAATAGGTCAATTTAATCCTAAAACCAGAGAAATGAAAAAAAATTGAATGGTAATGTTTTTGCACTTAAATCTATGTATATAGTAGAAAGTAAGTTTGATTTCAAAAACACTGGTGGAAGACAAAAACGCCCAACAGACATTGATTTGACATAGAAAGCCAAGTTTTGTTAAAAACAATTTTATCCCAGCCCAATGGTGTAGGACTAAACTCCAGAAGTAAATGCTCTTTTTAAAATGTTTTGATTTGAGATCATATTAACCAAAAGAATTAATGGAATAACATTTTCTACTATCTTACTGTTTTGGGGTTTCAGAAACAGTATTAAAATGAGAAAATGAGTAAAATGCCTGATATCATTCTTTCTTAAGCCATGTTTTATCTCTAAATAAATGGAAATTAGTTAATTTTAGCATTTTAACATAGTTAAGAATAAAATGGACCTTTATTTTAAAAAACAAAATATCTAGTTACCTAGAGAATAAATAAATACATATTTAATACCTCAAATATTTCTTTGTGGTATTTCATTGGTAAAGTGAGTTGAATTTAGTATAAGAAGTTTACTCAGGAAAGTGTATGTGCTCATTTACTTGGTACCCTTCTAGTGCTTTTCCCTTGTTGGCTAATAGTATTTACAACCTGAAAGGATTGTTATCTATAGACTAAGTCTATCCATCATGTATAGGACAGTGCTGAGATGGCAGTCATTTATACATTAAAGTAATATTTCTGGACAGATTTAAAAATGAAAAACTATCAAATCACAAAACAGTTTGTATACTATGATCCCATTTTTGTAAAATGAAAATACATTCATAATATATAGCAAAATCTTAACATTTGGAGGGGTGGGATTACAAGTGATTTTTATTTCATTTATGCTTATTTTTATTTTGTAATTCTTAAATCCCAGCATAAGCCAAAAAGAATGAGAGAAAGAAAAAAGTTAATTATTGTAGAGCCTGAAAACAGAATTATATATAAACCTTCAAAGCAGAAAAGAGAGGAAGATCCTGAAGATTCTCTATGAAAGATGAAGCTCCAAAATCGATAGTCCTGTCTCAGCTCTGCCTCCTCAGGAGGAGCATTAGGAGAACAGCAGCAATAAGTACACAGAGTGTGCAGACCGTAGGTACCACAATCTCCGTAACCAGCTGCATGTGACTTAGCAACGGCTCTGGAATGGTAAAGAGAACAGCCACCACAAATGAGAATGTGATCATTTTAGCAAAT
>NW_012147301.1:944469-948024 GCF_000956105.1 Propithecus coquereli | reverse complement strand
CTTGTTATTAAGTATTTCATACTCAGCTCAAATGCCACAGTCTCTGAGGATTCTTTTCCAACTCTACAATCCCCAATCTGGAGTTAGGTTCCTGTCTTCTCTTGTCCCCTAGCACATCCAGTATTTCTCTTCATGTAGCATTTTTTTTCATTCAATTGTTATTTATATTCTTGTTTCTTCTCTCTCTTGACTGTACTTCTTGAAGGTGGGACTTGTGACCTGTTTATCTCTTCTTCCTCAGTGCTTATCACATGAGGATTTCTCTAAATGGTTATAGAAGGAAGGAAGGACATAGCTGTTTCTGAAAATTTTTCTTTTGTTGATTTTTCTTTCCTTAGTGAGAAGCCACAGAAATGGAGAGTGGAAATAAATAGTGGTCAAAAGAAGGTTAAGACAGTTTGGCAACTGAGTGACAGCTCACCTGTAGACCATCTGAATTTTCACAAACCTGGTAAAGATAGTTTATAATCTATTCAGATAAATTATTCCAGTAGAAAATGAACTAAATCTTACTGGCAGAGGTCATTATTATAGCTCTTGTGCCAAGTTTTAAATAATTTTCCTGAACTCTAGGTGTAAAACATTATGAAAAGATTATGATTTTTGTGCAAATGTAATGTCCAGAAAAATCCAATGTATAGTAATTATGAAAGAGGGCCTTTTTTCATTATCCTGGATAGAGGAACTTCTATTAAAAGAGGTCAAGCAATAGGGTCATAGGAGTAAAAAGAGGTTATAGCAATGCCAGTTCATACTTCACACTTTTGTGCACTGTTTAAAATGGTGGTGATGACATTTCTGCCATAGTGTCTTCTCTGTGGCTGGGATAAGGGTTGAGATTTCTATTAATAATACTCTATCAAAAGTGGTCCTTCATAGTCAAAAAATGTCTTTTAGCCATTCGTATAATTAGCTAGCCCACCAAGTCTTTCTCCTTCAGTGAACACCTGTAACTCTTATCTTCATCCATATGGGTTGTATGGTGCTGTTGTTGCTTATTCATATAGCTCTTAAATGACTGTGTTCAAATATGTAAGGATTATTTGAAAATAAATCTGATAGTTTTCAGACAGAATCTAAGATTTCAAAGGCCTATAATCAACCACTGCTATGAATACAAATATTTCTATTTTACTGGTTGATACCTTGCAAATATATTTCCAGAAAATGTTTATTCTTCCCCCTACCGAAATATATTTTGATTCAGGCATAATGGAAACATCTCTCAATTAGAAGCTGTGTTCTTCATATAGCCAAACTGCAAAAGTTCTATAAAAAAAAAAAAAAAAACCTGAAAAAATTTTCCTGAGAACCGTCAGTTAAAATTGTGCTGTGTCTTTTCTAAGTGTGATATAAAACGTGGAAGCTTATAAAAGATCGAAAATCAACTATAGAAAAATTTCTGCATGGCAAAAATATTACAGGCAAAACAATGACAAATGAAAAACTAGGAAAAGAAATTTGTAGCCCATGTCAGAAAAGGGTTTATATTCCCTAGTATATAAGGAATTTTCACATCAGTAAGAAAAATATTAGTAACTCAATTTAAAAATGGGCAACTAATATACACAGTTTACTAAAAAAGAAATTCAAATGTCATCTTAAAAATAAAAGGTGCTCAGTCTCTACCTATAATAAGAGAAATGCAAATATTGACACCATTTTTTACCTGTCCGATTAGGAAAGATCAAAAAGCTTGGTGTCAGTGCTGGCAAGAGTATGGGGAACAATCAACTTCACACATTGTGGGTTGGAATGTGAAGTGACACAGCTTCTGTGAAGGGTGAGATCCATCAAAATTATAAGAGAATACATTCTTTGGCCTATTGGTTTCAATAGGAATTTATTACATACATACATATAACCAGACATGTATAAACAGACCTATGAACAAGGTTATTAGTCGCAGTATTGTTTACTGTTGCAAAAACACGTAGACTGGGGCATAGAACAAGGCCTGGAAGGATACAACCAAACTTTATCCCTGAGATGTGGAATGGTGATGGCGGGATGGTTGTTCCCAGCTTTCGCTGAACATTAGAATCATCTGGGGAGCTTTTAAATTTCTATTGCTCAGACCAAGTAAATCAGAATCTCTGGGAGTAGAGCTGGGACATCAGGAATTTATAAAGTTTTCCAGGTGATTCCATTGTGCCAACTGTGGCTGAGAACCACCAAGCTAAACTAAACATTCTGTCTACACCTGTTGGTTCCTTTTTTTAAAGAAGAAAGCATGTATTTTGTGATTAAAAACAAAGTTTTAAAGACATGAATATGTGATACATTTTTGAAAAATGCCATTTTAAAGTAAATTTTATTATATAAAGATTAAACCTCTTATGAGGAAATTCATGCAAGATGAAGCACCTCTTTCCAATGATGCTGAATAAGCAAAGTGTACTGAACATGTATTTTAAAGTCTTCTTTTTGATACAGGTTGCATAAAAATGAAAGTTATTTTGAATGCTGGGGTTAAAACAATTTGCTAATGCATTGGTCCAATGACTCCTTTTATGAAAATAAGGAATTCTTCTGAAATCATGTATTTATGTGCTTGGAAATGCACTCAAACTCCATTTTGGCTTGAACTTTATAACCTCTTCTACCCATTGTATATTCTTGATGTTTTTATTTAGAAATTATTCAGTGACTTTTGGCCCAAAGCAAGACCTGCTCTTGAAGGGGCATCTCATTTGTAAAAGTCATGTGGGCTATTCAAACAAGTCCCCAAAATGTTTAATTTTTGCCAAAAATCATATGTTTTTAAGAAGTTAGACTTTTTATTTCACTGGACTGAGCACTGAGGTCAGATACTAGCTTTTCAAGATATCTATTTGGTGCTCTTGAGTAAAACAGTTGGCATCAAAACCAGAGAGACTTAAGAGAGAAAAGTGTACTTTTAGTTACTATGGGAAGAGAGAATAATGATTTGGAGTTAATGGGGGAAAACAGAGTGCTTCTCACTCGGTGGGTTCTCAGTAAACGATTATTGATAATGGTGAAAATATGAAATCAAAATGTTGACCCACAAGCAAGTGGACACAATCCTATCTAAAATGTTGATTGGGTCATTTATTTCTCTTATTTTTTAGTTTTACTCATTTTTGAGACAGTCTTGCTCTGTCACCCAGGCTGGAGTGCAGTGGCATCATCATAGCTCACTGCAACTGCAAACACCTGGGCTCAGGTGATCCTCCTGCCTCAGCCTCCTGAGTAGCTGGGATTACCGGTGTGCGCCACCGCACTCGGCTAATTTTTCTATTTTTAGTAGAGACGGGGTCTCACTTTTGCTCAGGCTGGTCTTGGACTCCTGAGCTCAAGTGATCCTCCTGTCTTGGCCTCCCAAAGTGCTAGGATTACAGGCGTAAGCCACTGTGCCTGGCCTGGATCATTTATTTTTGAAGTAAAATATCTTTGGGAGAGAAAAATGGATATATGTCTAGCCCTAAGACTGCAAATCTTAAATAGAAATTCTTTTCTGAAATTTATGTTAAAATTGGAAGAAAGTTGTTTATCTCTAGTTGATGTGGCACAAAAAATAAAGTTCCCAAATTT
>NW_012147301.1:927893-941353 GCF_000956105.1 Propithecus coquereli | reverse complement strand
TCTCGAATTCCTGGCCAGGAAGTGATCCTCCTGCCTTGGCCTCCCTAAGTGCTGAGATTATAGGTATGAGCTACTGAGCCTGGCCTATTTTTAATTATAAGTGGTTTTGGAAGATTGACTTCAGGTAGATCCACAGTTTGAGATTTTGGTAATGTCATTATATGTATAATTATGTAGTTTAATTGTCAAAAGAATTAAAATATACTCACCTATGGCAAGCATCTGGTTGTTGATAGAGCAAGTTTCCAAGGCTTTGAGGTGCCAACTTTCCACCTAATAAAAACCCACTTGTTAAGTAATGTTGTATTGGATTAATTTTTTGCTGTTTTCAAATCATTTTTAGAATAAATGTGTGGTAAAAATAAATATTTAAAAAAATCTACCAATAGTTTAAATTAGTTAATACTTATTGCATATCTATGTGGATTATAGTGAAGGAGTCAAAGAACAGAGCCTTTATTCTTGAGGAGCATACAACCTAGTGCTTTTCTAATAATGTAAAAGTAGCAAATTCCTCATAGCTTTCCGTTACTGCTTCCATTTATAGTCCTACCGCGCTCACTTTAAAATAATTTTGGTAAACAAGCGAGATTTATTTTTTAAAATTACACTGTAAATTATAATTTATATTCCCTTCCAATAGGTACAGCATCATATAGAGGGGCTTACAGAAAAATTCATAGGTTATTGAAAATGGTATGTTCTAAAGGATTAAGTCTGATTATTTTTAATCTCATTTGGAGCCAGTATGTTTGCATGGCTTTGTTGTTTGATGGGAAGATAAATGAAAATGATGTGCTCATTATACATTCAATTTACTTAACTGTTTTTACATATATTGAAGAGCAGGTAGTATTTGTTTGCATTAAGGAACATTTAGAATAACATTTAACTAGAGTCTCCATTGATTTTCCCCTATCATAATCTAAAGCAAATGGGACTCCCGCCTAACCTCTAGTCATGCCCTTAATGTTCTATGTGTTAGGTTGAAGTTTAAGGCATGCTTGCTCCATTCTAAGCAAATGAGCAAAGGGGTGGTGAGAAGTGGAGAAGAGACAAAGGGGCCATACTGCACACTCCTGTCTTCTTTCATGGAGGAAAGATGCTTGCCAAGCTCTTTGTGTGTTCCTGCTGCCTAGCTCTTCTAAAATTCAAAACAAATAACATTGATAATTAGGTCTACCTCTCTTGGATTGGGAAACCCATTGGCAGCGATAATCTTCTTGTAATATTGAACTGAAGCCTTTGGATAGCGAGGCTTATTTCTGTCATTAAATTCGACATAGTAGAATCCGTATCTTTCTGAGTATCCTTTCTCCCATTCAAACTTATCCAGCAGAGACCAGGAAGTATACCCTTTTATATTGGCACCGTCTTTTATAGCTGCAAAGACAATTATTCCATTTTTAATACATTTCATTTATTTAGAAAAATAATATTAAAATGTTTTCATTTATAAGATTTAGAAGCAAGTTTTAGTTGATCATGTGTGTTATCAGATTTTGTTTTTAGTTAAATACAAAAATAAGTAAAGACAGTCTTGGTTTGTATCTCACCTTTTAGCATTTCATTTATGTATCCTTTAAGGTATTGCATTCTCCATTCGTCACATAATTGAGTACAGTGTAATTTTTGAGATGCTCCATTTTCCGTCACATATATGGGAGGATCACCATATTCAGTCTGAAAGTAAGTCATAGTAAAGAATATCTTAAAAATTCTGACTTATAGGTAGGTTTCTGAGTCAGAAGCTCATGTAGGGCCGGGCGCGGTGGCTCACGCCTGTTATCCTAGCACTCTGGGAGGCCGAGGCGGGCGGATTGTTTGAGCTCAGGAGTTCGAGACCAGCCTGAGCAAGAGTAAGACCTCGTCTCTACTAAAATAGAAAGAAATTAATCGGACAACTAAAAATATATAGAAAAAATTAGCCGGGCATGGTGGCGCATGCCTGTAGTCCCAGCTACTCGGGAGGTAGGCAGAAGGATTGCTTGAGCCCAGGAGTTTGAGGTTGCTGTGAGCTAGGCTGACGCCACTCTAGCCCAGGCAACACAGTGAGACTCTGTCTCAAAAAAAAAAAAAAAAAAAAAGATCATGTAGGAACACATATTTAAGCCTGCCACATTCTAATCAAGTGTATTTTAGCATTTATATAGTAGATGTCAGATAATATGTTTGTGTAGAGATAAATGTAGGCAGGAGGCAAGTTCACATGAAAGAATATCTCAGTAAATTAGCATTGTTGAAGGGGAAATGTACTTCAGGTCTTGTTCTTTCCCACATTTTCCATTTTAGGTGAGAAGGGTAGCAAATTAAGTTTGGGATAAGACTTTTAGCTAAAGTTATATACATAAAAATGGTAATTCATAGTAGGCACTAGTCTGTAAGGCCTATATTTAGATAGCCTCTGACATACGAGTAACTAGGTTTATTCTGTTTTGTTAACTTTCAAATGTAGGTACCTGAGCTTACGCTGTGAGAACATGAATTCATGTCTAAATGTCCTTTAAATAGTTTAATGTGATAATCACCTGAGCAAAGTTGAGAAGCCTCCTAAATCCCCACGGCACAGAATATAGCCTTTTAGACCCCAGATCTGGCCAGTTTGGGTCAACCAGTTCTATTAAGTCACGATCATTCTGGTAGCTGGGCCCCTGGCGGGAGGGGTAGTTCCTTTCTGTGATGTATCGAGTGGTAAAATGACCTAATCCCAAGAAATCAGATGTGCCTTTAATGTAGCTCTTCTCCTGGAGTGAGAACACTGGTAACCTTGACATTTCCAGGCCTTGCTCTGTACTCTTTCTTCCTGTTGAGAGAGAAAAGTAGAATTTAACACAGTATCATTTTGTCACAACCACTTTGTTATGTGTCCTGATGATACTGACCTGTTGACATAAAAGCTGGACTTTAGGATTCATCTGCATGGAAAATACAACCTTAGCCTTTCAGACTAGAATTTTGAAATGTAAATACTATCCAAAAAATTTTAAAGTTTATATTGCTTAAAAGTAATATTTTCACAGATTACTCGGTAAGTGGTGTATACACAACTGGGTAGCCATCTGGGAAAAAGTAGAGTTGGACTCATATTATTCCTTACACCAAAAATTGGTAATTTTAGCTGCCTCTGGGAAGGGAACTGGAAGGACACTAATGGTATGGAAGGGACATGGACACGTTCATCCGTTGTTGGTAGTATGAGCTGACACAACCTCTGGGTTGGGCAATTTTGTCCTATCTTTCAAAATTTTAAGAGTATTTCCTTTCACTGACCAATTCCAAATCTGTTTATCCTACAGTTAATTCATGCATGTAAAAGAATGTGTGTACAAGGATCTTTATCTTTACTGTAGACTGAGTAGCAAAAGATTGGAAACAACCTACATGTCTGTCAGCAGGAACTGGTTAAATAAATGATGAAATATTTCATCAGTACAGTACTGTGAAGCCATTAGAACAAATGAAGCAGCACTGTATATACTAACACGGAAAGATTGGCAAGATACATGTTTATATGAGAAAAAGATTGAGTGTTGCATATATTAATAAGTACACACACTGACCAAACGGCAATGTTTTTGCTCACACGTGCAAAGTATACTTCCTTCTGGGGAGGATGGGAGCAGGGGAGGGCTGGGAGGGTTAACTTTTCCCCTTTGTACTTTAAAAAATTTGAAACATATCCTTGTATAATCTATGCAAAAAAGTTTCAGAATATTTTAATTAATTTAAATAGACACAGATGGCTAGAGGCTATCGTATTAGACAATGCAGATATAGGACATTTCCGTTATTGTGGAAAGTTCTATTGGGCAGCATGGGTCTAGAGGTACTTTTGTTCATTTATTTATTGTGAGGAAAAGAGGTTTTCCAAGAGGCCTAGAAGTAAGTTGACAACACAATTTCAGGCAGAATGCTTTCACTACCTAAGTAAATTTAAACTGCTTAGAGGATTCTTCTTTCCACCTGGTACAAAGGAAAAGTTCAGCCCCTTTGCCACTTGTATCATCACAGAATTTGAGTCGGTAGGGACTGCGATTATTGACCTTAAGCCCGAGAACTGCTCTCTGACAAATGTGGCTTTTCAGTGCAATCCTGCTGAGGCACCTGCAGTGGCCCTGAGGATCCCAGGGGGGCGAACGCACTGCGTGAACAATAACGTGTATCTGCAGTGGGCACTGTCCTTCACGAGGGCTTTTTCCTTGTGTATCTTGTGTATCTTGAGGAAATTACTCTTAGGATTTTGCGTGTATGTGCGCAGACATGTCACAGAACTGGTTACTGCCAAAAGATTCTTAAAGATTTTGTTTAATGCCTTCGTTTTCAGGTGATAAGATTGAGACCCAAAGAAGTAAGGCACCTTGCCCACAGTCACTCTTAGTTGGTGGCAGAGTTGGAATTAGAACTTGATGCTTCCTATTCTAGATAAGTCTGATAAATGGTGCTTTAGAGAGGGAAATTTTTGAAATGTTGACTACTCTTAGCCAAACATCTAAAATAGCCTTGTGTGAAATTGTAACCTATTTCAACGTTATCCTTGCCTCTTTCTTATCAGAGATAATATGTTTAGATTCCCAGGGCCAGACACTGCTGGTGGCCTACCCAGTAGTCCCATGCCTGTCTTCCTTGCCCTCTTCCTCACCACCTTCCAAGGGACCGCCTCCTTATAGGGGTCCTGGCCCCTCCCCAGCATCTGGGCCCTAGTCATGGTGGTCCTAGGGCATCAGCTGAGTATGTGACAGTTCTGTCCCTTGAAGCATGAAGGGAAGGAAGTCAGCTGGGGATAAAAGCTGTTTCTTGGGAAGATTTTCCTTGTCTTAAAATCAGCTAAGAGCAACAAGGCAAGGATGCCCGCTTTTATCATTTCTATTCAATGTAGTAATGGGTGTTCTAACCAGAGTAATTAGGCAAGAAAAAGAAATAAAAGGCATCCAAATTGGAAAGGAAGAAATAAAATTATATCTGTTCACAGATTATATGACCTTATATGTAGAAAACCCTAAAGATTCCACAAAAATCCTGTTAGAGCAAATAAATGAATTCAGCAATTGAATAGGATACAGAGGAAACACAGAAAAATCAGTTGCATTCTCTACACTAACAATGAACAATCTGAAAAGGAAATTAAGAAAATAATTTCACTTACAATAGCATCAAAAAGAACAAAATACTTAGGTATTAACTAAGGAGGTAAAAGAGTTGTACAGTAAAAGCTATAAAACATTGCTGAAAGAAATGAAAGAAAACATAAATAAATGGAAACATATCACATGTTCCTAATATCATTAAGATGTTAATACTACCCAGAGTGATTTACAGATTGAATGTAATCACTGTCAAAATCCCACTGATGAGATTTTGTTGTTGAGTTTTAGGATATATATATTATGGATATTAATCCCCACTATTTCTGTAAGAAATAGGAAAAACTCATTCAAAAATTCATATGGAATCTCAAGGGACCCTGAAAAGCCAAAACAATATTGAAAAAGAAGAACAAAGCTAGAGGAGTCACACTTCCTGATTTTAAAACTTACCACAAAGCTACCATAATCAAAACATTGTGGTACTGGCATAAAGACCAGTAGAATAGGATGGACAGCCCAGAAATAAACCCTTACATATATGGTCAAATGGCTTTTGACAAGGATACCAGGACCATTCAATGGGGAAAGGACAGTCTTTTCAGCAAATGATGCTAGGAACTGGATATCCAATGCAAAAGAATGAAGTTGGACTCTTAACCAACACCATATAAAAAAATGCAAAATGGATCAGAGGCCTAAATATAAAACCTAAAACTATGAAACTTGGAAGAAAACACAGGGCAAAAGCTTCAGGACATTGGAGTTGGCAATTATTTCTTAGGTCTGGCACCAAAGGCACAGGCAACAAAAGAAAAAATAGATACCTGGACTTCATGAAAATTTTAAAAATTTGTGCATCAAAAGACTATCAACAGTAAAAAGGCAACCCAGAAAATAGGATAAAATATTTGCAAGTCATATATCTGATAAAAGATTAATATCCATAATATATAGATCCTAAAACTCAACAACAAAAACAACTCTATTCAAAAATGGGTGAAGAACTTGAATTAACATTATTTCCAAAGAAGATATACGAATGGCCAATAAGCACATGAAAAGATGCTCAGCATCATTAATCATCAGGGAAATGCAAATCAAAACTACCATGGAGATACTACCTCACATCCATTAGGATAGCTACTATTAATATAAAAAAATAGGTGTTGGTGAGGATATGGAGTAATTGGAACGCTGTGCACTATTGCTGGGAAGGTAAAATGGTACAGCCATTGTTGAAAACAGTATGGTGGTTACTCAAAAAATTAAAAATGGCATTTACTTTATGATCCAGCAGTTCCACTTCTGCTTATGTACCCAAAAGAATTGAAAGGTGAGCTTCAAGATATTTGTATACCCATGTTCATAGCATTATTCATAAAAGCTAAAACACGGAAGCAACCCAAGTGTCCCTGGATGGATGAATGGGTAAGCAAAATACGGTATGTACATACAATGGAATATTAGCCTTAAAAAGGAAGGAAATTCTGACATGTTCCAAAAGGGATGAACCTTGGGGACATTTTGCTAAGTAAAATAAGCCAGTCACACAAAGAAAAATACTCTATGATTCCACTTATATGAGGTACGTAGAGTATTCAGAATCATAGAGACAGAAAGCAGAATGGTGGCTGCCAGCAGCCGGGGAAGGGAAGAATGGGAGAGTTACTGTTTGACGGGTACAAAGTTACTAGTTTTACAAGATGAAAGTGCTGGAGATGGAGAGGGGTGGTCGTTGCACATTATGAATGTATTTAGTACCACTTAAAAATGGTTAAGATGGTAAATTTTATCATTATGTGTATTTTACCAGGATAAAATGGGGAAAAATCGATTGGCAAAAACAAACAGATATGACAGAGCCATTCCCCTTTTCTGTCTTTTTTGAGTGTTGATGTGTAAAGATGTGATGTCTGGAGATGCTGCAGTCACCTTGTGGCTATGGGAGTGCTTGATGGGCTAACGGTGCCAGAATGGAAAGATGGCATGAGCCTGGTCCTCAAAGACATCCCTGAGGGCTGGATTAACTTGCCCTAGGTCAGTCCTCTTCTGGACTCAGATGAGATGATAAATTCCCTAAGCCATTTTAGGTGGAATTTTTTATGTGACAGTTAAAAGCATCCAAACTGATATAGCCCTGTGAGCTTTACCTATATTTATTCTTTCTCTGATACTCTGGAAACCAGAGCTTGGAAAGTATTCCTCCAACAACAGAAAGAACTGACGTTAAAACTGACCCTGGCCTGTGATAGTATCTGACTCCTCTCCTTCTTGTCTGCAGTGGAAGCGGAGTGGAGCAGGAGGAGGAAGAGGACAGCAGGACACAAGAGAGCAGCCCAAAGAACTGCCAATTTTTTTTCCTGGGTTTGAAAGTTCTCAATTGTCAGGTTTAGGGATTTTTTTGGGTCCCTCCCTGCCAATTCAAATAACCAGTTCTCAATTCTTTGCCTCACCCAAGTCTAGTGAACTTTTGCTCATTTCACTTGGGCCCAACAACCATTGCTGTGGTATTTGGAGTTTGAAAATGCGACTTGGCTCACCAATGTGGTCCTTCATGACTTGGGGGTAGTCACCGGCATAAATGGGGTTGGCAAACCAGCCCAGGCAGAATTGTAGGTATCTCTCCGCAGCCTCTACGTCCTTGGGGTTACTGATGTCCACAGGTTCCCCCCAATCGCAGTTCAGTGAAATCCCCACCAGACCTTATAAGGAAAGAAAGAAAAGGCATGTGTGGCGGGGAGGTGGTGTGACTTTGCTTCTCTGGGCACTCGTCTGTTCTCAGCACATACGTGGGGTTACAGCTCACCTTGTTGCTTGCTGCGCCATGTGCTGTTGTAAGAATGCCAGGCTTGGGCGTGGGCCTGAAAAAGGATCAGGAATTCATTGTTAATTTTCTCCTTTTCAATCTGGGGTGGCCTTTCCTTCCTAACTCTAGAGATCCAGCTTAAGACCTAGCATTTTCATAAATCCAGCCTTGATTATCCTAATCCATAGTCCTTGGACCTCTGGAGGCACTTGTTTTCTTTGAACTGTAGATGAAATTTGGTCTAAGTCTGGCATAAACAACTTTGTGTTGTTATTTGTTGTTTCTAAGATTTTTTGCTGAAGTTTCTTGTTTGTTTCCTGTTTGTCCTCTGTAGCACCTGAGCAGTACTTTCCCATAGGTGCTCAGTACGTTAGGAAAATACTAAGAATCTGAAAGTCTTGAGAAATGGAATCTGAACTATGCCAACCTTCCTTTCCTTCATATTCTACCAGCGACCCATTGGCCTGCCTAAGAGGCTATTTCAAAGGCTAATTCATCATCTAAGAGAGATGGGAGGATAATCTAGGACAGTGGTTCTCAATGTGTGGTCTCCAGAACAAGAACATCCACTGGGAACTTGATAGAAATGCAAATTCATGGGCCTTTTCCCAGACCTACTGAATCAGAAGCTCTGTGAGTGGGGCCCAACAATCTGTGTGTTAATGATCGTTTATAAAATGATTCTGATGCTTGCTGAAGTTTGAGAAGCACTGATTTAGAAGAACTGAATATCTCAAGGCTGTACAATTTGGGAGTCCGGTCGTTGACTCAGAGAACCCTTGTTTATCAGCTCTCTCTTTACACTCCCTTTTTGCCAGCCGGCAGTGACCAGCTAGAAAAACCGGCATCGTGGGATTGTCCAATGAAGTGGAACACGTCAAAACAATATCAGAATCACATTTCTTTAGCTCACTACCTTTTATAGATAAGCAGGCCTGAAGAATGACTTCCATGTTCATTATTAAAGATATCTTCAGAGTTCTGCCCTTTAAATACACACAGTTTAAGAAATCATCAGCTAAATATAGAAAGAACAAGAAAGTTCTCTCTTGCTGACATGAGTTTGAGGATCTGGTATGTGACCCAGTGGCTTCTTGCCTTCCAGCTTGACGAGATTGTCCACCTTCTGCTAAGTGTCCTTGGGGGCCAATCCCGGCCTCGCATCCCTGTTCCCCTGCCACCGTCATCTGTGTCCTCACACATGTCCTGTAATGTGACCCAGTCCCCGCCCCGCCGCCTCAAGCCTTTCCTGTAGTTTGTCCTCATGGTCTCTGGCTGTCGGCATCTTCTCTGGGTGTCTCCTTGACTCTCTTGTCCTGACCGATGCCCTAAAGACCATGCACTGCACTCCTCCCGGCAGAGGCCATTCTTTCCCGCACATTCCGCACGCCTCAGCCCCGGGAGTGGAGTGGAGCCTGCCTTGCTCTTCATTGCTGCTGCTAAATGGTTTTTCCTTCCTCCTTCAAAACCCCCAGGCCCTTTGAAGTCCACGCTGTCAGATGACCACTCCTAACCCCTCTTACTGCTGTCCCTGATCAACCCCATTTTCTTCCCCTCATTCATTGAAGATTTTAGCCCCCACTGTCACATGCCCCCTTCCTCCTGTCACCATTCGTCACAAGACAGCTTGGATCTGTAGGTGACAATTTTCCACTTGTATGTGCTCCGTCCCCTTGGCTAGACTGTAAGTTCTTGGCAGCCACGATAACATCTCAGCCAGTGCCCAGCACAGTGCGGATGACAGGACACACCCTCCATAAATCCCCACAGAACGGAAGGTGCTATGGGGTGTGTTGATTTGGAGGTGGAGCGGCAGAGGACGGAGCTCAGGCTCCCACCCCTGGCGCAGGCTGAGCTGACGCTGGAGCTCAATCCTCCACCAGCCGGACCCCGCTCACCTTAATGATGTGGTGTGCCGCCTTGTACAGGCCAGTGCCACGCAGCTTCAGGCCCGGCGCATGGTGGCCGGTCTCGTAGCCTTTTTCTGCCATTGCCTACAGGGACAGCAAGTGGGGACCACAGGTCCCGTAAGAAGTAGCAGGGAGCTCTTTGGTGTGCGAAGTGGGCTTTCTCACCCAGAGAGGGGCCCTGCTTACCCGAGGATCACTGAAAGTAATCCAGTGCTTCACCCGGTCCCCAAAGGCCTCGAAGCACAGGTCGGCGTAATCGCTGAAGTAGCGGGCCATGCTCACGTTCTGCCACCCGCCGTATTTGACCTGGAGCAGCTGTGAACCGAGAAGCAGGTGCCCCAGGGAAGACAGTGGCAGCGATGAACCATGAAGCAATGTAAATGTGGCGATCAGCTGTGTGACATTCCTCGTACAAACGAGGGAGGCAGCAGAGGGAGTGTGAGACTCCGGTGCTTAGAAGGAACGTGACAGGTTGAATATTTAAGAAAATTTGCCAGGGGAAAGGAGTCCGATAATGGGAAAAGCACCTTGAATATAGGTGCTGAAGAAATGAGATCTGGCACTGGGCTGAAGCTCTAACGAGACTTCTGCGAGCTGTGCAGATGTCCAAACCTCCTGGCAGCCTTGTCGTGGGGCAGGGTCTGCCGTTTTCAGCGGTGGGCTCTCCCCAGCCAAGGATCTGCTCACAAGGGCAGGATTTTCCCAGGATTTGTCACACTGTCGAGATTACCTGCCGCGCTCTCCCCTGACGGGTTTGAAGGGATGCTAAAGGGGCAGGCTAGTGAAAGCAATTATCCAAGGAAGAAGCCAGAAGGAGGTTTCCGATTCATCTCCCTGAAGCCTGCCCTGCCCCCCAGCTAGAGGCGTCGGGTGGCTCCCCTGCCCACAGAGGAAAGCCCAGTTCCGCAGTCATCTTAGCTCAGCACCGGAGCCTTCTCGGCCCCAAGCCACGCCTGCAACCCCTCGCCTTCCCACCCTGCCTGCTCCCCAGATGCCAACTGAGCCACCTGCCCAGCCCCCACTACCCCCTGGCCATGCTCCCTCCAGCCAGAACACCCTCTCCCACCACCCACCCAAACCCTCCCAAGTGCTGATGGGACCCCCACCTTCTCCCCAGCACCTCCCTGAAGCCACGTGTCCATCTTCTGCATGAGGATTCACACTTTTCATGTATTAGAAACATCAGCTAAACCAGCGTGACTTCCCTGCCATGGGTGAGTGCTGTGGTTTGAATGTTTTTGTCCCCTCAAATTCATGTTGAAACTTAATCCTCAACGCAACAGTCTTGGGAGACGTGGCCCCTTTGGCAGGTAACTGAGTCATGAGGGCTCTGTCCTCATGAATGGGGTTTATAAAGGAGCTTGATGGAGTTTTCCCCCTTTTTGTCCTTCTGCCTTCTGCCACGTGAGGACTTAGCATTTAAGACACCACCTCAGAAGCAGAGAATGGGCGCTCTCCAGGCACCGGACCTGCCAGTGCCTTGATCTTGGACTTCCCAGACTCGAGAACTGTGAGAAATAGTATCGATGTCTGTTCTTCATAAATTACCTAGTCTGTGGTTTCTGCTGCAGCAGCACAAATGGACCAAGACTGTGAGTCAGAGATTCTTCTTCACTCACTCGCATCTCACGGTCCTGAGCAGAGTCCAGACCCTCGTCTCGCCTCCGCCTTGGCAACCCCAGGTCCTCGAATCAGCTCCTTCCTGCCTAGCTGAGCTGCCCTTGGGCCTCTGAACCTGCCCCCGCCCTCACCTGTGGCAGATCCCAGTGGTGCAAGGTCACGATGGGGGTGATGTTGCTCTTCAGAAGGGCATCGATAATGTCACTGTAGAACTTGATTCCCTTCTTGTTCACCCGCTCAGCTGTAGGTGAAATAAAAGAGGACTCTACGAGGAAGGGCCTTGGCCTTGGCCTTCTGGAGTGCAGCGTTCCTGCCCTGTGGCTTTTTGCAGGCCCCACGGCACCCTCAGCCCACCAGTGTTCTGAGTCTCAGAGAGTGGGACAGATACCCGGGAGCCCAGTTACCTGCAGAACCTGTGGGAGCTGCTGCCATCAGCAACCATGTTCATGGGCTGGTCTCCCTCCCCAGGACTCTGTGGTGTCCCTGCAAAGCCAACGGGGCCCAGAGGGGCTGCACTTGCGTGCAGGAGGGGCTGCCCTAGCTCACCTCGGACGCCTGTGGGCAGGAGCCGTGGCCAGGACAGGGAGAACCGGTAGTGGCTGACGTGCAGCTCCCGCAGCAGAACGATGTCCTCCTGTGCAGACAAGGGTGGGGAGGCAAGGCCAGGTCACCTGGGGCCCTGGGTCGAGGTGGGCCTCGATCATGCCCCAGGGCCAAGGCTCGCTCTTGTCTGCAGCTCTTAGTGAGTGAGGAAGGACCCGTCTCCTCATCTACACAGTAGAGGTGATACCACCTGCCCCCACTTCATGCAGGAGATATGCCAAGAGTCAAATAAAATGTCGGGGGAGGCACTTTGACCGTGTTCCTAATAAACTCGGGTGATGAATCCCCCAAGAAGCCATCCAGAGAGGAAAGTGTGTTCTCCACAGGGGAACAATTCGCACGCAGGGCCCAGGGGTTGAGGCCACTGTGGCCTACAGAGGCCATGGCATCAGCCCTTCTGCTGCCCATACCTTGGACGAAGGCCCTGGCTCAGGTGAGGCCCTGTTTCCTTTCCTCTTACATCCCGCCCCCACATTCTGGCACCCCCCATCCCCCAACCCCCAGCCACCATGGGCCCTGCCCGCTTTGTCTGCAGCGGGGTAGGGGGTGTTTGACGGAGCACTGGGTTGACATTGTCACCTGGGATCCCCCAATACATCACTCCCTACCTCTCAGCTAGGTGTGCACGCCCCCACTCACCTGGACCTTGTAGTAGCTGTCACAGGCCACATCTGCTGTCTCATCCCCGTGCACCTTCCCTTTCCCGCTGTGCGTGAAGGCGTCCCAGATGCTGGGCCCTTTGCCGTCCTGGTCCCAGGCACCCTTTGTCTGGTAGGCAGAGCTGCCCACACCCCAGGAGAAGCCTGCAGTAGAGACTCACGCTGGGCCCCAGGCTCCGCCTCCCCAGCCCCTGGGCTGTGCCTCTCGGGCCTTGGGGCTGCCCCACCCCCACCCCCACACCACGCAACTCTTGTCACTTGGGCCTTGCCTCCTAGGAGTGGGAGCATGTGAGCCAGGGTGGGGGAAGATACAATATATTAAAAGCTTTTTTTGCATAATTTTAGCTCTAATTAGCATTTTTTATCCGTATAATTTTTAATAACTTTAAAAAAGTCTGTTAGGAACTTCTTTTATTTTACAACCACACAGAGGTATGTTTCCCGTCCTACTAGTTAGGAAGCTAAAACCAAACTCCTTGGCGAGTCAGCCAAGATGGGCAGACAGACAAAAGGATGGAGGGCAGACCAACACAGGAGTGGACGTACCACGTGGGAAGATTCCATAGTAGAAGGAGGCCTCTTCTGGGGACCCCTTCCTGGCGGCCCCCAGCCTGGACATCAGCAGTAGCATCCACCAAAGGGTGACAACCTGCACTGGCTTCATGGTACCCGGCCCTCCCCCATACCTGAAAAAAGCACAGCTGACTTGTGCAGGCCCACGCAGCCAGGCTGGGGCCAGATCCCAGCTTGGAGGACAAAGGCCAGGAGTGGGGGAGGA
>NW_012147301.1:914068-927263 GCF_000956105.1 Propithecus coquereli | reverse complement strand
GTCACCCATGCCAAGACCTTCAGTCCTGAGTGTTAGGAAGATTCTTTCCCACTGGGATCCCCTCTTTGATGCCAGCCAGCTTACCCAGGACTGTCCTTGGTCCCAGACACCCCCAGAGCAGTAGCTGGCAGCCAGAGCTCCCTCTGATTGACCCCCAGGGCCCGCACTGGCCCCTGAGAGCAGAGTCCACGGTGCAGCGGAAGGCTCTGGTTGGGGGTGTGGTCTGTGGCCTGTCCCCCCCTCCAAAGAGTTTCAATAGCTGCATTCAGCCGGGCCAGGCAGGAATGCTGAGCTGGCCGGTGGGCCCTGAGTCAGCAGCCGGGAGCTTGGCGCTGGCCCAGGCTCGAGGGGCGGCCGAGGACGGGGGAGACCCAGTCCTCCTGTTCCCTTCTGGGCTGGTGTGCCTTCTTCAGCACGCCTTAGTCCTGTGACTGCTGAGTCCTGGGGGTGGCGCAGGGACCAGCATGTGTTGGCATCTGTCTGTGTCTCCCTTCCCTGCTGCCAGAGAACATTCGCTGTAGAAGGTGCAGTTGGTTTTTTCCACCTCAGCCAGTCTTTGGACCCCTCATTCATTCCCTCACTCACTGATTCCTTCATCCAGCACCGCCACTGGAACGCGCCCTCCTGGGGGCTCGGCCCCTGCCGCTGCCCCTGCAGTCCCCTCCCGGCACAGGCCTCCCTGCTGCAGCCACCAGCCTCCGCCCTCTCACGGCGCTCTCAGCTGGGCCTCAGCCCTCGGTCATTGGTTGATTTCTTTCTACTCACCCTTTGATGGGCAGCACCTCCTCCAGGAAGGCTTCCTGGACCCACCCCCAGGCTAGGTTAGGCTCTGTGTTCACCCACCTCCAACTCCTGGGAGGCAGAGGCGAGCCTGCCCTGTTCACCTGGCGTCCCTAGTGCCGACAGGTGGTTGGGACTCAAGAATGTCAGTTGAATCTAAATAATACTCGCAATAATCAAACTAAAAATGACTCGCACTTATTGGGTGCTTTCTACCGCCTAGGTGTTTTCACATATTGATTTATTTAATCCTCCCAACAGCCCCTGGAGAAGCAGCTTCAGCCTTGGTGGGGTGGGGGGTTCCGGGCCCCCAGCAAGGGCAGGCTGGTACTGCTGGTGGGCAAAAGCCAGCCTTCTCTGGACTGACCACCGGCCTCAAGGTGGCCCTGTGCTGGGGCTGGTACTTTTGCTAAACCCATTTTGAGGCTGAGGGAACTAGAGAGGGCCTCGAGGCCTCGCCACCCTGGCAAGCGTCCGGAGATCTGCCGCAGGAGGCCTGGGGGCGCGTGGGGTGGGCGCCTGGACGCTGGCAGGAGGCTGCTTCCCTCCGGCTTCTTGGAGGGCCCAGCTGCGGCACGGGGCCGGCTCCCCTGGGCTTCCACTGGCAATGCCTGTGGTGAAGGGACTAAGGTCCCTGCCCCCAAGTTCTGAGGTTCCCAGGCACATTCACGGGGGCAGGAATGCGTCTCAGAGCGGATGCGCGGGCTGGGTCCCTTAGCACAAACGCAGCGAGTAGACAGGGGCATGATCTATAGGGACCTTTCCCCGCTAGATTTCCTGTCTGTCCCCATCCTTTCCTCAACAAACATTTCCCAAGTCCCCACCAAGCGCTATCGGAGGCCCTGGCCACAGTGAAATGGGACTTGGCCTGTGCCCTCCAGAGCTGGGGTCCGGCAGGGACGGGGGGCAGGGAAGGGAGGGGCAGGGGGGCAGTTCTGAACGTTGCGTAGGGTGATCAGGGCTGTGATGGAAGGACGGACGGGAGGATGGACGGAACGCCGTGAGGCTCAGGGAAGCTGGGCTGGCTTTGCAGGGACGTGAAACTTGAAGGGTGCTGGGCGTTTGCTAGAAGGTTCGGGGCAGGGCAGGCGTGGCAATGGAAGGAGCAGCACAAGCACAGGCCCTGAGATGTGTTTGGGGACCCCCAGGTTGTTGTACCTTCTCTCCTCCTGCTTCTGTCCTGCGGTGCCCAGGCAAGCTGTGCCCTCGGGGCGAGCAGGCCGCTGGGCATCTCTCTGTGGGTGTCTCGGCCGGTGTGTGCTGTTCCCATTGGTCCGGTGCCTGCCTCACCAGGCTGTGGGCTCCGGGGACCCTGCTCCCTGGGCTGAGGTAGGCAGGAGACCGACATCTTTGAGAGCGGACGTCATCTCTGAGAAACGCCCCTTCTTGAGGACCCAGGGCCCAGGGCTGTGTCGGAGGGGGCGGGTCGGCTGCCTGGGGTCTGGCCGTAGACCCAGTCTGCACTGTTCTGACGCCCCGTGGGCCGCAAGCCTGGCTCTGGCTGGAAGCAGGGTGGGCTTCACAGGTGGGCAATCCTCTGCTATGGTCTGAATGTGCCCTTCAAATCCACATGTTGAAACTTAATCACCAGGGCCATAGTAGTAAGAGGTGGGCCCTTCAGCAGGTGATTAAATCAGGAGGGTGGAGCCCACAGGAGTGGGATTAGTGACCTTATCAAAGGGCTGGAGGGAAGCAGCTAGGCCCCTTTCTCTTCCCCACGCGAGGACACAGCATTTGTCCCCTCTGGAGGATGCAGCAACAGGGAAGCCGACAGCAGCCCCCGCCAGACACCGAACCTGCCACATGTGTCTTGATCTTAGACTTCCAGCCTCCAGAACTGAGAGAAATAAGTTTCTGTTGTTTATAAACTACCCAGTCCATAGCATTTCGTTATAACAGTACACACAGACTGAAACACCCCTCTCCCCTCTCCTCTCCCCCTCCCCCTCCACACTGTCCAGGGGCTGCTTAGGCCTGTCAGAGGCCCGGGGCCCCCAGGGCCTGGGCCAGGGCAGGACCCTTCCCTTAGGCCCTGGCTGGCGAACAAGGCGTGTTGGGATGGGAGGGTGGTATTGGGGCCCCTGTAGCTTCCTTCTCTTCCCTCCCTGCACGGGGCTGCAGAGGTGGGGGCCCCGCTGCCAACAGCCCCTGTGGGGGCCAGGCCCTAGCCCGGGCCCTGTGACTTGGGGATGGGCTTGGTGAAGGCAGAGGGTCTGGTTCAGGTCCTGGCAGGGCACTGATGGGTGCCCAGGCACAGAGCACAGTGGGGAGGAGACTGGGGGAGGTGCAATTCCAGGACTCACAGGCCGTCCCAGCCCACTCAGCATCCTTGGGAGCAAGTCCAGGGGTTCAGGGAAATAGTCCTGCCTCTATCTGCCAGGAACTGGCTGCGGGATCCCGTGTCAGGCACTCGTTCTCTCTGGGACTGGGGCTCCCAGCAATTCTCCTCCCTGGCCCTAGGAGCCAGTCTTTCTCCAGGGGGTCTCTCGGCCCTCCCACCTCCCCAACCCTCACACCACCAGCCCTGCAGCCCAGTTCCACCCTGCCCGGCCCCGAGCTAAGGCGCCAAGCCCCAGGGCCAGAATCAGGAGCAGGAGACAAGGTTCAGTCCTGGCATGCTGTGTGACGTTGGATCAGCCATCGCCCCTCTCTGGGCCTCCATTTCCTCCTCTGTAACAAAGAAGGAGGCTGGCCACCGCTCTCTGAAGTCTTCCTTAGCTCTGGGATTCTAACAAAGAGGGGAATGGCTGTTTTCAGACTGTCTTGGCTTTGGTTTTGTGGTAGGCAGGGAAGCTGGCCAGAGCAGCCTTGAAGATGTAGGACGGATATGGGGGATTGGCAGGGATGAGAGCGGGGCTGGCTCGGCCCATCAGAAGGTCATGGTGTTTGCGCGTGCATGCATGTGAACATGCATGTGTGTGCATGCTTGCCTGTGCGTGCCTGTGTGTCGCTCCAGGGAGTGTAGGGGTAAGGCCCCCACTAGGGTGCAGGGCTGTCCCGGAGGGCAGGGCTGGGCGTCTGGGGTTACCTGGATTATTAGGAGCACTTTGGGACCGAGCTTATAACTTCTACTGAGTTTTCATCTGAGGATGGAGCAGAGACAAGTCATCTGCCACTGGCAGAGGGGGTGAGCAGGAGCGGGAGAGAGCGTGTATGGAGTGGGACAGTGGTTAGGACCAAGGGCTCCGGGGGACAAATATAATAACTTTGAATCCCAGATCAGCTTTCTACCAGCTCAGTGCTTACATACAAGTTACTGAGCTTCTCTGGATCCTGTTTTTTGTTTATAAAAGCAGGTGACAATAGCACCTGCTTCGGCTTCATAGCGTCATTTGAACATTAATTAAATGATAGCTCTAAGTGCCTAACAATGCCTGGCAGAGAGAAAAGCCCCAAGAAAGGATCCCTAGCATTTTTTTTGGTATTTGTTTGTTTGTTTGTTTGAGACAGAGTCTCACTCTGTTGCCCTGGCTAGAGTGCCGTGGCGTTGGCCTAGCTCACAGCAACCTCAAACTCCTGGGCTCAAGCGATCCTTCTGCCTCAGCCTCCCAAGTAGCTGGGACTACAGGCATGCGCCACCATGCCCGGCTAATTTCTTCTATATATTTTTAGTTGTCCAGCTAATTTCTTTCTGTTTTTAGTAGAGATGGGGTCTCGTTCTTCCTGAGGCTGGTCTTGAACTCAGGACCTTGAGCGATCCTCCCGCTTCAGCCTCCCAGAGTGCTAGGATTACAGGCGTGAGCCACTGTGCCCAGCCCAGGATCCCTGTCATCGACACCGTCATACTGTCCAGGCTGAAATTCTGCTCCGCCACAGATAAATAAGCACGCTGTGCGTGGGGCACGGAGCCTCAAGGTCAGACGCCCCAGATGGCCTGACCGAGAGCTTTGTCTGGGAGCCACCAAACCCCGCGATGTCATGCTTTGCAGGTAGCCAGGCCACTCTGCTTCTGCTCTGCTGAAGCCAGAGCTCTGCACCCCGAGCCCCAAGAGCTGCCCAGGGGAAAGGAGCAGAGTTCTTGGATTGTGAGGGCTGCTGCTAGCTCTGGCTCTGCGATCGAAAGTCACAGCCTTTAATCTTCCGGGTGTGGAGGATAACTCACAGAGCCCACTTCATTTTGACCTGCCTTTTTATTATAAAAATGTTCAAACAGTCTGGGTGCAGTGGCCCACACCTGTGATCTTGGGAGGGTGAGGCAGGAGGATCGCTTGAGCTCAGGAGTTCCAGACCAGACTGAGCAAGAGCGAGACCCCGTCTCTACTAAGAATAGAAAAATTAGCTGGGTGTCATGGCACACACCTGTAGTCCCCGCTACTTGGGAGGCTGAGGCAGGAGGATCGCTTAAGCCCAGGAGCTTGAGGTTGCTGTGAGCTAGGATGACTCCACCGTTCTCCAGCCCAGGTTGACAGGGCAAGATCTTCCCCACCCCCCCAAAAAAGTTTAAACATACAGAAAAGTTGAAGGAACTGTGCAGTGCACACCGTGTGCCCACCACTGTGATTCTACATGTTACTATACTTGCTTCATCGCTGCCAGACACATCCCGCGTCAGGTCACTTCACCCCAAACCCTTCAGTAGGCGTATCATTGGCTATATTTGTTTATGGTTCTGTCCTTTGTGACGTAACATTTGCTTATGGTGATATGCACTGTAAGTGAGCTATGCTGTAAGTTTTTTTGTTTTGTTTTTGTTTTTTTTTTTTGAGACAGGGCTTACTCTTTTGCCCAGGCTAGAATGCAGTGGCATGATCATAGCTCACTGAAGCCTCAAACTCCTGCCCTCAAGCAATCCTCCCACCTCGGCCTCCCAAAGTGCTGGGGTTACAGGCGTGGGCCACCGTGTCCGGCCAATTGTGTGAGTTTTGACAAATGCAGTCAGTTGTGTAACCAAACCACTGTTAAGATATGGAACATGAGGCCGGGCGCGGTGGCTCACGCCTGTAATCCTAGCACTCTGGGAGGCCGAGGCGGGCTGATTGTTTGAGCTCGGGAGTTCGAGACCAGCCTGAGCAAGAGCGAGACCCCGTCTCTACTAAAATAGAAAGAAATTAATTAGACAACTAAAAATATATAGAAAAAATTAGCCGGGCATGGTGGCGCATGCCTGTAGTCCCAGCTACCGGGAGGCTGAGGCAGGAGGATCATTTGAGCCCAGGAGTTTGAGGTTGCTGTGAGCTAGGCTGACGCCACGGCACTCTAGCCCGGGCAACAGAGTGAGACTCTGTCTCAAGAAAAAAAAAAAGATATGGAACATGAATTTGTTCCCCTCTAACCTTGCATCATGCCACATCTCCTTTCTGAGGACTTTTGGGGGAAATTCCTGGAGGTCTCAAGGCCAGGAATCCATGTCATCTGTTTCCCTCTTAGCCCTGGATACTTGGAAACTCCGAGCTGCGCCGCGGCCTGCCTCCAGCGTGCACGGGACTCGAGTTGTGCATTTCCGCGTGTCATCTTGCTCCCCCTTCCCCCTGCCTTCCTTGTTTGTTATTTTAAAATCCTACTGAAATGTACATACAACTCCACAAGCTGGTTCTCAAATCCTTTTTTTGGAACAAGACTGAAGGAGTGCTGCAAAAAGAAATCATCATATTGGAATTTTCAGGCCATTTCCATGGTTTGTGGTGTCCAACTATGTGAAATTGAGTCTGTTCCAGTAAATCTGGAATGAATTGACACTCTGCTCAGAGTATGGACTTGCGTGCATAGTATGCATGTGTACACACACACACACACACACACACATGCATGCACACATGGAGAATTCCTGTCTTGGTTGGTTCAGACACCGGCATTGGCAGTGATACAGCAATTCCAAACCCAAAGATCCCACTCAGCAGTGGCCTTGCTGCCCAGGACCCCTGCAGGGCGGAGGGGAGAGGAGGGGATGGAGGTTTGGCTAGCGGCCTTGGAGGGCTGGCGCCTGTGAACAAGCGATGATGACGATGGTGATGGGTCTGGAACCGGCCTGGCCAGCACTTCCCACCAGGACTATTTGGGCAGAGCTCATCTACTGGAGGTTTTCAGGTCGTGCCTCCCATTTTCTCCCCTCCCATCCACTCTTGGGGAGCCCAGCCAAGCCCCCAGGTTCCGGGTCCTGACGGTACCAGGGGTGGCAGTGGGGTGGGCGAGGGGAGAGCCCCTCAGTCTTCTCCCCTCAGGACGTCCACTGGTGGCGTCTTCCAGAGCATCCATCACAGTCCTCATTTCACTTTTATTTAGGAAGCTGTTCAAGAGTCTGTTTTTATTCACCTTAGAATCCCATGGCTTTGCCCAGGGCAATGCTGTTTGTTTAAGGAATGAATAAATGAAGGGTTTCCCCTTCATCCCTGCCCAGAGGCTGTGAGAACAAGCTCAAAGGGCTGTCTCTGGGCAGGGGGCAGGCCTAGGGGGCTGGCCTCCTCTGGGAAGGAGGGAGCCTGGGTCCTTCTTCAGAGAGCGTCTTGAGAAACGACGTTGGTGACTCCGTCCTAAGGGATAAGTGCCCGTGCGGCCCCAGTGGCTGTCTCAGCTTTCTGAATGACCAGGGATCTAAAATTTTAAGGACAGTGAATGATCCTAAGGCTTGTATAGCTTCCTTGTGTTTGTTATTTTGCCTCCGAAGCTAGTTGTCTGGGGCAGTTAGCAGAGACCTTGTAACAGAGCGACCTGTGTGCTTGTGTTTGGGGCAGGAGCGGAAGGCGAGGCCCGAGGAAACTGCAGCCCATGTCGGAGAGGAAAGCTGGCGCAGTCTCTGCACCAAATGGGGAAACTGAGGCCCAGAAAGGGTGAGGGGTCACAGGCAGTCGGGACTAGAATCCATTCCTCGAGGTAAAGTAATATTAAAACTGGACTAAAAAACAATTTTGTTTTAAAAATTATACAGAAAATACATGAACATACTCACATCACAAAGCAGTGGCAACAGTTCCTGAAATACATGGAGGAAAAAGGGCGAGGCCCTGCTCCTTGCCCCTCCCCCATGTGGCCACTGCTGGCAACTGGCGGTGTCTCTTCCTGAATCTCCTCTGTGTCAGATTGGGTACGTATACATATAGGTAGTTTTGTCTGATTTTCTACATTAGTCAAGGCAGATATGGTTTTTAGAAATGTTATAATGTATGTTGGAGATCTTTCTGGATTTGTGCATCCGGCACTGCTTCATTCTTTTTCCTGGCTTCGTGGTATTCCATTGTGCGGATGGTTCCATAATTGACCTAACCAGGCCCCTACAGACAGACTTCTTTCCTGGCCAATGCTTTGCTCTCACAAAGGAGGCTGCAGCGAATATCCCCGTATACACCTGCACCCCCATATTCCTGTGCACACGTGTATATAAGTGGAATTGTGATTTTGATGGATGTTTCCAAATTCTCCTTCATTCTCCTTGTCCTTTTGAACCGAAGCGTACTCCACTTCACCATTTACCCCACGTAGCTGGTTAGGGATGAGGGTGGAACTGCGGCTCCGCGTGTGACAGCGCCAAGGCCTGATGCCCGCCGACTGGGGGAGGGCTCAACTCCTGCTGGGAGCTCAGTGGCAAGAGAGAGGCAAATCTGCTTTGGTTAATCCCTGGAAAAAAACATCACCAGTGCAGAGCTTTACAGTTTAAAGAGTGTGTTTCTGTGCACAATCAATCCCATTTAACCCTACTGAAAAAGGAAGGGTGATACTACTTTTCCTTACCCAAGTCTATGAATGGGGAAACCGAGGCCTGAATGAGGCACCCACGCACGTAACCGGCAGTTCCAACGTCTGAGAGTCCAACTTGCAGGTGCTCTTCTACCCAGCCAGCTGCTTTCCCTTTTCTGGGTCACCCCTACACCAAATCCTCCCAGGCAATGCCGCCCTCAGCGTCACCACTCACCCTGAGGATCCAACTAATACTGGAGCGGCTACTCTGGCTCCAATAAACCCAGCTGTGCAGTAAGCTCAGAGGTGGTCAGGATTTGCCTCCAACGCATGCTCTCAGGCTGCCCCAGTGTGCGAACATACAGCCTCTCACTGCTCAGACAGGTTCCAACGCAGAAGGCAGGGCTGGACTCCTACCTAGCCCCCGGAAGGTTAGTTACCTAACTGGGGATGTTTATGAAAAATCATACATGTTAGAATCTTGGCCTCGATCGTCTCCCTGCTGGGATCACCCTTAGAAAATAATACTAAATTCAAAAAAGGCTTGTGGGGCCGGGCGCGGTGGCTCACGCCTGTAATCCTAGCTGTCTGGGAGGCCGAGGCGGGCGGATTGTTTGAGCTCAGGAGTTCGAGACCAGCCTGAGCAAGAGCGAGACCCCCGTCTCTACTAAAAATAGAAAGAAATTAATTGAACAACTAAAAATATATAGAAAAAACTAGCTGGGCATGGTGGCGCATGCCTGTAGTCCCAGCTACTCGGGAGGCTGAGGCAGTAGGATTGCTTGAGCCCAGGAGTTTGAGGTTGCTGTGAGCTAGGCTGACGCCATGGCACTGTAGCCCGGGCAACAGAGTGAGACTCTGTCTCAAAAAAAAAAGGCTTGTGGGACGGGAAGATGTTTTTGTATTAATGGGAAGCTAAACACAGCCCCAGTGTTCAGCCATAGGAAAATGTAGACCATAGAATGCATATTAGCTACCTGTTGCTGAGTTTAACAGATTACCCTCAAACTTAGTGACATTTTTCAATAACAAGCATTTGTTACCTCACAGTGTCTGGGGGTCAGGATTCCGGGTGTGCCTTTGCTGGGTGCCTCTGCCTCAGGGTCTCTCACAAGGCTGCAGTCCGGGTGTGGCGGGGGCTGCAGTCCTCTCAACACTTAACCGGAAGAGGATCCACTTCTGAGTTCATTCACAAGGCTGTTGGCAGGTGTCAGGTCCTTGTTGGCTCTGGGCTGGAGACATCTCATCTTCAACATGGGGGCCATTCCACAGGGCAGCTCAGGACACAGCAGCCGGCTTCCCCCAGGGCCCGAGAGCAGGAGAGGGCAAGCAATGTGGAAGGCACACAAGCCTTGGCAACCTAATCTTGGAAGTGGCAACCCTTCATTTTTGCTGTATTCTGTTCCTTGGAAGTGAGTTGCTAGGTCTAGCCCACATTCCAGGGGACGGGATTACACAGGGCATGAACGCCAGCAGGTGGGGGCCGTCTTGTGGCACATGTGAATATGACCTTAAGTTAAATTAAGACATCAAGATGCAAAGCTGCAAACACCAAATGATTGTATCAAAGAATAAAGTAGGGGAAAAGACAGGAAGAAATCCGTTAAAAACACCTATACACATCTAAAAAGCAAACGGGGTCTGGATGATAAAGCACCTTTGTAAATTAGGTCTCTTGCTTTTCCATACATGTATTATTTATGCATCCTTTTTTCCCCAATTATTTATTCTTCAAATATTTTCTAAGGGTGACCCCAGCAGGGAGATGATTGAGGCCAAGATTCTAACATGTATGATTTTTCATAAACATCCCCAAATTGCTGTCCTTCAAGGAAAGGGACTTGACCAAACTGGGCTTCCAGGAGTGTCTGGTCCCCATTTCTGCACACCCTTGGCTGGAAGCTCTCTTAGGGTCTCTGATCATCAGTGTCTCCCACAGCAAGCAGGTAACGATAGCACTTTTCCTGCCCACCTCTCAGGGTTATTGTCAGACTGGAAATAAAAATCACGTAAATGAAAAGTTTCCTGGAGGCTGCACAGTGCTCTGTGAGGCTGGGAGAGGTTATGAGCCCCGAATCTCAGAGCTCAGCTTATCCCAGCCCTTCCCATTCCAGGCGAGGGAAGCAGGGCCTGAGAGATGCCAGGGGCTCCGTCAGGGTCACGTGGTCATTCCCGGCAGGAGGGCGCAAAATGACCCAGATCCTTTTCCTCCTTATGTAGAGTCCTTCCCTCCGACCCACACAGTTGCCCAGCTGGTCTGCTTCACCAGAACCAAAGCAGAACCTCAGGGCTCTTTTTCTACCCGCAAAGACTCAGAAAATCCCTTACATTTCAAGACAAGCTGGTCCCCAACCCTGCCTCCCTTTGCAGACCTGGCGACCCAACAGAGCCCCCCTGGCTCCACCTGAGGCCAGCAAACCACCCGGCGGGGCTTTACCCAGCTCGCTCCCCTGCTCCTCAGGGCAGGCTGGCCTCAACCCCAGCCTCCTCCTCCTCGACCCTCTCTTGGGCCACAAACCCCAGCCCGGCTGTTTCCATCCCCCTGCCACTGTGGCCAAGAAAACAGGAAGCATCTGAGTCACCGGTTGTCCCCCTGGGCTTTGGTTGTCTGGGCCCAAGTTCTGGAGTCAGGGAAGGACGGGGGGAAGAAGGTGGCTCCACAGAGGTCAAGACTGTCAGTGGGGCTTTCTCTTCCAGCGCTGGGAGCCCAGCCAGCCCGTGGTCCAGGAGCCTCCCCTCGACTCTTCTTGGAAAGAGAGAGAGAGCACGGCCTTAAGATGCGGCATCCTGGAGTTGGCCCTGCCTGCTGCCCGCTGGCTCGAGGCCTGGGGCTTGTCTGGGGTTGGCCTTCGTGGTTGTACATCGGCATCACCTGGGCGCTGCAAGCCCTGCTGACACCTGAGTCCCACGCACGGCAATTCAGCTGTCATTTTTAAAAGTTCCCCAGGTGATTCCAAAGTGCAGCCGGGCTTGAGAACCGCGGGGCTGCTCCGTGGTCTCCCGGAGCCTGTCCGTCCCCTGCCCACAGGGCTAACGATGCCGCTTTCCAGAGGGGCCGAGGAGCGAGGGGTCCTGGGTGTGTTCGGGCACGTGGAGACCTGTGAACACGAGTGTACCAAATCCGCGTGTGTCCGCCCGTGGGAGGCCTTGGACGGAAGCGGGGTACCCCTGGGCTCCCTCGGCCCTTGGAACCCAGGTCAGACCCCAGCGGCAGGACGCCGGCAAGGACGCTGGTCCGCACGCGCGGGCCTGTGTGGCGCCCCCGCGTGGCCGTCCTCCCCGCGCTCCGCACGGAGCAGCGGAAGTTCAAGGCGAGAACAGCAGGCGGCAGTCCCGGCTCGGCCCCCGCAGAGCTCTTGGTCTTGGGAAGAGAAACGAAGCCCTGTGACTCAGAAGGTAAGGCAGAGGGCTGAAGGGTTCCAAGGGAGGAAGACAGGGCGGGAGAAAGAGATGGGCGCTGGCTGGCGGGAGGAGCGCTGGCTTCCTCTGGCGGCGGCGGAGGAAGCATCCTTCGAGGCCCCCGGAGGGCGGAGGGAGGCTCCCAGGCTCCCAGGCTCCCTCCTTCCCAGGCTGAGGGAGCTGCAGGAACAGAGGCAAAAAGACAGGCAGGTGCAGGGCTGTGGGGGGCGCTGTGAGTGGAGGAGAGGGGCAGGCGACGTGCAGAGGCCAGCGCTCCCTCCCAGCCCCTCTGCCTTGAGTAAGCACTAGAGCCCACACTGGGTGAGTCCACTTATGAGAAATAACAAGCGCATTTGTTTTACAGCGTAATCTGGAAATTCCATGTCTGGAGTTCTCGTGGGTCTGTCGTTGGTATCTACGGTCTCAGCTGATCGTTGCTTGTGTTGTCCTGTCACCTTGTGTCTTGGTTATCTTGATGGTAGGATGGAAATCTGTTAGGGACATTACCTTTAGAAATTGCTCGAGGTCTAAAAGATGTCATCTTCCTTCAGTTAGGACGTCAGTTAGCTCCGGCCAGGTATGCGAGGCACCAGCAAGCCAAGATCACCTGATCCATGTTCAAGGCTTGGATTTCTGGCCTAGATCATTCACAGCAGGGTATAATCCTTGCGAGGGCCAGTTTGCTTCCGGTTTGCTCTTACTCCTAGGGTGCAGGCTGCCCAAGTGTGGGGTAGTTTCCCTGTTTTCCCCTCTAGGTTCTGTTCCTTGACTCCCTCACGGCTCTGAGAGGCTCTGCTCAGCTTCTTGGGGTTGGCACATTCTACCAAGGCAGAAGCGGCTCCCAGTGCTGGACTCGCTGAGCGGGCCATTTCCTCATATCTTATTAGTTCCTTGATACTTTTAAGATTATTTTAGGCTGGGCATGGTGGCTCATGCCTATAATCCCAGAGCTTCGGGAGACTGAGGAGGGAGGATCCCTTGAGGCCAGGAGTTTGAGACCAGCCTGGGCAACATAGTGAGAACCCATCTCTACAAAAAGTAAAAAAATTAGCTCAGTGTGGTGGTGCACCCCTGTAGTCCCAGCACCTCAGGAGGCTGAGGCAGGAGAATCACTTGAGCCCAGGGATTTGAGGTTGCAGTGAGCTGTGATGACGCCACTGCACTCCAGCCTGGGAAACAAAGTGAGACCCTATCTGGAAAAAAAAAAAAAAAAGGTTATTTAAAATATTGTGGCAAGTTAAGTTGCTTTCAGTAGGAAGATTGGTCTGAATAATCTAAACCTGCCTTTACTATAAGTAGAGGTCCTCTCAAATTTAGTTTTAATATTACAGTGTTTCTACTTAATTTTTTGATCCTATAATTGCACCTCTTTTTCTTTTAAACTGAAAATGTCGATATCTAACAAAAT
>NW_012147301.1:901673-912453 GCF_000956105.1 Propithecus coquereli | reverse complement strand
GAAAATAAGGCGAATTAAAAATTCTCGTAGATATTTCTATTAATGAGATTGTGCATAAACTTGGTAAGATTTCACTTTAAAACCTTCAGCTTAAATTATTCAATTTTTTTCAGTTATTAGTTATAAGATTATCACTCTAAAAGACCACATTATCTTATACAAGTATCACAGAGTACCAAATAAAGATGGATTACCTCTGAACACCCCGTTAACACAAAAATATTAATGTCACAGTCAAGCAGCCCACATCTTTGGAGCAAAGCCTTAGACTCACACTTCCCCGCTCTGGTGTGGCTGCCTCACAGGCCGAGAACCTGATTGGATTTTGCATTTTGACTCTTAATCTAGGCGTGCTAGGCAGAATAATGCCCTGCCAAAAGGTGTTCACATCCTTATCCTCAGAACCTGAGAATGTGTTGCCTTACAGGACAAAAGGAGCTTTTCCGACGTGATTAAGAATCTTAAACTGGGGGAAGTTATCCTGGGTTATCCAGGTGGCCCACTGTGATCACAGGGTCCTCACAGGGGAAAGTGGGACACAGGAGAGTCAGAGAGTGACAAGTAGAGGTCAGAGTGATTGGTTGCTGGACGGAAGGGGCCATGGACCAAGGAACGTGGCAGCCCCTTGAAGCTGGAAAAGGCAAGGAAATGGATTCTCTCCGGAGCCTCCGGCAGGGACACAGCCCTGCTGACACACTGGTTTTAGCCCAGTGAGACCCATATGTAACTTCTGATATCTAGAACAGTAAAATAATACATCTGTTTTGTTTTAAGCCACTAAGTTGGTAATAATTTGCTACAACAGCAATAGGAAACTAATACACTGTATAAATGTAATTTTTCTTTTAACTCTAAGACTTCTGAAATCAACGGGATCCTGAGATATGTAAATATCCATTCCATTGAACTTTAAGGAGTTTTGAATGCCTGCAATAATAGAAGCGCTGAATCAACACAGCTTAAGGCTGTCTACGAGGTTGTATTCGCCCAGCACTCTCCACTAAAACCACTGGGTTGCTGTGGAAGCACTTACTGATGGATGGTTGTTTACCAAAACAATTGTTTCCACTTAGACCATGTTCACAGTCAACAGCTGACAGTTCTAGGTTCTTGGAAGGTGCCGTTAGCAGCTACTGGGTTTCTTGATGATATTCAGGAACCAGAGGACAATTGTAGAAGTCAGTCCTGTTGTCACTTTATGACACAGGTCCCATCCCTCATTCTTTAAACACTCCTGCAACACCACGCCGAGGGCCACAGCGTGAGTGAGGCCAAATCTCCGGCCTCACAGAGCTCACAGGATGATAATCGTGACAGAGCCCGTTAGGCAGAACCCCCTGCCAGTACTGGGGAGAGACGGTGGGGTGGAGCGGATGGTCAGGAAGGCTTGGAACACACGTGATGACAAGTCCTAGGATATTTGTGGGGACAGCACCACAGACTGTGTGAAGCTTGGCCTGGCCGGGCTGGAGAACACAGAAGGAACGGTTGCCATGCCTGAGGGCCCTTGGTGGGGCGGTGAGGAGGCCTGGGCTGGGCTGGCGGGGGGATCGCACTGCAGCCTGGTCCTTCCATCAGCTCAGGCTCAGGCAGCTCAGGCAGGCGGGGGTCCAGGCCCAACCATGTCTTGTGACTTCAGTTTCATCGCTGGAACAATGTTATTCATACTAGAACCTTCTTCCCCACAAGGAGGCAAGGGAGGGCAGCCAGACCTCAGAGGGTAAGCTGGGCTCCAGCCAGGGCAGCCACCGAGGGTCTGGGCCCACTCACCTTCCAGGAACCTCCTGCCCTGTGCCTCCTTCCCTTCTTACATGGAATACTGTGGGTGCCCCCTTCCCGCCCTGAAATGAAATTCATAGATGCTATAACCAAGCCACAGACACAATTAAAAATAAACATGCTTTCATAATTGTAATATAAAGAGAAATGAAAAGTAATTGATAATAAAATGAAATGTATTTCAGTCTGTAAATGTTTGAGCACCACTACATTAGGAAGACTTTGTAATGATTAATTACTCCCAGCTTTTAGCTACAAATAGAAGCACTGAGAATGTGACAGTGAGACGCAGCTGGCTAGAAGGTGTGGTTCTGGTGACTCTAACACCTGATAGGATTTTCTGAAAGAGGAATATTTCTTTCTTTTTTTTTTTTTTTTTTGAGACAGAGTCTCACTCTTTTGCCCGGGCTAGAGTGAGTGCCGTGGAGTCAGCCTAGCTCACAGCAACCTCAAACTCCTGGGCTCAAGCGATCCTCCTGCCTCAGCCTCCCGAGTAGCTGGGACTACAGGCATGCGCCACCATGCCCGGCTAATTTTTTCTATATATTTTTAGTTGTCCAATTAATTTCTTTCTAATTTTAGTAGAGACGGGGTCTCGCTCTTGCTCAGGCTGGTTTCGAACTCCTGAGCTCAAACAATCCACCCGCCTCAGCCTCCCAGAGTGCTAGGATTACAGGCGTGAGCCACCGCGCCCGGCCTAGGAATATTTCTTAAAATGCCAAACCAAACAAAACGCATACATGTAAACTCCATTTACACACTAGTTGCATTCCTGTAAAATTCAGTGTATGTTTTTAAAACCGTATAACAAAATTCTTCGTGTTTATATGTAAAACAGAGTTGGGTTTTAGACTTGGAGAGTTATAGGTAAGTTTTTTACCCATTTGGGACTTGGGACAATTCTTTGTTGCAGAAGCATCGCCCTGCCCACCCCACCTGGTCCCTGTGATAACAAACACACATGTCCACAACTTCATAATACATGTCCTAGGTCAGCGTCTGCGCTCCCTGGGCCAGCACCAGGGGCCACACAGGGAGCCCAGAGCTCCTGGCTTCTAGCTTGACCACCTGCACTGCAGCCCGGGCCTACCCTGCTCCCAGCTCCCAGACAAGCCCCTCGGAACCCACACCTGCAGTCTGTGACAAAGATGGCGGCCTGGGGTGTTTGGGTGGGAGGAAGGAAGCAAAGACTACAGGATTGGCTCAGCCTCTGGGTTCCCTCCCTCCAGGGGCTCTCTGCCTGGAGCATGTGGGGAGGTGACAGCTGCAGGTCAGGTTGTGGTGGAGGGAGATGCACTGCCCGGATACCTCGCATGGGAAAGATTTGTTGCCCCAGCAGCCGAGAGTGCTGTCAGGGATGGTTATTTGTACCACTGAGGCAGGGGTATGAAGGCCTGGCCGTCTCAGCCCCACCCAGGACACCTCTGAAGGGCACCTGGGCTCCAGAGCTCCCCGTGGGGCTGGCTGCAGGGGCGTTGGGCCTGCAGCATGGCTCTCCGTCTCCCTCTGCTCACTCCTGCTTGGTCTCCTCCCTTCTATAGGAGTTGATCCCAAGGGCCCTTCTTAACAGACACCCTGCAGCCTGAACACCATTGCACAGCCTGCTTCCTAGAGAACCCAACCTGTGACACATGGCGCTGGACAGTGTTGGTGAATCATGTGACCCAAATCCTGGAAAAGGAGCCCAGGGCTCATTCCTGCTGGGGGCATTTGGGAGGGCCCCCTGGAGAGGCTAGGATTTGGGCTGTCTTGAAGACCATGGTAGGGCTTTAACAGTCTGAGATTGGAGGAGGAGGAGGTCATTCTAGCTGGTCACTGTCATCATCACTGTAAGGATGCGCCTTTGTGGTAGGCACTTTAGTCACACATTGCACATGGCCAGGGGAATGGTGAAGTCCTGGAGGGGCTGTGACGGAAGAGGAGGCTGGATTAGGAGGGAAAATTGGCTTTATTTAGAGGACAATCGGGAGGCATTGAAGGCTTTAGAGTGGGGAGAGGTGCAACCGGACAGGCATTTTCTGAAAGATCTCTCTACAAATCTATGCTGTATTAAGAGTTTGAGTGGCTCATGCCTGTAATCCCAGAACTTTGGGAGGCCAAGAGTTCAAGACCAGCCTTGGCAGCATTGTGAGACCCTGTTTCTACAAAAAAAATTTTTTTTAATTAGCCAGGCGTGGTGGCATGTGCCTGTAGCCCTAGCTACTCGGTAGGATCACTTGAGCCCAGGAGTTCGAGGTTGTAACCAGGAGTTTGAGCTTGCAGTGAGCTATGATCACACCACTGCACTCCAGCCTGGGAGACAGACCAAGACCCTATCTCTAAAAAAAAAAATATATACTGCACCAGAAAGTTTGAGGCTCTTGTTGACTTCTGGGTGAGACACCATGAGGCCTGCCCAGCGCAGTGGCCGTGGGGATGCCGACCGGAGAGACTCAGCAGTGGAAGCCACTGAGCAAGGTGATGATTGAATGTGGGGTGGGACAAAGGGAAGGGCCATAGATGACCCCAAGCCCAGCCCCAGCCCAGAGCCACGCATGTGGAGGGTGTCCACTGGGCAGCTGTGTATGGCTGCAGGGGCCATGGTTCTCCTGCAGTCGGGGGAGGAGGTAGTTTACCTTTGTCCAAGGTTGGCCTGGGGACACGCCAGGCCTGGGGACTCCAACCTGTCTCAGTGGTCTGCCTGAGGGAGGGGTCAGAAAAGCAAGGGCTGGTATATTAGGGAGAGACTAGCTGATGAAATACGGACCCCCCGACACACACAGCCATTGCAGCGGCTTAACCAACAACAGGCTAATCTTCACTCACAACAGTCCAGTGCGGGTGTCGCTGGTTGGCAAGGGGCACTCTTCTCCATGGTGACTCAGGGACCCGGGCTCCTTCCCGCTGTGGATCTGTGAGCCTGTAAGGCCATAGTGTTCTGCACATACCGTGGAAGGATGGGGAAAGAGAGGAGAACACTCGATTCTTAACTGCCTTTACCAGGAGGGGGCACATGTCACTTCTGCTCACGGTCCCTTCGTGAGAACCAGCCATGTGGCCATGCCCAGATGCAAGGGGGCTGGGAAATGAAGTCCTTGGCTAGGCAGCCGCATCCCAGTGACAACTCTGCACCAAGGAAGGGAGCACAGTGTTGGCAGACAGGCAGCCACACTTGCCACGGCTGGTGTCCACCTTCTTTGCCTGCTGCCTCCTGGCAGGAAATGCCCCCAGTCGCCAGCAGGCTTCTGGGAACAGGTAGAAACCAGGAAGTGCTGAGGCCACCATGAGGTACCTTGTGGGTGGGACCTGCCCACAATAGACAGAGGTGTGTGGCGTGTGGCACGTGAGCCACGAATGTGCCGTAATGTGACACTTGTGTGTTCTGCATTATGTACAAAGGCTAATTCGTTTTCTGTTGCTGCATAACAAATTATCACAAGCAGCTTAAACTGACATCCGTTGAGTAGCTCATAGTTCTGTAGGTCAGAAGCCCAGGTGGGAGTGACCAGGCTCTCTTCTTAGGGTCCCAGAGGGCTGAAATCAAGGTGTTGGCCGAGCCCAGCTCTTACCTGGAGTTCTGGAGGAGCATCTGCGTCCAGCCTCCTTTACCGTGTTGGCAGAATTCAGTTCCTTGCGGGTGTTGGACTGCGGTCCCTGTTCCTTGGCTGGCAGTCAGCCAGGGGTAGCTCTTGGCCACTAGCAGCCACTCTCTGGATCGTGTGTGGCCCCTCCATCTTTGAAGCCAACAACCGCACATCGAATCCTTCTGGTGCTTCCTGTCTCTCTGACTTCCCTGGTTCTTGGTACCTGAAATTCATGTGGATTCGCTTGTTCTCTGTCTCTGGTCACTGGAATGCAAACTCCACAAGAGCAGGAGTCTTATGTTTTGTTCACCACCGTACCCGGCAACGAGATGGGTGCCTGACATGTAGTAGGCATGCAACACAGACTTCCTGACCAAGGAAGAAGGGACGGAAGGACAAGTGGATGACAGGATGTGGCCACGGCAGGGGCTTAGGAACCTGCTGCAGCAGAAGGTCTGGACACTCTCCAGGACGAGGAGGTCAGCCTGTCTGGGTAAACCCCTTTCCCCAAAGGGGAGGAGAACTCAGGAAACAGGTATTGAGTGACAAAGGGGTAGGACAACACCGGACTGGGACTCCAAAGACCTGGACTTGAGTCCCGATTTGTCCTGTCTGTCGCTAGCCACTGGGCGCTGGTGGTCCTGGCTCCTGTCCCTCCCCAGCTGCCCCGAGCTCTCTGAGCGGTCTGGCGCCCTGGCTGGGGCCGGGTCACATAGATCAAAGACCCGTGCTAGGCTCTGCCTGTCACTGTCAGGGGAATTGGCCTCTTGATCCTGATCTTCTCTTTTGCAAAGCGGGGATAATCATATCACAAGGGGACATTGTGAGGATTAAATTTATGAATTCACATACTCAACAAACATTTGTCAAGCAGTTACTTTGTGCCAAGCATAGTTCTAGGCCCCGGGGAGACAGCAGCAAATAGCAAAGACGACGTGTGCACGAAGGGGCCCAGCAGACGCTGGCACACTGCGTGTGCTTGGGCGGGCGCAGAGTTGCTGGCTTTAGACTGACGTTTAAGGCCCTCATGCAGATGCCTGTTTCCCTAGCCTCCGTGCCTTCGCCCAGCTGCCTGGTGCAGACAGCCTCCCGCATCTCCCCCCAGGCCCAAGAGCAGACACCTCTGTGTCGCCGGGAGGACATGGCTGCTCAGGCACACAAAGTGATGGCAGCACCAGCGTTTCCACCATCAGCTCCATTCAGGGATTCAGAGCATTGGTCCTCAAATGTCTCCTGGGACATGGAAAGCAATCAGGACAAATATCTATTGACTGCCGGCTATGGTCCACTTCCTCCAGGCAGCCTTCCCAGACTGCTCAACACAGGGCAGGATCCCTCTGGGCAACCGGAGTCTGGCCTGCCCGCTCTCTTGCAGCACTTTGTGTCCCACCCCACGGGGGGCCATATCTTATCTCCATTCCTGCTCCCTGGCTAGAGGCAACCGATTGAGGTCCTGCAAATTCTAGCCTTGACTCCTGCAACTCCCCGTGCTTGAGGAAATAGAGGCCAAAACAGAGGCTTCCGCTTTGGAAGAAGCAGGTTCTTCTGCCATCTGAGGCCCTGTGCCGTTCCCTTCTCTTCCCGCTACCCCGACTGGAATGACTCCTTTGTCCACACCTGCCTCCCCCCTCAGGGCCCCTCTCCCACGTTCTCAGTCCCAGTCCCATTCCATTGCTTGCTGCCACCGCAGCTTGCAGAGCCCCTCCGTCCCCCCAGCCCCCCCAGTCGTAACAGTGCTCCCCCCGGCGCCCCACAGATGTCTGCAGCGTGAGCAGAGACGCCGGCTGATGACGGCGGGGCACGGGGCGGGCTTGGGCCCTGGCTTTTGCACTGCTTGGCCGTGTGACCGAGGGTGGGACCCCTAGTCGCTCTGAGCCCAGTGGGGGTGGTTATGCTCACTGTCCTGGGGGTCCTAGTGTGGGCGGGCTCTGGAGGGAGTCAGGCCCAAAACATGGCCCAGGACAGAGCTTGGTTCTCAGAGGGGAGGGTCTCCTGGGCACCACAGGTGCCTTGGGTTGTCACGGGGAGAGGGGACTTCTTAATTCCAGCCAAGGGGGCCACGGAGGAAGAAGAATTTTAAAGGGAGTAGCATACACTCATGTTTATTAGCTGTTCTTTCCTGTGAGTTCGTGAGAGACGCCCTTCGGGAACCTCCGGACGGGGAAGCTTGGCAGGGAACGGACTGGTGGCCTTGGCAGATGGCACCACAGCCCGTGAAACATGATGAGTCACACACAGATCCGAGCTCTGAATGACACGATGTCACCAATGCCACTAACATCAGCCTCTTTCTCTCCTGAGAGCAGGGCTGCTCTTCTCCCTGTTCGTGGGTCCTGCGAAGTCCAGCCAGGCACCTAGTGCGGACGCGGCAGGCACGGTGGCTGCGGGTCGAAGGGGATATGCGCACGTGCACACTGCGCGTGCGCACAGCACCTCTCTGCGGACCGTCTCTGCCGCTACTCCTCCCGCCCAGACGGCGGCGAGCTGAGCCCGCGGCGAGGCTGAGTGCGTGCGGGTTCTTGGCGACCGCCTGCCGAGAGCGGGAGGCTGCAGACATCAGGCGGGAGGATTTCGGGCTGTCTGAAAGCCGGGTGATGACGGACGGAAGGGAAAAGGCTGCATTCTTTCCTAGCACAGAGTTGCCAAGTGTGAGCGTGCACACGTGTGCTTGTGTGTGCGTGTGTGTGCGCGAGCGTGTGAAGCAGGAACCTAAGGGATTGACATTTCAATGGCTGAGCTCCAAGTCAACTCCCAAGAAACTTTTAAATTAAAAGGCATTTTTGGTCCTGCTTCCTGCTGTATCCCTAGTGCTCTCGCTCAAGAATGACTTGCTGGCTGGCTGGATTTCAGGTACCGAGGCAATGGCGCTGGTGCTCTCAGCCAGGGGTCCTGTTTGGAGCGTCCCTGCCAGGTGCCCTGCCCTTTGCCCAGAGCCCTCCTGAGGCTCTTCTACTTTATTGCTGTGCTGTTGTCAACGCCCAGCTTCCATCCTGAGCTCCAAGGTGACTGTTCGTTATGTCCCGGCTCCTGGGAAGGGCGGAAGGGGCAGTGGAAGTGAGCTCATCTCCTTTAGGGCATGATCTGCAAGTTGTGGCTATCCCCAGTGCTCCTGCCCATGAAGCCAGAGCTTAGTCACAAGGTGCCACCTAGCTGCAAGGCAGGCTGCGAAAGGTGATCTTTCGTGATCTTTCGGCCACGGTGCAGCCGAAACGCAGGCGTTCTGTTATTAAGGGAAGAAGGAGAGAACGGGTATTGGAGAACAGTTAGCAGATTTGTCCACAAAGCAAAAGGGAGTGGATGTGGCGAGTGGGTTGGAATGGGGTGAGCATGGAGGCAGGAAGACCATGCAAGAGGCCACTGTAGTATTCCAGGTAAGAAATTATGGTGGCCTAGGCTAGGAAGCGGCAGCCGGGAGAACAGTGGAAAGAGTCTGGAAATACTGAGGAGTCAAAAGTTATGCAGGGTTTGGTATTTGTCGAATATTGAGGGTGAAGGAGAAGGCGCAGTCAGGGACAACATCTGTGTGTCTGGCATGAGAATTCGGCACACTTATTTAGCAGACATTTATCAAGTGTGTCCCACGTGGCAGGCACCATGCTTTGGTCCTACTGAAGACATGTGGCACCATCTCTGTCCTCTCAAGGGCATTGAGGACAAAGGGTAACCCCCAGGAAACAAGGGGAGAGCTAGATGTTTGGAAACCAATTAAAACTGACTCCAGGCCGGGCGCGGTGGCTCACGCCTGTAATCCTAGCACTCTGGGAGGCCGAGGTGGGTGGATCGTTTGAGCTCAGGAGTTCGAGACCAGCCTGAGCAAGAACAGACCCCGTCTCTACCAAAAATAGAAAGAAATTAATTGGACAGCTAAAAATATATAGAAAAAATTAGCTGGGCATGGTGGTGCATGCCTGTAGTCCCAGCTACTCGGGAGGCTGAGGCAGGAGGATTACTTGAGCCCAGGAGTTTGAGGTTGCTGTGAGCTAAGCTGACGCCACGGCACTCTATCCCGGGCAACGGAGTGAGACTCTGTCTCAAAAATAAAAAAAAACGAAACAAAACAAAAAAAAAACTGACTCCAGGTGGACAGGATTCAGGGGAAGCAGAGTTCGATGTTAGGCATGGGGCATTCAGCAGGGCACAGCACTTCTAGAGGGGGCTGGAGGAGGACCCAAGACTTGGGCTTGGACGTGGCTTAAGTCATCAGGAAAAACTTTCTAGTATTGGCAATGATTGTCATGGTGCAGTAGAAGAAGGCTTGACTTTGAAACCAAATGAACTTGAATTCAAATCCTGACTCTGTTTTCATGCATTGCTGGTGGAACTGTAAATTCGGTCAACCTCTATGGTAGATTGTTTGGCATTATTTGTCAAAACTACAAACACATATAGCCCTGAACTTAACAATTCCACTTCTAGGGATTTATCCTACAGATGTACTCACTCATGTGAAGCAGCAAATACACAAGACTATTCATTGCAGCATGATTTTTGTAAATACAAAGGATTGGCAACAACCCAAATGTCCATCAGTATAGGACTGGGTAAATAAGTTAGGATATACAGTTGACCCTTGAACAACATGTATTTTATCTGTGTGGGCCCACTTATATGTGAATTCTTTTCAATAAATGTATTGAAAAATTTTTTGGAGATTTGTGACAATTTGAAAAAAACTTGTAAAAAAATTATATCGTGAATACCTAAAATACATGTAGATACTAGTCTACTTTATCATTTACCACCACAAAATATATGAAAATCTATTATAAAGTTAAAATTTATCAAAACTTACACACATACAGGCTGTACATGACTCCATGCAGAGGAGAGAAATGTAAACACACATAAACACGCAGTGTTAAGTCATAACTGCATGAAACTAACTGTAGTCAGACTGTGCTACTGTGATAATTTGTAGCGACCTCTTGGGCCACTGCAGTGAGCTCAAGTGTCGAGTGTCTGAGTGGCAGCGTCCACTCCAGCACCTCTGCAGTACATTGTACATCACAGTGAAAACGATCTCTCGCGGTTCTTGCGGATTTTTCATCGTATTTAGTGCGATACTGCAAACTCTGAATAACACCATGGGACCCATATGAAGTGCCACTAGTGATGTTTCAAGTGCTCCCCCAAAGCGGAAAAAAGTTGTGACATTACAAGAAAAAGTTGAATTGCTTGATATGCACCATAGGTTGGGGTCTGCAACTGTGGTTGCCCGCCATTTCAGACAGACGACTCATCTTGCAAACGGGCGACATAAGCTATACTATCGATAAATACAGTACCATTGATGTAATGCCTTTTCCTTATGATTTTCTTAGGGACGTTTTCTTTTTTCTAGCTTACTTTGTTGTAAGAATACAGTATTTAAAATACAGATACAGGGGCCGGGCGCGTGGCTCACGCCTGTAATCCTAGCTCTCTGGGAGGCCGAGGCG
>NW_012147301.1:895798-901211 GCF_000956105.1 Propithecus coquereli | reverse complement strand
ACATTGTTCAAGGGTCAACTGTATTTATGCAATGAAATACTAAGTGAAAAAGAATGAAGTTACTCTCTATGTGCTAATATGAAAATATTTCCAGGATATATGGAAAAAGCAAGGTACAAATCACTGTGCATAGTTTACTACCATTTGGGTAAAGGAAAAAAAGCAGGGAAGAAATGATATCTATTAATATACCTATTTATGTATCTAAACATATGTGTATGTGTTTTTTTCATATTTGCTCATATATGATAAAGTATCTTTGGAAGGACACAGAGCCTAGTTGCTTTCAGAATGGAGGATGAGGTGGCTGGAAGATAGGACTGGGAGGCATACTTTTCACTGTGCATTTGGAATCCCAGATTATGTGAATGTATTCTGTACAGCCTAGCCCTGCCATCTTGGAGCTCTGTGACTTTGGGCAAGTCAGCTGACTTCTCTGAGCCTTCATCTCCTCTTCTGTAAAAGGCGATACCATCAGCGTCGTAAGGATGTCACATCAGCGTTGCCTGGCAGAAGGGCAATGCCACACACATGTCCCCCCATCTCTTCTTTCCCTCCTCGTACTGGCCGCTAAGCCCTGCCTGCCTGCCTGCCCCAGACTCACTGGTGTTTGGGATCAGGGTGAGGGGCACTTGACGATTGTCACCATGACTCCCTGATATCACCAGCCAAGATTGGGGACTTGGGGGGAGAAGCAGAGTTGGGGGTGCAGAGCGTGAGGCCAGTCGTGGCCAGGCCACATGTGGTATAGCTGATGGAGCTCATCGTGTGGGCTGGTGATGGGGATTTGAGGGTCTTCAGACTCTTCTACTTCGCAGGAACAGTGACTGTAATGATCACAACTGCCAATATTTGTTAAGGTCATACATGCATTATCTCACTTCAACCTCTCAACAACTCCTGATTACCTCTGAAGTTACACAGGTGGGAGATGGTGGGCTGGATTCCAACCCGGGGCTGTCTGACCGGATCCCAGGACCCACATTTAAGGTAGGTCCTCACAATCCGCAACTTGTAGTTTGGCAAACGTTTTCTACAAAGGGCCAGATAGTAACTGTTTTAGGCTCTGTGGGCTATATGGCCTCCGTCATAACAACTCAACTCTGCTGTTTTGAAAGCAGTCACGGACAATCCGCAAATGAGTGAGCCTGCCTGTTCCAATGAAATTTCATGTAGGGACGCTGAAATTTGAATTTGATGTAATTTTCATGTGTCATGAAATGTTACTCATCTTTTTGTTTTTTTCTGTCCATTAAAACATGTAAAACTCTTCTTAGCTCACAGGCTGTACAAAAACAGGCAGTGCGGCCCCCGAGCCATGGTGTGTTGACACCCCTGAGCCCCTGCAAATCCTCTGGTGACCAGAAAGGACACCTCTGGCACCAACACCTTCGTCAGTCTGGGTTTTCGCCTCGGGAGGCCGGTGGCCGGGATGCTGACTCCTGTCCTCACCGTCTGCATGCTTGTCTCCAGATTAAAGGGAGGAAGGGGTGGGTGCCTGGGCTCTGTTCCCTGATAAGTCCAAGGTCTTTGAAGATCCAGCTCCTTCTAAATGAGAAACAGCCCTTCTCAATGGCCTCACTCTCCCAAGTTGGGCCAGGAACGGGGGCGCCTCAGGGCAGGAAGTGGGGGGCACAAGTTGGCCCCCAAGGCTGCCCCTCTTCCCATCTTCTTCCCCAGTTCCAAGCCGGCCTCGGGGCCAGTCCCTGCACAGCCAGCTCAGGTGGTGTCGGGGCGCTGGGCTCGGGGAGGCGGGTGTGGACCTGGCTGGGGCCGCTGTGGGAGAGGTGTACCTGGTCCCTTTCGTCCTGTGGGAGGAAGGGGGTTGGGAGATTCTCCTTGAAAGCCTGAGTGTGGACGGCTCCAATGAGAGTTGTACTGACTACGTGCCTGCAAAGTAACTGCTCTTATCTCCTCTCTGCTCTGTAGTATTGGCTGATCTTCTCTTCCCAATCTTCTTTCCTCGTCGTTGCTGTTTTTGGGACAGAGTCGTGCTCTGTCCCCCAGGCTGGAATGCAGTGGCATCATCATAGCTCACTGCAGCTTCCAACTCCTGGGCTCAAGTGCTCCTCCTGCCTCAGCCTCCCGAGTAGCTGGGACTACAGGCGTGTGCCAGCCACCGTGTCTGGCTCATTTTTTCTATTTTTAGTAGAGACGGGGTCTCGTTGTTGCTCAGGCTGGTCTCGAACTCCTAGGCTCAAGCAATCCTCCCACCTCGGCCTCCCAGAATGCTAGGATTACAGGCGCGAGCCACTGTGCCTAGCCCCAACCTTCTTTTCTTTCTCTACTCTCTCAACCTCTCTTCTCTGTTTCCTTCCCTCTGGTCACCGTCCCCCAATCCTGCCCCAAACATGCCCACCTGCTGCCTCTGACCTTTGCTCAGTTCGCTTCTCTACGTGGAATTCCCGTCTCCTCCTCCCACCTGAGAAATCCTCCCCTTTCTGACATCACCTGCTCCTCTCTCCCGTGGGCGGCGCGGCCATGGCAGTGTATCTGAGCACACGTATCTGCCGTGTGAGAACCACCTCGAGCATTCAGTGGCTCCCCATCGCCCCGGACCCCCTGGCCTGCCGGTCCCAGCCTTGCACGGTCTGGCTCTGGCTGTTCCCACCCCGCAGCCCCTTGCTGCCCTCAGCGAGCCGGTGGGGAAGGAAAACTCTAACCCAACGCCGTCCAATAGTAATATACTGTGAGCCACACATGTAATTTCGTTTTAGTAGCCACATTTAAAAAGCAAAACAGGTAGAATTAATTTTTAATAATATGCTTTGTGTAACCCATTATATCCAAAATGTTATTTTAACATAGAATCGATATAAAAGTCATTAATGAGACATTTTACATTTTCTTCTACTAAGTCTTTGGGATCTGGTGTGTGATTCACACTACAGCACACCCCCGTTCAGACTGGTTCTCTGTAGCCACACGCAGCAGGTGGCCCCTGCGCTGGACAGCTCAGGTCTAACCTACCCTGACCCCCGACCCTTCACCCTAAAAACTGCATAATTAGCCACAAGGCAAGTGTAGTAGAAGGCCCTGCTGGATATTCAACTTGTGGGTTTTCTTTTCTTTCTGCTTTGATTTCTCAGGGACGAGGGGAGGGGTGTCTTTGCCGGGGGGTTACACCTGTTAGGATATCTCAGAGTCCTGGGCATACAGGGAAGAAGCCAAGTCTTGTCCAGGACGTGGAGAATGGGCAGCGCTTTGTGTGTAAGGGCCAAAAACGAGAGGCTTCAGCATGAGTCCCCAGGAGGGAACCAGGTGGCCGCACCCGGCACGCGCGTGTGCACGCTGGGGCGGGGGAGTGGCTCCTGTCTGTGTCAGCTTTGAGCAGGTGAGCCACGGCTCTGGAGCCTGTGGAGTTATGGCAGCAGAGAGGGTTTCTAGGAGGGGGACCTTGATGTCTCGTCTTCTTTCAGCACCTCCTTCCATCCCTCTCTCTCCCCCACCCCCTCCCTCTCCTTGCCCCAGGACGAATGAGACGGGACCTCAAGTGAAAGGGCCTGTTTCTGCCAGGAGCGCCCAGGCTCTGCATGACTGCGGGAGTCCTGGGGACTGGGCTGCAGAGGCTGGACTGCATCCACCTGGACGCCTGACCTCACCTGCGGGCGGCCCCTCCGCCACGTGCACGACGTGACGGCTCACCTGTCTGTGGCTTCAAATATTAGCCCCTTCCCCTCAGAGTCACTCACAAAATGTGTGTGGGTGTGTGACGGGGACTCCCAGACTGAGGGTGGCGCAGGGGGCTGCCTGGGGCACAGAGCTGACGGCTGGGGTCTGCAGGATGGGCCTGGCATAAAGGGTCATTCATTCCTGGCAGGTGTGCGGCGGGTGCCGGGCCCGGCCAGGGCCAGCCAGAGCTTTCAGCAGGATTTAATCAGGGCCGAGCTGGGCCCTCCCTCTTGAAAGCCAGACTCATGCTCCTGGCAGAAGTCGCTGTTTCATGCTGGGACCCTGTGTTGGGAACAGAGGGCCAGCCTGGCCAACTGACCATGTGGCCAGAAGGTCGCCTGGGTGACCAGCCAGTGCAGGCTCTCGTGGTACAGACGGGCAAGCTGAGGCACCTGGTGGAGGGGGACACGAACACTGATCCAGAGTCAGCGAGCTCGGGAGGCTGTTTTTGAGCTAGCTCAGCCGCGACTCTCTCAGCTGGGGCTTGTTGTCCCCATTTTGCAGATGGGAACAGCAAGGTTCAGAGGTTTCGCGAGCTTGGCAGAGGCCGGTGGCGGGTGAGTGGCAGGGTCGGCATTCCAGCCCGATGCTTGTGGCCCTCCTGGTGGGGGCTCATCCTTCCCTCAGCTTCTCTCCCCTCCCTCCCCGACCTTGTTCAGCAGAGCTGGGGACAAGGAGGGAGGATTTCCGGGCATGAGCCGGTCAGTGTAGCAGGACTAAGTCTCAGGCCAGTGACTCAGGTGAGCGAGAAACAGAGCGTGATTTTTCCATCATTCCACGCACTGGCGGTTTCAAGCCGTCTTTGAGGAGGGGAAGCGGAGGCAGAAGTGGTGCAAACTCAGCCTCAGGCAGTTTGAGTTCTCCCCCTTCGCCCCACGGGGTGGTCTCAATCAGACCTGGGGGCTCTGTCCTGACTTTAGTGCCACTCCCAAGGGCCTTGCTGGGACCCACACACTTCTGCGGTGCTCACGGCCCAGTCTGTGTAGACGCGCCCCCAGCCGCCCTCCAGGCCCTGCTGTCTTCTGAGGTTCTTGGGTGCAGCTCCGCTTGGTGCCGTCGGGCTCAGCAGCTTCCCAGGACATCTAAGATTTCTCATCGATGATTTCCGTTGCCTCCCTTCCCTGCAGCCCAGGGGACGGAGGGGACAGCATGGGAGCTGGGGGGTTCCTCAGGACTCCTGGGGGCAGACCACCAGTGTGGGCAGAGCACCCACCCTGGACCCTGGCTGCTCTGCTGGTGGGTGGGGGCCGTGTTCTGAGGGTCTCTGAGGGTCCGGGTGGCCGTCTTTTTCACATACTGCTCTGACACCATTAGTCAGCCTAGCCCGGCTGGCCTGGGAGGGGAGGACAGGGTCAAGGGCCCTCTGTCTCTGTGTTCTGTGCTTGGGGCAGAGTGCCGGGCAGACCGGGGACTTGGTTTGTGGGGGATGAGACTCCGTAGTGAGACCAGCTTCAGCCCTTCCTGCTCCTCCCCCTCCAGGCTTTATCCTAAAACTTGGGGCAGAGTTTGCCCCAAGCAACACCCATCTGTGACAGTTGTAACTTAAAAGCAGTGTTTCAAATAACTTTTCTCATCCAAATGTTGGCATCGAGTTAAACTCCAGGGTGGGACTGGTATAGTGTTTCCTGGGACGCTTGGGTGAACTGCCCCTGGGGTCACTGAGGCCACCAGCTGGGCAGCAGCGTAGCCAGGAAGCAGCCGCAGACACCTCAGTTGTGATCTCAGGAGGGCCGGGGGGGGC
>NW_012147301.1:879035-895748 GCF_000956105.1 Propithecus coquereli | reverse complement strand
GGGGGCGGGGGGAGGGGGTTGGTGTGCTGACCTTTCAACTCCACAGGACGACTCCTCCCCCCGTTAGGAGAGGGTCTCCCAGAAGCTCTACTCCTGCCCGGAGCGGTGCAAGGAGGGGCTTCGGGGAATTTGTGTGCGCAATGGTGTGAGGGGGACAAATAGAACATTTCTAGGGAGGGGGCCCATGATTTTTATTAAATATCACAGAAAAGGCTGGAACCCTTCTCTGGGTACCACAGCCCCAGGACAGGGGAGCTACCTCCTGCACCGTGGCTGGCCGGGCACTGTGGCACCCCCAGGCAGGGTGGGCGACTCAGACCTCTCTGAGCTGACAGAGACCCCCTTTCTCCTCTCCAAAAGTGGGAGCCTCTCAGAAAATGCACCCTATTCTCCCTGCCCCACCGCCTTGTTCTGCCTGCGTGCTGTTGGGGACCCCTCACTGAGTCTGAGGGCAGGAGACAGCCCCGCCCTGCTGCTTACTTCCTGATGTACCCCCCCCAGCCCCCGCCCCCCAACCTGGGCCTTGTTTCGTAGAGTGTCAAGCGGGGGTACAGGGATCTGCTGTACAGGGTGGCTCAGAGGAGGTGATTCTCACACAGAGCTGGACGCTGCGAGCCCCTGCTGGCCGTTCCTGGCTAATGGCCCCCTCCAGGGACATGACCCTCTGTCCTGCAGCGCAGAGACACAGACCACGCCTTCCCAGCTGTGGCAGGACAGCACTTGACTCCCGCCAAAACGCGATAGGTAAGTGGTGCGATCAAGCTAGGATGCTGATTCCAGGAGGGTAGGGGTTGTGTCTGTTTTGCTCACTGCTGTCTCCTCGGAGCCTAGAACAGAGCCTCGCACACAGTAGGTGTTCAATACGTATTCGTTGAATTACAAATGCGGCATTGGGGAAGGGGCCCACAGGCACGCCCAGTAAAGCATGGGGAATGGGTGGGGAGGGGCTGTGGCATTCTCTCACTCAAAGGCCCGGTTCTGATTCTGCCATCAACTTTCCGGGTGACCTTGGGCGAGTCTTTTCTCCTCTCTGGGCCTGCTTTCCCAGCTGTAAAATGAGGGAATTGGCCCGAGAGGTGTTCGGGCAGCTCTGACACCCGGTGCGTCCTTGGGAAGCATGCCCCACGCTGTCCTGAGCAGGATTTGATGGGGGAGGAGGGACAGGAAGCCCAGGAGGTCTGAAAGGGACCAAGAAGGGCCTCGTGGCGTGGGAGCATGGCAGGTGGGACCCAGACACGGACCTTCGTGGCTGAGGCCTGGGGCAATGTACTGCTGCCACCCGCAGAAGGAAGGGTTGCCCCTCCCATCCCCAGCCCCTCCTACGGTGGGGCCTTCACCTGCGGAGGAGGAGTGGCGGGCGGCACATGCTCCTCCTCGGTCTGCAAGCCCGGCGGATGCCGCGACTTCCCGCGGTCACTGTCCCCGTCTGGGTCTGAGCAGGACCGCTGGTTGAAGTTCTGAGGAAGAGATGTTTCTCTCTAGCTGAGGCCCTGCCCCACTGCTTGGACCTGGGTCCACACTGCCCTTCGCAGCCCTGGGTCCTGGGGAGGCAGGGAGTTGGCCCAGTGGGGCTGTCGGCCAGCTCCGTGACATGGTAAGCCATTAAATACTAAACCTACCGCCATTGCCCTTCCTCTGGCCCGAACTCTGTGCCCTTACGTGTTCACGAACTCTGCAATTGCTTGTTTCCCCACAGCATGAGCAGGCCACCTTTTCAATCTTTATTATCTGATAAGTGAGGTTTGCACGCCAGCGTCTCGATTTGCATTTCTTCACATGTACGTGAAGTCGGACACCTCTGGTATTTGCGGACCTTTGTACTTTTTCTGATCTTTGTTGCCTACTCTGGAGTTGTGTGTTATTGATTACAAAAGTACTTTACACATGAAGGGCATCAAATGAATCTTTCCCCTATATTACTGGAAATATTTGTCTTTGCTGTTTATTTTTTCATTTCTAAAATCTACATAGTAAGTTACCAAGATTCCCTTTCTGGACTATAATTATAGTGCCTGGGAAGGTCCTTAATCTACACGTTGAGATTCAGGGGAGAGAGGTTTCTGCCGTTCGCAGCTGAAGAAGAAGATGCAGAGGGCCTGTCCTTCGCCAGTTCTGGAATCTGCTACCTGGGGGAAGAGATGCAGCCCAGAGACAGCGTGGTGATTGGAGGAGGTCCCAGACCCAGCGCCCCTGGCAGCTGCCCTCTCTTCCCTCGACTTCAGTTTTCCTAAATGCAAAATGAGGCTGAATCAAGGGAACTAACTCCAAAGTCACTTCCTGTTTTGTCACGTGATGAGTCTATTCGTAGGTGGTGTGACCTCAGACAGGTGGGTGCCACGCTCAGGCCTCCATCTCTATCAGAGGAGGACGTAAAACAAGGCACAGTGGCAGGTCCTTGCCAGCTCTGGGGACTTGTGATGCCACAGCTGAGCTTCCCAACCTTCTCCGTGCCGCAGAGGTGCCCTGGGGAGCCGTCAAAATGCCGCTGCCTGAGCCCCGCTCTGGGACAATTAAATTAGAAGCTCTGGGGATGGGGCCTCAGTCACTTTTGATGTTCCCCGCTGGCCCTGATGCTGACGTGTCTGGGGTGGAGCCTGAGGTCTGCACGTCCAGCAGGCTCCAGGTGCGGCTGCCGCGTGTTCGGGACCTCACTTTGAGAAGGCAGGTGGGCCACGCCAGCGTCACCAGCAACGCCATAGAGGTGCAGGCTCTCAGCCGCCACCTCAGACCTCCTACACTGACATCAGTTGTTTAACAAGATCCCCAGGCGAGTCCCATGTGTCAGTCTTGTCAACAAGACTCACTCAGGTGCCCACCTGCGGCAGGACCACGATGCTCGGGAACGTCCCTCCCAGGCAGAGCAGCCCAGCCTGGCTTCCCCAAAGCTTCTGTGCTGCTCAGGAGAACGTTCTCATTCTGAAAGGCAGGCTGTGGAGGTTGCACTGCTATATTCACCTTTCGATCATTCATTGAGCCGTGTCCTTACGACCTGGCCAAGGAAAAGGGACAGGACCAGGTTATTCCGTCTCAGACCCCAAGAGGCTGGTGGCTCTGACGCAGCTGCCTTTGCAGTACAGGCTGCACCACGGGTGACATTTGGGGATCAAGAAGATAGCACTTTCGTTTTCTTTCTAACATGGAAGGAGAAGGGGGTGAAGGGGTCCCTCTCAGCTACCAAAGAGTGCCCGGGTGTGTGGCCATTTGAGGGGGACCTTGGGTGAGATTCCGTTTCCCCGTCTATGTGATGGAGCCAGTGATGCCTCCTTCTCTGGGTTATCTACGTAGCATTCTAGCAAAGCGGCCGGCCGGGCACAGCGTGGGTGCTCACACCGACCCGATTCAGCCCTGTTGGGGCTTACCATGACATAGGTTGTGGCCAGAACCGGGGGCTTGGGTTGTATGCTGTGCTTGGCAGGGTTCGACAGACCTGCTCTGGCCCTCACTGGTTGTGAGAGCTTAGATGAGTCATTTCATCTCCCTGCACCACGGTTTGCTTGTCTGTTTGATCAAATGGTTGAACCACCTTGGCAGAGTTGTCATAAGGATGAAATGAGGTTGAGAGCGTGAGGCATGGCGGCCAGGCCCAGAGCCGTGGCTGTCGGTCAGGCTGAGTTCAGGCTGCGGGGAGCCCTGGCTTCAGGGAACGGAGTCCCCTTTGACTTTGCTGGCACTTTGGGCGTTATCCTGCCATCGCTGAGCCCTGGAGGGCAAATACCCCTGGCAGGCCCTGCCTTTTACTTGGCTACCGCCCCTCTAGGCAGCCAGGTTTGGGTTGGCGGGGCAGGGTGAGTGGCTCGCCTTTGATGTGAGCGAGAGTCCCCGTGGTACGCTGAAGCTAGGCGGGCAGGTGGCTCTCAAAGGATCAGGGCCAGCTCTGACTCTTAAATCCCAGAGCCTGGCAGGTCCCTGCTTCCTTGGGGCCAGTGGAGGGAGAGCAATGTGGCCCCATTAGGGCCCCAGGCCACACTATTCCTAAGACGTGGGTGTGATTGTTATTCCCATTTTATAGTTGGGGAAACTGACGTCCCCAGCTCTGGTGGCCACCAGGGTGCACGGGAAGGCAGAAGTCCTTCCTGGTTTGGTCCTGCTGTGGGTCTGCAGGTCCAACCCATTCCCCGGGAAGGGCTTTGTCTCCAGAAGACCCCCATTTAAATGACACATCAGACCTCAGAGGGCTAACTCACGCCCGCACAGGTTACCGAGCATCGGATCTGTGCTGGCCCTGTGCCCACGCCAAGGGGGTGGAGAAAATGAGTCAGATGTAGTCCTACACAGGCATGGGTTCAAATCCCAGCTCTGCCACTGGCCAGCTGCAGGGGCAAGTCACATAGCCCCCTGGGCCTGTTTCCTCGTCTGTAAAAGAGGGGTGCAGGGAATTAAAATATTGTGTGTGAAAGTGATTTTTAATACTGTACTGATATATGCAAATGAGGGATTACTAATACTCCGGAGCTAAATCCCGAGTCTGTCACTGAGGCGGGAAAAGCGCAGGAGAGAAGGGTTGAGGGGCGTGGGGGGTCCGCAGCAGGGATGCAGGGCGGGTGTGTCGGGGGGTGGAGATGTGCTTCCAGTCAGAAGGCTGGAAGGGCAGAGGGCATGGCAGCCCTTTCTGCTCATCTTTCAGAGACCCGGAGGAGAGTTGACTAAAGGCTGTGGCTGGAGCAGGAGCCCCAGTCTAGACTTCTGTGCAATCCTGGGAAACTGCTTAACCTCTCTGGCCTCAGTTTCACCCTCTGTCGGTCACCCGGGGGCTCCTGCGAGTGCTTTGCTTCTGGAGCAGGTGCGCATCATTTGTACGTTGTCCCCTCGTCTCATGGGGTGACCTAAGGGTCATCGAGGTGGTTTGGCAGCTCTTGAAGTGCCGGAGTGTGGTCCTATGAGGAATGATACTTCATCCCTTTCCAGGTTGATCTGACCTTGGGACCAGGCTTAGGCCAGGCCAGAATAATGGGGCAGGGGCCAAACGGGGAAGCCCCTCCCAGTGGGGTTCCAGGGACCCCTAAGGGAGGAGGTGGACTTTGGAGAGGACGGCAGCTTCGTCTCCCCTGACTCTGCTGTGGACAAAGTGGTCCTGGATCCTTGGGAGACGAGGACCCCCAGGCCAACCCATAGATGTTCCGATCCCAGGGTGGGACCTGAGGCAAGGAGAGAAGCCAGCCAGGGGTAGGGCCTGAGGGGAGGAGGAGGAAAAGGAGGAGGTAAGGAACTGTTGCCAGCCAGGAAATATCTGCTGGCTGGCATCAGGCGTTCTTGAGCTAGCGTGCTTCCTGTAGGCAGTGCACACGAGCCCGGTGACCTCACCCCTCAGACATTCTGGGACAGCCCCCCATTCCAAATAGGCCATCCCATTGTCCCCTGGAACGGCAAACGGCGGCAGTGCGGATCTTTCAGCATCCAAACAACATCCATTCATTCAGCAGTGTTTACCGAGCACCCACTCTGTGCGGGCGCCATGCCAGCCACCAGCGCTCAGAAACTTCGGGGCTCAGCAGCTAATGGCTTCATTGTCCAGCCGGCCCCCTGCACGGGGAGCGGGTGCAAATCTCCTTGCCTGCTGTTTTAGCTGGCGCACTAAGGTCACCACTGATGAAAAATCCCTAGAGGGAGGAGACCCCCGGGCTGGGGACGGCCCAGGAGCATGGATTCAGGCCACTCCTGCCAAGTGCGGCGCTGAGGGTCTGCGTCTGGTGTCTTCTTAGTTTCCCCCTGATTAATGGTGTGTCATCCTTGTTTGCAGAGATGGACACTGAGTCTCAGCTGAGTGAGCTGGCTCCAGGTCACATGGTTCCAAAGAGTCTGGGCCAGGATTTACATCCCAGTCTTTCCTGGACACCAAGGCCTCACACAGTGTAACCAGCAACACTGAGCCCCTGACCTCGGTTTGAATCCTTGGTTGGAAACCACTTACTAGCCTGCTGGTTTTGGGCAAGTCGCCTAGCCCCTCTGAGCCTCATTCAGGGGGTTTCTTCTCCCATAATTCTCTGGCCAGAGGGGACCTGAGGAAGTCACTCTGCCACTCCCTTGTCCCCGGCCCAATCACTTTAGGTCATCAGTGAGAAAGGATAGAGTGCATGCCACTTGGCAGGCACCGTGAGCAGGGGCAGATGGGAGGAGCGAGAGGAGAGGACAGCGCAGATGGAGAACAAGACACAGCAAGCTTTCGATACTTCACTTAGGATAATGGTCTCCGCTTCCATCCAGATTGCCGCAAAGACATTCATTCATTTCTTCTTACAGCCGAGTAGCACTCCTCTTGCCCTTGCTCTCTTCTCTCAGATACTTCAGAATCTTGGGGGTGAGGAGGACCACTCCGTGTGAAATGACCGGGCCAGTGCAGGCCACCATAACGATCGTCTCTTTGCTTACGCTTCAGTTTATTAAGACAGCTCGTGTCTTAACTCATTTCATCCCCCAGACAGCTTGATCAATTGCTAACATTATCCCCCTTTGCTGACGAGCAGATGAGGAAACTGACCCTTGGACAGTAAGTAGCTAAGTGGGTGGGATTTCAGCTTCTGCTGGTAACCCCAACTCCTCTAGGGAGGCTTCCTGTCAGAGAAGAGGAGACCACCTTGCTTTTTACAGCTGTGCAGAACTTTTGCAAAAGCCTTGATGCAGGTGAAATAGAAGTCACTGGAATAAAAAGCCCTTCAGATGTTTGCCCTCTTAGGCGCCCTCCGTTTTAAGAGACTCCTGCAGCACATCTGCCCTTCTGGCTGCAATTCCCACACCTCTCCCCTGTCCAGCTTTCAGTGGTCAGCATGGTGACACCCCCTGTATAGACAGACAGGCATCCGAAGGCCTCCACGGCCACTCCTGAGAGCAGCCGCACAGTTCCCCCAGATGTGGGGGCCAGAGTCTTCCAGACCCATGGGCTCTGCTCATTTCTGCATGAGAGGTAATGATTTATCCAGGGAGTGGTTCTCCACTGGGGATTGGAATTTTTAAAAGTCTCTGAAGATACCCTATTGAAATCAATGCATTTGTTCTCCAAGGGCAGCTCCATTGTAGTGCTGGTGTGTGTGTGTGTGCACGTCCACACAGGCGTCCTGGCTCCACCAGGCTGAGACCTTGTCTGGGTCGACAGCTTTGAGGCGTCTACTATTCTGCCCAGGCATCCCTGGCATCAGACTGGCTTTTCCATGAGCTTCCTGCGCCAAACCTAGGGACCCCCAACCCTAGGCTTCCCAGATAGATCTGGGGGCCCGCTGAGGGTCTTGGCTTCGATTGATAACTTGGTGACCTTGAGCCCACTGCAATCTCTCTGAGCTGCATTTTTGCCTTCTGTTAAATGGAGATTTTAATAAATGGAGCGATGGGAAGATTGCAGTGGGCACAGCTTGGAGTGGCTGGCCCCGCAAGCTCTGGGATTGACTTCCACTCTACCCTCCCTCTGAGGGGTATGTTGCTTTCCTTCTTTTCCTCCTGCTCGAAGATGGCGTCAGATAAGGGGAGGCAATTCCACTATGTGTGAAAATCCTGAGTATGGGCCGCAGAGAGCTGAGCTCAAAACTGCACACTCCCTTATACCAGCTGTGTGGCCCTGATCAAGTGAGTCACTTCTCTGAGCCACAGTTTTCTCATCTGTAAAATGGGGATATAATGCCAACCTCCCAGAATGAACTCTCTTCAATCACCTGGCGGTGCCACCCATCAGAGAGGAGATTCATGGTCAGATGGATGACCCTGTAGAGAAGGCAGTGCTCAACCTAGAAGGGTGTCTCAATGCTGGTGACTTCTCAGAGCACGGGGAAGACGTTTCGGGGTAAGGTTGGGGGGAGGGTTCTAGTACCTCCTAAAATCAAATCACCTATATTATTAGTTACCCAGATGGAAACCTTGCTTCAGGTCTTCATAGAGGGCAACCACTTTGTTCCAAGAGAGGATATGATCTTTAGGCCTAAGAATGACAAGGCAGGTTGGGAACAGAGGCTCAGAAAGGGAAGTGGGACTAAGATCTGGGCTCTTCCTAGTTTGCCTGCCCAGTTTAATCCAGGTGGATGCAACAGAAACGTTTTGAGCTTCTATTATCTGCAGGCAACATATTAGACACTTCGTATCATCAGGCAAATCCTGAATCAGACATTAACTTTGCCCTTAAGAGTTTCACAGTTGAATAAAAAGAATTAATGATAATGTATTAATAAGATATCTCTGTGCCCCCCTGCCTCACGGGCACCTTGTGTGGAGTCTGGTACACAGCAGGTGCTCCTTACATGTTGATTAAATGTAAGAAAATTACAAACTGCGATAGTGGGCAGACCCAGAGCAGTGGGGTGGTTTCCCAGAGGAAGGATCATTTATACTGGGTTTTGATGGCTGCTTAGGAGTCCTCTGCTCCTTCCATTTGTCCATTTATCCTCCATCAAGGCTGATGAAGACCACAGCAGGGCAAGGCCCCAGCTTCTCCCCTCCTGCCCACCCAGCCCTCATTCGAACTCTGAGGAGTCTCCGGATGTGAAGAGGGAGTGGCCGGGCTGCGGAAGGCAGGCTCATTTCCAGTGTGGGGCCAGGCCGCCAGCCCCGGGTCCTGTTTACACAGCAAGGCGGACAGGCCGACAGAACTTGGCGGCCAGTGTGCTTCTGCCTCTGAGAACAGAAGGGGCTGGCAGAGCCGGGGCAGGCCAGGCGTGGGGAGGCCTGTGCCAAGGGGAAAGTCGAATCTAAAGAGTGTTTCCTCCCAGCCAGGCAGCCCCAGACTTTTGTCTCCAGTCTGTGAGCAGTTCCTCCAGTGATTCATAATCAGCAGGAACTTATAAATAAACCCCACCTCAGCCTCGCGCCACAGCCTGGCTGGGACCTGAGCAGGGGTGTCGTGGGGGACTGGGAGAGAGGGAGGCTGAGGCGGGGCCCTGAGGAGCCATGGGGACCTGGGTGGTGCTGGCTGCCGGGCAGGGGCACCTCTGCTTGCCCAGGGCTCTCGCCAGCGGTCACGTTTTCCACCAGAGCGCTCGGGAGCTGGGCCACCAGTCTGGAGCAAAGAACTGTGCGAGGCCTGGGTTTTTATCCCAGCAGTGCGGTAGAGGAAACTAGGTAAAATTTTGAAACAGCTGGGCTTTAAAACATTTTTTGATATAATTTCAAATTTATAGAGAAGTTGCAAATAATAGAGCAAAGAAATCGCGTATTCTGTGGCCAGAATCATCAATTGTTTACCTCTTGTCCCATCACGCTTCATTTTCTCTCTCTCATTTAAATGTCCTGAACGATCTGAATGTGGGCTTCCAGCGCAAGCCTCTGTGCCCCTCCGTGTGCATGCCGGAAACAGCCGGCATGTGAATTCCTGGCTGACCACCGACTAGCGTGTTCCAGAGCGAGCTGTCTGAGCTCTAAGTCCCGTGTGTGTCCTGTCTGTGAAATGGTGCTACACGGGCCCCTCAGCGTGGTGAGGATGAGGCGGGGCAACAGTGCAGAGCCTCTGCTGTCATCGTAATGACAAGCACAGCTCGTTATCCTGCACAAAGCAACTTGCACACATATGTCATTTGATCCTCACAATGGTCCTCCAAATAAAGAGATTGAGGCTCAGAGATGGTGGGCAATTTGTACAAGGTCACACAGCAGGTAGGCTGGGATGCTAGGCTTTGAAGTATACAGTAAGCACTGAGTTAATCCTGGGACCTGTCCTCTTCCCTGTTCGTTGTGTGCTCTCACTCAATGGCTGGGCTGGCCTTCTTAGGGTCTCACTCTCCCTGTCATGGTGTGGGCACGGGGATCTCTGGGGTGGGATGCAAGATGTTTCTACTGCAGCCCAGCACTTGAGGTCCCCCAGAGACCAGGTGGGAAGGAGCCCTTCCTGAGTGAGGGCTGGAGTGGAAGCTGCTCCAGCAGCCAAACCAGCTTCCTCTGAACTCTTCCGCTGCCTCAGAATCCCAGCTCAAAACTCTTGCAGATTGTTTCTGGAAACTCCAGGAAATCTGACCAGAAGGCCCTGGGCCTTCAGGTCTCTGAAGCTCCTGCAGTGATGGGGCCCGGCCACCAGATGGCCCCAGGCAGGCCGCTGTGCTCTTAGGAGGCCGTCGCTGGCCTTGGTCCCATGTCTGTTCAGAGCCACCGCTCTCCTGTGAGCATGTCCACACCGCCATCCCTCAGGTCACAGCAGGGAATCTGAGCCCAGGAGAGGCAGCAACCTGCCATGGTTGCGTGGCCCACATTTTGCGCTTGTCGTTACCCTGGTCGAACAAGGTCCTGGGTGAGATTCTTGCTCAGCCTCCGCCTGGGACAGTGACAGAGTTGCTAGATTTCCCAGGACCTTAGTTTCCACGTTTGTGGAAAGGTGCGAGTCATTTATGCCTGGCTTTCTTCACGGGGTCTGGGTGTCAGGTCAAACACTGAGCCTCAGTTTCCCCGTCTGTGAAACTGGTATAAAGGGAAGGGCTGTCTGGTGTTGTGAGGATGAAAAGCTGCCCACATCCAAACGTGATCTGAGGCATTCAGCCTGCAGGCTGAAGTCTGGCCACCGCAGTAAACCCGGAGTGCCCTCTGCTCCCGGCACAGCCTCGCAGGAGCAGCGCAGGACCTAGAGCGGGAGACCTCAGTGCTCGTTCCACCTGCACCTCCGGTTCCGCGGGCGGAGGAAGGCGAGGTTCAGACCAGGCCAGCGATTTGTCCAAGGTCTCTGTCACTGCCCCACCTGACCGTGCCAGAACCCAGACCCACTAACCCTGGGGGCAGCTGTCCTTAACACTTCTCTCACCTCTACCCAGACGCCCAGCAAGGAAGCCCATGCGGGGAAGGGCTGGTGCAGCTGGGGCCGGACTGGGCACAGAGGGGCCACTGTGAGCCGCACTACCGCGCTGCAAGAAGGCCCAGCGCAGAGCCCGAGGAACTGCCCTCCTCCTGAGGGGCAGCCACCGCCCCCCTGCGCAAGCTCTCCCGTGGAAAAGCCCTTAGGGCTTACCTGCCCAGACCCTGGGGGGAATATTTTTAAACGTTTAAACACTCTCCAGGGAACATGCTGCGTTTCTATTCATACAGTGTATCTATGCTTTTATTTATGAAATAAAAAGGCTTCTGTTCTCTGTTAATTAGTGGGATCATATAAACCCCTCTCCCCCAGCCAGGATGTGGGGGGCGGGGGGGGAAACCAATAAAAATATAAAAATCTTGAATTCCAGATACACTGGGCATGACCAGCCTTCCTTCCTGGGGAGAAGGAGGGGCCTATAACCCCAAATTAGTAACTGTCCAGAACCCCAGATTGATGACATGGGTATATTCAGAAGACCATGCTGGTAACTTGAATTCATTCATATTCAGCTGGAACTGAGTGGCTTTTCCTAGAGCAGGTTGGAGTGGGGGGAAGAGAAGGAGCAGGGCCCTGAGAGCATGGGATGGGCTGGAACAGGGCAGAGGGTTGGGGGACATGCGGGCTGTGCACAGAGAGCGGAAGCCGAGAGCCCCAGAGGCTGATGGTGTCGCCCATGCACCAGGAGGAAAGGAGAGGCTTGCGTCTTGCTGTCGTTTCCAGGAGAGGCCTGGGTGGTGGGGGGCACAGATAACTCAGTGTCCTCGAGTCAGTGCTTGGAACCTGGGGGAGAAGGGGCATCCCTGTAACCCAGAATCTCCCCCAGGAGGAGGGGCTGGCCTCTGGGCCCAGCCTCACATCCCTCTCTCTGTAGAGCCCACAACTGCTTGGGGAAGGAGACATTGTCATCATCCTCATTTCTCTCACAGTGGACACAGCCCAGAGAGATGGAGGCACTTGCCCAAGAGCAGTCACGCTAGTGCCTAGAAGCACCCAGGGCTCCTAGTCAGCTGTTTTCACTCACATTCTGCCTCAATCTGGAGCCAGGTCTACCCGATTGCTGGCTTTGCGACCCCGAGCAAGTTGCTGAATCTCTCTGAGCTCAGTTTCCTCATCTGTACGAGGAGGGCGATGGTGCCTATCTCCTGGGGCTGGCAGGGTTTGATAGCGTATGGAAGGGCCTGGCACACAGTAGGCACGCAGCCAGGGGTGGCTGTATACAGAGGAGACAAATCTTACTTGGGGCATGGTTCACAAGGCAGCTTAATAAAATAAAAAATTCTGGAAAATCCTCTAGGAAGGAGCCATGAAAAGTCCAGTCTTTATCAGGGGTGGGTGGGGAAGGCACCCCTCTCTCCCTGGGGAGAAAGAGCAAATCTTTAGGACCGTCAAGGAGCAGAGTACGTGAGGCACGGAGGTGGCCGAGCTGCTGCAGGGCGGGGGTGCAGGGGCCGGGCAGGTACTGGGGGCTCAGCGCTGGGACAGGCAGCACCAGGATTGCCAGGCGGAGCAGTCGCGGGCTGGGCTGGCTGTTGCAGACAGTGGGGTGACTAAAGGGAGGCCCCCACCGGAGCTGTCTGTGCGGGGGGGAGCCGGGCCAGTTTATGCCCCTGCGGGGCCTCCTGCTGGCCTTCCTCCCCCAGCCCTCCCCTCCCTGCGCTGTCTGGCCGCCGCCTGAATTTTATGTGGGGAATTTGAGGAATTTGAAAAGGCAGAATGCAAATGCCACTCTTAGAGATTTCCTTGTCAACCTCTGAAGGGGAAAAGCCCCCCTTTGTGGGGTATGGGAAGAGGAGTGGAGTGTGGCCGTGCAGATGTTCAGCGGCCAGGTGGCCCGGTGGCCCGGGGAAGTCCTTCCACCTGGGCTCCGCCCCCGACCTGTGGGAAGAGGCAAGGTGGCCAGCAGGCCCCTAGAGCTAGAGTCGGTCCCCGCCCGTGTCCCCGCCCGTGCTGGGGGTTACTGAGGAGTCCTCAGCGCCCTCGCCTCACGGAGGAGGGGACTGAGGTCCAGGCTGTTGTCTGAGGTCACGGAGCAGCCCTGGGCCCAGGCCAGGACCCCGGCTGGGGGGCTACTGGCGGCCGAGGTTGGGGGGCGGCGCGGCCCCCCGCGGTCCCTGCACCCTCCGGGCCGTGGGCGCCCCCGCGTCCCCGCCGCCGCGCCGTCCCCGGGCCTGCCAGCTGCGGGCGCCAGGGAGCCGCGCCCGGCCGAGCCTGTATCTCCCGCGGCCGCGGCGTCTCCGAGTCTCGGGCGTTATCTGCACTCGCCCGGCCGGGCCCCTACCCGCCTTCCCTCCGGGCCAGGCCGCGAGCCAGCGGGGGGCCGAGCCCTCACCCCGGCCCGACCCTCCCGGGCGGCCCCCTCCCTGCCAGGCGGCTGGGGCGCTCTCCCCAAGGGGCACCGCATCAGAAAGGGGTCCCCCCATCTGTCCTTTCCTGAAAAGACAAGCCTAACTATGCTTAATCCAATTCTGCTCGCATTTTAAACAACTCGGCAAGAGAAGCAAAGTTCTGCAAAACAAAAAACAAAAGCACCAACCCGGAACCCGCTGTAAGTCAGTGGGACCTGGGTGCTCGTTCACCAGGTCTCTCCAGAACGCTCCTGCTTGGGGCTTAAAGTGTTAACTGTGCCACCCTTGCACTTCGGTTTCCCCACCTTGAATATTCCAATCTGTAGGACCCGAAACTCCCCATGTGCTGGTGGCAAAGCACAGGGCACAGCCCTTTGTAATAACAGTTTGGCTACATGGACGGAAAGCCATGGAAGTATTCATACCCTTTGACTCGGTAATCTCACTCCGGGAATGTATCCCAAGGAAATAGTTCAGCGGCAGCAAGAGAAAAAAAGATTATGGGTTCATCAGTGTGTTATTTGTAAAGCTAGTGAACATATCTTTCTAAGCAAAAAACTAGAACACATGAGCCACATGAACTGGGTTTGAACCCACCACAGTCACCTACAAACCCTGGATGAGGGGCTTAACCTCACTGAGTTTCTGTTCCCCTATCTGGAAAGTGGCTGGCCCCAGCACTCAGGGCTTTGGTAAGAATTCCAGGAGACAGCCAGGGAAGGCAGCTAGCACAGGGTTCAGGGGGGAGAGGAGGAGCCTGAGAAACGTTTATTTGTCTGGTCTCCATCCTTATGGAAATGAAAGTATGGGACATTCCAAGTCACCTTTGTGAATGCTGGAGGGAGTGTACACGGTGGTTAAGAGCTTGGGATCTCTGAGTCCTACTCTGGATTGGATCAGAATCCTAGCTTCACTCACCACTTGCTTCCTAGCTGTGTAATATCCACAAGACGTATTTCCTCACTCACGAAAAGAGACAATAGAACATACGCGCTAGGATTGCTATGAGGGTTAAATGCGCTAATATGCACAACGTGTTTAGGTCTGTGCCTGGTAGGTAAGAGAGACTCAATGATAGGTAGCTATTGTTCTTAAATAGTGTTTAAAGCTACAAACAACTTCATTATCCAAAAATACTCCAAATTAAATAGGTTTCTTTCAGCAGAGTGCGATGCAGCATTAGAAAAGAGTGAGATAATCCTACACGCTAATGAGGAAGGATGTATGTGATAAGCGACAGAGCAAGTTGCATCCATCTGGACGAATGACCTAAATGTGAAAAATTAGATAGTAAAAGTGTAAGATGAATATTTAGTAGAATTCTTGTATGATTGGATAATCTTGGGGTAAGAAGGATCTCCTCAAACAAGCCAGGAACCCAGACTGTATAGGAAAAGATGGACAGCTCAGACCATACACAGTGTTTAATGTCTCCCTACATGTTAAGAAACTCCGTAAACAAATGCAGAAACCATAGTAAATGGGAAGAAATATGTATATGGCAGATTAAACATCCATATCTTTCATATGCAGAGTCCCTACAAAATAATTGGAAAAGTCAAACAATAGAAAAACGGGCAAAACCACTTCACAGAAGAGGAGATGCAAATAGAAATGTAAACATGAGAAAGGCACTCAAGCTCCGCAGTTGTTGGGGAAATGCGAATAAAAAACAGAAGCAAAATGCCATTTTTCTGCAAGCTCTAACTATGCAAACAGAAGTGAGCATGCCCTTCGCCCCACTGATCCCACTTTCAGGACTCTACTCTTACATTCTAGCCACAAAAAGATTTTTTTTGCTGCAGTGTTGTCCATAGTGACAACTCAGTGTCTGCCTTGGAGAGTATGGGAGGATAAATTCGGTTGCATCCGTGCTGGGGAATACGGTGGGACTAAGAATGAGCTCATTGAATTTATGTACAGTGACTTGTGGGGTTGTCGGTTAAAGAAGAGGTAGCTGTGCAGTAGTGTGTAAAGTATGATCACATTTTGTGCTTAAAAATGTATGTGTTTGTGTGCACAAGATGGAAGAACAAGCTTTGAGCCTTCACCAGCGTAAATACAATCATGTGCTGCATAGTGACATTTTGGTCAATGACAAACTGCATATATAACAGTGGTCCCTTAAGATCATAATGGAGCTGAGTAATTCTTTTTTTTTTTTTTTTTTGGAGACAGAGTCTCACTCTTTTGCCTGGCTAGAGTGAGTGCCATGGCGTCAGCCTAGCTCACAGCAACCTCACACTCCTGGGCTCAAGCAATCCTTCTGCCTCAGCCTCCCGAGTAGCTGGGACTACAGGCATGTGCCACCATGCCTGGCTAGTTTTTTCTATATATTTTTAGTTGTCCGATTAATTTCTTTCTATTTTTAGTAGAGACGGGGGTCTCGCTCTTGCTCAGGCTGGTTTCGAACTCCTGAGCTCAAACAATCGGCCCGCCTCGGCCTCCCAGAGTGCTAGGATTACAGGTGTGAGCCACCGCGCCGGCTGAGCTGAGTAATTCTTATCACCTGGTGATATCATAGGCATTGAAATGTCGTAGCACAATGCATTATTCACGTGTTTGTGGTGATGCTGATATAAACCTTAAAAAAACCTGCAGATATAAATCTGTGTTGGCAGTCATATAAAAGTATATCACATACAATTCTGTACAGTACATAATACTCGATAATAAATGATTATGTTACTGGTTTATGTACTGACTATGCTATATTTAGAGTGTACTTCTTCTACTTAAAAAAAGTTAACTGTAACACAGCCTCAGGCAGGTCCTTTGGGAGGCATGCAGGAGAAGGTGCTGTTATCATAGATGACAGCTCCCTGCGTGTTACTGCCCCCGAAGACCTTCCAGTGGGACAAGATGCAGAGGTGGAAGACAGTGACGTTGATGTTCCTGACCCTGTGTAGGCCTAGACTAATGTGTGTGTGTCTTAGTTTTTAAAAAAAAAGTTTCAAAAGTTAAAACAAAAAAAAGGCAAAAGCTTCTAGAAAACAGGGATGTAAAGAAAGAAAATATTTTTGTATAGCTGTACAACGTGTTTGGGTTTTTAGCTAAGTGTTATTGCAAGAGTCAAAATGCTAAAAGATTTAAACGTTTATAAAGTATTAATAAAAAAGTTATAGTAATACAGGAAGCTAAAGTTAATTTATTATTGAAGAAAAAAGTTTTTAAATAAATTTGGTGTGGCCTAAGTGTAGAGTGTTTATCGAGCCTACAGGAGTGTACAGTGACGTCCTAGGGCTTCACATTGACTCGCCACACACTGACTCGCCCTGTGATATGTGCATGGTGACAGGTCTCAGGAGGTGTCCCTGCCATTAAGCAATGCATGACTGTATGTTGGTTATGTTTGCATGGGCCTAAAGAAAGCTTGGTGCATATATTGAAAGAAAGCAGCAAGTGGTTTTGCCCACTTTTTTATTGTTTGATTTTTTTCTATTTAATCTGTAAAAATTCTGCATTTGAGGCCGGGCGCGGTGGCTCACGCCTGTAATCCTAGCACTCTGGGAGGCCGAGGCGGGCCGATTGTTTGAGCTCAGGAGTTCGAAACCAGCCTGAGCAAGAGCGAGAACCCGTCTCTACTAAAAATAGAAAGAAATTAATTGGACAACTAAA
>NW_012147301.1:868978-870020 GCF_000956105.1 Propithecus coquereli | reverse complement strand
GCTAGGATTACAGGCGTGAGCCACTGCGCCCGGCCTCTTCCCTGTCTTCTTGGATCTCAGTGACCAGTACGGTGACCAACTGTCCTGGTTTACCTGGGCCTGACAGCTTTCTTGAGACATGGGCTTATCAGGGTCCAGAGTGGGAAAGTCCGTAGCAAACGGGGACAAGTTGGTCCCCCTACATCTGGTGGGGTGCAGATAATTAAACAGGCCATCCCAAGAGGGCATGGTGAAGAAGTTTGGGGTGTCATGGAAGCATCAACCGGGGGAGGACTAAAGCCTGGGCAAGGGTGGGCTTCCAGAGCAAGAGGCGTTTGCACTGAGACCTGAAAGATCAAAAAGGAGTTGAGCAAAGAGGGAAGGCGCAGTGGAGGGAAGGGAGTGGAGGAGGGTGTCCCAGGCAGGGAGTGGTGGCGGGAGGCGCTGGTGAGAAAGAGCACACGTGGACCAAGGTGCAACCAGAGACCCGGGCGTGAGCACCCAGCAATACCCCACACAAGTGCTGAGAGGAGGACGCGAAGGGCAGTGTGGCAGGGACATGTGTGTGTGTGTATACGTTTATATATTTATATGCTTATGTGTCCCCAAATCCCTCTCACAACAGTGGCTGCCTCTGGGGAGGAGCGCTGGGGTGGTGCTGGAGGTGAGGGATGGAAACCCCACACCCTGTGTGCCTGTGCTCGCCACCACACCCCGCTGGCTCCAGCAAGGGGCCTGGAGACGGTGGCTGGAGGGCCACTGGCAGAGGCTGCTCCAGCCCCAGGGGCACCAGCTGGCGTAGGAAGAGGAAGAGGCCACAGCCACACTGTCTGCCGCCTGGGCAGAGCTCCGGCTGCCCCCAGCCCGCCTGCAGCAGACAGAACTAAACAGGCTGGCTTATCAGCTGTCGCCACTGCGTCCCACCCCCAACCCGACTGAGCTGGGAAAGTGGCCCCCAGCCTTTTGCCAGGGACAGCACTGGCCCATGGTGGGGAACCAGTGGGAACGTTTTGCCAGGACTCAGCCTGGGGGGTGGTTTCTGGTGGGTGTGTAGAAGGAGGGC
>NW_012147301.1:866306-868928 GCF_000956105.1 Propithecus coquereli | reverse complement strand
TTGAGCCCAGGAGTTTGAGGTTGCTGTGAGCTAGGCTGATGCCACAGCACTCACTCTAGCCTGGGCAACAGAGTGAGACTTTGTCTTAAAAAAAAAAAAAAAAAAAAATTCTGCATTTGAGGGATATACATCCTTCCTTCCCTGCCTGAGGAAAGTTTCCTTTCGGCCTGTTATGGACGGTTCCATGGATCTCCTGGTGGTGGGAGGAGACAAGGGTGGGCTTTTCTTGGTCCCTGTCACTCTGTGACATTTGTGGCAACAGTATGCATTGTGGTGGTATTCATAGTTTGGAGAAAAAAATGCAATTAAATAAACTTGATCCCACACACAACAAAAGAAGAGAAGAAGCTGGGAGGCAATATGTACCTGCATTTCCATCTTTGTGAAAAAGAACAGCCCATGTTTGTACGCATCATGTCGAAGGGCTGGGAGAGGACGTGGCTGACCCTTGGAGGTCACTTATAGCAGTGGGGTATGCTGAATTGGATTTTAAGTTTTATTAATACATGTCTCTATTGTTCGGATTTCTTACAATGAGCATTTTTACTTTTGTAATGACAAAACAATGGAGTATTTTTCCCCTTGAAGTCTAAGGTGCTGTTTGTGTATTGTGCTTACACAATACAAGGGAATGTGGACAAGAACAGAAACTGGGTTAGGACGGTGGGACCCCTCCCCAGTATTTTAAGGAGGTGGATTTCCGTCAAGTGAATTCTACAATGGTGTCTCTGCGAGGCAGGCGAAGCAGACCCAGGGACAGACATGGTATTCCCACCTCGGAAGCTCCTGTTGGCACGGCCTGAGCAGGTGACACCGTCTGCCCTCCGGGCCCTCTGCCAGTGTCTCCCTCGCTCTGCTCCCCCTCTTCCTTCCTTATTTCTTTCCCTCTCTCCTTCCTTTCCTCCTTCCAGTCCAGCTGAATTGGACGACCTGCCTAATGCAATTTAGGAGCCACACAAAGGCCCTGTCCTCCTGGCCCTTGTCCCTCTCCTCAGGGAAGGGAGGAAGGGAAGTGACATTTCTGCAGCAGCTAGGGTCGTCCAGGCTCCGTGCTAGGTACTCGCATAAACACCGCGCAAGCCACGAGGAAACCGATGCTTAGCGGGCTGGTACCTGCCGAGGACACACAGCTCCCCAGTTCCTAAGGTGGAATGGGACGGAGTCTGTCCAGATCCCTTCTCCGGAGCAGTAGTCAGAGCCCATGTGCACGACAGGCCTCCGTGGTCCCAGGGAAGTGCCACCACTCGGATTATCTACGCGTATCTACCTAGCAGCACCGTGAGACCGGGTCACACGGTTTGCTGACAAAGTTGCTGGGATCCTAACCTGGCGTCACTCTTGAGCCCGTGCTCCTGTTCACCACCCACAGAAGCCCTCAGGCATGTCACCTCAGTCAGTCATCAGGATTGCTAGTGACAGAGCCATTTTATTGTAACTGATTAGGTTAAGGCCCGATCGGGTCCTTTTGCTACACATGATAGATGAGGCTGCAGCTTCTAAGGTGCCGAGTGTCCCCTGATCTCAGCTACACACTGAGGAGCGTGACAATCCTGTGTGAGTCTGAGGGACAGGAAAGCCTCGAGGAGTGTTGGACTTCACCACGTTGTGAGGAAGGGCATCCTGGAAAGGTGGAACAGCATAAAAATGAAAATAACATCAGCCAATAATTAGCACTTGCTCTGTGTCAGGACTGTTCTAAGCACTTTTTATATATATATTCATTTAATCCACCACCAAGTCTACGAGGTAGGTACTATTATTATTTCCACTTTACAGATGAGGAAAGTGAGGCTCAGAGAGGTTAAATAACCTATCCAAGGACACACAGCTAGAGCGAGGCAGGACCGAGTCAGGACTGATGCCCCAGGACTCCAAGGTGGAGAAGAGGCGGTGTGTGCGCAATGGAGCCTTTTTAAAAAAATTTTTTTAAGTGGAAGGGGTTCCTTTGGTGAAGGTACAGCCACCCACAGCTCTAGGTCTTCAAGGAGCCAGGTCATTAATCCTTCCTAGGCTGTGCGTGTAAATGAAGACAATGATTATTGCTCCCCTGATTTCCCTTTCAGAGCGTGCCTCCTCTGTTGACAGCAGAGATTACTCTCAGCTCTGTAGCAAAGCACCGAGGCATCAGGGGTGGCGGTACTGTTCCCAGGGAGGCCCCACTCCACCCGCTCAGGGCTAAGGCTGGGTGTCTCCTCAGGCCCCGGCCAGCCCAGAGGGCCATGGGAGCCCCGGGGCTTCTTCCTGCCCAGCGCACTCTCTGTGGGAGCCCACGCAGGCAGCATGGGGGGCCCTGGAACAGCTGTGCACCCAGAGAGCCCTGGGCGAAGACCCTGGAATCCGGGCTGCTCCCCTTGCTAGCTGTGTGACCTTGGGCAAGTGTCTTAACTTCCTGGAGGCTTGGTTTGCTTCACTGAGTTGTTGTGAAGGTCAAGTGAGTGGATTACATTTTTAGGGTGCCCAGGACAGTGCCTGGCCCAGAGTAATTGCTGCATAGGCAGGACTGTGATTGCAATGATTCAACAAAGCCTTACGAAGCAGCAGGCACCGCACTAGGTGCTGGGAAGACTGGGATGGATAGGGCGGCCCCTTCCCTGCCTTCTTTTTTTTTATTTTTTATTTTTA
>NW_012147301.1:756478-864454 GCF_000956105.1 Propithecus coquereli | reverse complement strand
TTCTGGCCCTGATCCCTCTTTGGGGTGGTTGTGAGGATGGGCCAGGGGCTGGGCATCAGGGTGTGGGGAGAGGAGAGCTGGGGGCTTCTCCTGTGTTTGCCTCTCTTCTCTGGATCCCTTGGGTCCCAGCTGGGGGTGGGGGTTTGCCCAACCGCTGACTTTGTCACATGAGGCCTGTCAACCCCCAGTGGGTTTGGTCCCCAGAAACAGCTGTCCTGGCCTCCCGCAGCCACCCCTGGCTTCTTGCCCAGGGCGACCAGACTGTGCTAGCTGGGCCAAGCCGCAGCTCCGGGGTGGGGTGGCATGGGGAGGGCTAGGGGCTCGGAACCTAGAATGCAGCCTCAAAGCCCCCGATAGCTGAGGGAGGATTTGGACAGGGATGATGGAGGCCAGGGGATGGGGCAGATGGAGTCAAGGCAGAGGTGGGGACTGGGCTGAACCCCGCCACTATAAGGGCTCCCACAGGCACCCCACTCAGCTGCTGTGACACGAGACTCACCACGTTTCTCTAGACCTGACCCAGCTCTTAGCGGGGCACCATCTGCCTGGCCCAGGCTAGAAATCTGTGTATCCTGCTGGTCCCTCACTCCCCAGGGACAGTCGGTCACCACATCCTGGTACTCTAGCCTCCCCAGTGTCGCCCCAGCCTGGGCCAGCTCCCCATCCCCTGAGGGGCTCAGGCCTCTCTTCCTCTTATCGGGACCCCACCCCTGTCCCCAGAGGCCTCCCCTGGCCCCGGCCTGGCACCCGCCCCGCACACATACACTCACACTCAGTCTCATTCTCACTTCTCCTCCCCAGAATGCCCTAAGTCCAGCTCCAGAATGCAAATACGACCCCCGCACCCCCCAGTTTAAACCCTTTAAGGGCTCCCTACTGCCTAGGGGGACTGTCTGAGCTCCTCAACTTGCCTTGGAGGTGCCCGTCTACTTTGTGGGCTTTGCTCCTGCGCCCCCTGCTCTGGCCCCAGGAGAAGTCTCACTGACACTGTCCAGCCTCGGGGTCCTTCATGTCCCCATGCCTTTGCCCTTGTTCTTTCCTGCCTAGGAATTCCTCCCTGCCGCCCGCTCCGGACTCCTTGCCCAGGCACCGGGCACCCCCAGGGCTCCTGCGTAGCTCCAGGTCCACGCGCGTGAGCAGAATCGCAAGGCAGTGTGGGAGGGGCTCTGACTTATGAGCATCTTTCTGTCTCTGTGGGACTGGGTATTCCTTGAGGGCAGGGCTGGGCCTTTCCTCTCCTTGGGAAATGGCCAGGAGCTCGGTAAGTGTCTGCAGGGTGGGCGGATAAGAGCAGGGACAGAGCCAGCTGCCCAGGGCAGGGAGCTCCCTGCACAGTCTGGGACTGGGGATATTCCACTGTGGTGGCAGAGACACCGTCGTGGGGTGGCCTGGGCAGATCCCAGCCCAGTGGGTCTCCCAGGGGGTGTCCAGCTTGGGAGTTCTCCCTCTTAGGGGGAGGTCACCTGACCCACACAGCCTGTCCCTGCAGTGCCCTCCTCCTTCTGAAGATGTTCCCAAATACCCCCAGCTGTCCCTCCCTGGCTTGCAGCCCTCAGCACTGCCCTCAGCAGGGAGCCCACATTCCTGGCGGTCTGCTGCTCCCACCTATCCTCCCAGCCTTGGCTGTCACCGCTCTCTGTCCCACCGCCCAAGCTCCCCGCAACAGCAACACCTACAAACCGAAAACACCTGTTCTCACCTCTGAGCCTCTGTTTGTGCTGTAAATTCTGCCGGAAGTTTCTCCCCACCTCTCTCCCCAGGAGCAAAGCCTCCTCCTCCCCAGGCGCATATGAAGGGCAGCCTGCTGGGCTCGCTCTGCGGAGCACAGAGCTTGTCCGCCCGCCCTGTATGGAGTCAGTTTTTCTGGGCTTATGTCCTTGTGAGCCTGGAGCGGAGCTTCTGAGCCTCGATCCCTGTCACCTGGGGTGCTTTTCTGTAGATTGGGGATGACAGCCCCGCTCTGCCCAGTCACAGCTGCCTGGGGGCCTGCTGTCCCCTCATGGACCGGGAATCCCAGGCCCAGAGCCAGCTGGCTCCGACCACGAATCCAGCCCACCCTCTCCTGGCCGCCAGGCCTTGAACAACCGACTTAGCCTCTCTGAATCTCAGTTTCCCCTTCTGTAAAGTGGAGATAATGATTGAGTCCCCTACCGTGGTGCCCGAGACCTGGCATGGGCTTCCTCCAGACGGACGGCCCCTCTCATGGAGCGAGCACCCCGCGGAGGTGGGGGGCTGTGCACCTGGAGCCTGCACCCCTTGGCTCCCAAGCACACTGCAGCCCCCGGGACTCTGGAATTCCTTCCCTGTGGCCCTGGGTGGCCTACGGCCATCTATTCGCAGGAGGTGTGGGCAGAGCTGGAGGTAGAAGAAGGAAGAAGGCTGGGGCTTGGGGGCTGCATTTGCCCTGCCAACATTCTGGGGAGGAACTCTGAAGGATTCCAGAAACCTCAATTTGAACATTTCCTCTCAGCCATTCTGAAGGTGCGTTTGCTACATGTGTCAACGCAGGAGGATAACGCAGGAGGATAGCGCATTCAACCCTGTGTTGGTTTCACTTACAACTTCTTAATATTCAGACATATGGCAGTGGGCCCTGGGCCCTACCAACGTCCAGGGAGGCCTGGACCCCTCAGAGGGGAGTTGTGAGGATCCGGTGACACGGCCCCCAGGAAGCGGTTAGGTTAGCAAGTTGCCTGGAACATAGAAGCACAGGTGACACTAGTTACTGTCACTGAGCTGCAAAAGGCTGAGGACAGGCATTGGGGTGAGAGTGTGGCTGCCCTTGGCCGAGTCTGGGAGCAGGAGGAGGAGGGGAGCTGTCCCACCATCCGAGCCCGTGGCTGAACTCCACGCGGGCGCAGGGACAGGGCTATCCCACCGCTGCAGGCATGCTGGTGCCGCACGGCCTCCTCTCTCCTCTGTGGGTGCTCAGTCGTGCTGGCCAGGCAGGGGTCTCCCCATGTCACAGTGAGGCTGTTTACGTAAGGAAAGAAAGCTGTTGTGATTGGGGCAAGAATCGAAGCTAGTACTGTTGTTAATTTTCTAATTTTGAAAACTTGTTATTTTACTGTATAGCAATATATAGTCAGGTCACTGTCAAAATGTCAGCATATTCGGATAGACCAAGGGGAAGAAAAAGCCACTGCCATTCCTCTGGCTGGGACAAAGCCATCATGAACACTTTATTGGAGTTTCCTTACAGCCCAAAGACTCAACCTGAAATTCTCTTCTGATAATGCTGAGCTGGGATGGGGAAGCTTAATTCTAGCAAAATGTCTCCCTTGGCCTGTCCTCTCCCTGTCCCTGGAGTATCTCCCCACCCTGCCTCCGCCCACCCTGGAACTGCTTGGCTTAGTCCAGCCCCAAACCTTTGCTCAGGGTGAGAGTCAAGACATGCAACTGCCAGGTTGAGTGCAGGTCTGAACTGGCCTCCTTGCTCTACTTGCGGGGAAGGAGGGACGCAGCAACGTGGTGGCATGGCTGGGACAAGAGCTCAGACCTGCTGACTCCCAGTGCACTGCTCTTTCCCCATAGTCATGGTATGCCGCCCCCTGCTTGCCCTGTCTGATTCCTCTTCATCCATCAAACCTCTCGCCTCCTCCAGGGAGCCTTCCTGGTTGCTACACAGGAGGCCTACTCTTCCTCCTGCAGCTTACTGACGATGATAACTGACATATTAAGCACTTACTGTGTGTGAGGCACTATTTTAAAAACCACAGAATAACCCTATTGTCCTTATTTTACAGATAAGGAGCCTGAGGCTTTGAAACATGAAGTACTTGCCCAAGGTAAGCAAGAGTTGGGAGGGGTAGACCAAGCCCGGGCCACTGCTTCAGCACCCCTGCCCTTGGCCCCTTCTTGGCGCTCCCTCTTCCCAGGAGGGTAAGTCTCGACCTCCAGGTCTGTCCAGGCAGCTGGGCACAGCAGAAAGAGCACTGGACTTAGAGTCCAACTCATCAGGCTTCAAGTTCCGACTCTGCTGCCCTGCCCCGCTGTGGGAGCCCGGGGAGCCTCGGCACCGCTCTGGGCTTCCTCTTCTGCAGGACAGGGTCACGCTGTCTGCCCTGTGCGCTTCACAGGCCTGTTGGAGCACCAGTGAGGAAGGGTGGGGTTGGGCTGATGGAAGAGTTTGTTCTCTAAAAGCGAGGCACCCCCAACTCCTGACAGCACTCAGCACACAATTTTGCACAGAAAACAGGCTCACTACAGCCAGGGAGCTTCTGTTTGCTGAGGGACCTGTTGGAGGACTGGGATTGGGGGACCGTCCTGGGAGTCAGGGGAGCTGGGCCACCCTCCTGGCACCCTGGAGAGTTTGTAGCCTCCCATCCCCTCCCTGGCTTCCAGGAAAGGATTGTTTGGGTCCCAACTCTGCTCCCATCTGCTCAGAACCATTGCAGGTTCTGAGCCCAGCCCGGGACTCTGCACCCTGCCTCCTGCCCACGCGCCCATCCCTTCCACTTGGAGGTCTTGGAGGCTGGCCCTGAACTTTGGGGCTTGGGCCCTGTCCCCTGGAGGGGGTTTTTATGTGGTTTGGGAAGGACAAAGAAAGCCTTTTGCCAATAGGGCAGAAATTACATGCTGGCTATTCCTGGCAGGCACAGGGGAGCGTGATGCTGGCCCTCAGTCTGGCACGGGCACCACCGAGCCACGGAAATGTGCTTCTAATTACAGTGTGGATGTGGCCGGCTGGACCTCAGCGTTTTATAGGACCTGAGTGGAAGGAACATTAACCGGTTCCTCCCATGGTGGCCGGGGACAGACTCCTGGTGCTGACCGGCAGATTCGAAGGGACAGCAGGGTGTGCGGTGGGGCTAGGGGGCCACAAGGCCTTCTCCCAGAACGGTGAGGTGGTGATGCCACGCAGAGGGCAGGAGGCAGGGTGCAGGGAGCGGCCTCAGGGAGGACAGCATGCTCTGACTTGGGAGCGAGGCAAACTTGAGGTTGAATCCAGGCTGGCGACTTCCTGGCTGGGTGACCTTGGGCAGGTCACTTAGCTTCTTAGACTCTTGGAGCCTCAGCGTTCACTACTCCAAAATGGGCACAATGGTCCCTTTCTTGCAAGGACATTATGATGATTCTGGATAATGTGTGTAAAGTGCTCAGCATAGAGCCTTGCCCTGGAGGTGTAGGGAAAGAAAACCAGTATGCTCTGGGGTAAAAATCAAAGCTTGGATTTTTGTGAATTTTATAATTTAAAAAAATTATTGTTCTTACTATAAAGCAATATATGATCATTGTCAAAACATTAGTATACAGGGTTTTTTTGTTTTTTTTTTTTAAGATGGAGTTTCATTCCATCACCCCAGCTAAAGTGCAATGGTGTCATCATAGCTCACTGCAGCCTCCAACTCCTGGACTCTGGTGATCCTCCTGCCTCAGCCTCCCAAGCAGCTGGGACTACAGGCATGCACCACCACGCCTGGGTAATTTTTCCGTTTTTTAGTAGCGACGGGTCTCACTCTTGCTCAGACTAGTCTCGAACTCCTGCCCTCAAGTGATCCTCCTGCCTCAGCCTCCCAGAATGCTGGGATTAGCTGTGTGAGCCACCCCCCCCAGCCAGTATACAGAGATTTTAAAAGCCACTGATAGGTCCTTCGCCAAGTATTATTTACGACCATCATTTATTAAGTGTTAATGCTGGGATTTAAGGCATCAGAAATGGCCGATGGCCTAACTATGCTCAGAGCGCCTCACGTTACTCTGCTCAGGCCAACTCTTACTTTGCTGGTGTCTGAGCTGCCACTGTCCTCCAAGCGAGGGCAGCGGCAGCGTGGAGGGTGACGGGTCCTTGATGTGGGGGTGCTGGAAGCTGGCGCTGCTCCCAGAGGCCTGCCCCACCGCCTCCCAGGGCGCAGCCGTGTTCGTGAGAGGCAACAGAAAAGGACAAAGGACTCAGGGTTTGGAGCCCCACAGACCTAGGTTCCAACCTGGCTTGGGCCCTCAGATGCTTTCTAAAACAACTTTATTATTTTGGTAAAAATGATGCATGTGATTGTTAAAAAAAAAAAAATGCATAAAAAAGTATAAAGAGGAAACTACGAACCCTCCCACCAAGAGGCTGTGGGAAGTGTCGCCGGGGTCGCGTCTCTGTGCAGATGGGGGTGTGCACGGAGTGTCTCGGCGCTCGCCCAGTTCAGCTCTAGTTCAGCCCAGCTCGCCTAACCCAGCGCTGACGCAGACACTGGCGGCACCCCCGGGCTGTGGTGGGGTGGACCCTGGGCTGCTGGTCCTGTGTACCCAAGGTGTGTCCCAGTCAGGGGCTGGGAAGTGCCACGTGTGTGCAGGGAGAGGAACAACGAGAAGGCTTGCCAGCTGGGGCAGGGCTGAGGGTCTTTCACACGTCCTAGACCACTCCCCAGGGAGCCGGCACGGCCCTGTGGTTTAAAACGGCGAACACGGGTGCCAGGCTGCCTGGGTCCAAACCCCAGCTCTGCCACTTGCTAGCTGCCTGGCTGGGGTCATGTGTCTTCATCTCCCCATGCCTCAGTTCCCTCATTTGCAAATCCGGGGCATAATAATAGAACCTCCTTCATAGGGTTGCCTGGAGTTTAAATGAATTAATTCCGACAAAGCACTTACCCTTCCTGGCGCAAAGTGAGTGATTCATTAAATGGTGTTGTTACTACTGTTACTGCTGTTATTCTATGGCCATATTGCTCAGGCTGTGGAGGCAGCAGGGCAGCTCCAGGGTCACCGGGACCAAACTGGTCTGGGGCTGGGTGCTTGGGGCTCCCAGATGGCCCTGCCCCTCCCTCTCTGCACATCTCCCCGTCCGGATCTTGCTCACCGACAGCACCCACCTTTTATCGAGGTTTGGGGAGGCGCGGTCATGTCGGATATGTGGGGACGCGGGGTACAGCCTGTAAAGCCCTGGCCCTTGCAAGCCCACTGTTATTCTTGGCCGCCTCTGGCCTTCCATCCCCCAGCGCAGAAGCGGAGCCAGAGAAGCTGTTGTTCTTGTGGCGGTTGTTTTGTAAAAACTGGCCTTTCAGGGCCATCTCAATTGACCTCCCATTTTACATAGAGGAAACCCCAGGCCCAGGGAAGTGACGTGTTATCACCCACTGTTAGGTGTCTCTGCTGTGCCTCCAAGTGCAAACTAAAAGATCTGTTCCTGACACTGGGCGGTGAGCATCCTGGGAGACCTAGCTGTGTCCACCCTGCAGGCTCTGAGAGCCGCGGCGCTGCCGGGACTTAGCCTGAATCTTTCGGCATAGCTCTGGGCTCAACTAATGCTTGTTCTGGAAGAACCAGGGAACCACATCTTTCCCTCTCTTGTTATACAGAGGAGGAAACTGAGGCCAAGAGGAGGACTGACTGCTCTGGGATACACAGTGAGCCAGGGCAGGGGGCAGAGCCCAAGGCTCCCGGTGCCTGGGCCAGCACTGTGCCCACTCCCCTCCCGGCCTTCCCACTCAGCGCACTTGCTGAGCACCCCCGCGAAGGAGCAGAGCTGCCGTGCAAAGCGCTGGGGGCACCATGAAGATGGGGTGGCGAGGGATGGGACGCTGGCTCTGGGGGCAGACCTGAGGCGTAGGGCAGAACGGGACGTGGCTCTGCCCCAAACCCTGTTTCCAGAAGGGGGTTCCTTCGCCTACCTCAGCTCTATCCTTTCGTGGGGACCGGGTAGGGAGAAGGACAGGCTTGTTCTCCTATCCTATGGTTGGTGAAACTGAGGCAGAGAGCTTCAGAGCATGGCATTGACTCACTTGGGGCCAGAAGAGTCCATGCCAATGCCGTCTGCTCGCAGCCCTCTGACTTCCAAAGCTCTGGTCCTGATCCTCCAACCCCCCGAGGGCACCTCCAGACTGGCAGGATCTAGAGGCAGGAGGTGAAGCCCACTCTGCCTCTCACTTGCCAGTTCACTTTGGAACAAGTCACAGCCCTTCTCTGGGCCTCAGTTTCCTCATCTGCAGAATGTGTCAATAGCAATCGCTGGCCTTACTCATCCTCTGAGGATAGATTTAATGGATGTGACCTTTCTTTGAAAATTATGAAGCGAAGGCATGTGCGAGGCTCGTGAAGCAAGCTCAGATGGCAGGCACAGCCACACCCTGTGTGTGTTTTCAACATGATTTTCCATATTTTCTTATATAATTTATTTCTTTTTATTGTCCCCAAAATAGACTTTACTATAAATGGAAGGAAATGCAAAGAAACAGATGGAAAGAAAGAGTCAGGCACAGTGGTGTGTGCCTATAGTCCCAGATACTGGGTACGGGGGCTGATGCAGCAGGATCCCTTGAGCCTGGGAGTTTGAGTTCAGCCTGGGCAACATAGCAAGACCCCATTCCTAAAAAAAAAAACAAAACAAAAAAAACAGAAAGAAAGAAAGAAAATTAATAAATTAATAGTCCAGGGACCACTGAACATTTTGGTGGCGTTCCTTGCAGGCTTTTTTCTATGAGTATGTATCAATCTCTGTATATGTATATGTATATTGAAGACTACAGAATAATATTTTATCTATTGTTTTATGAAGTTTTCTTTTTTTTTCACTTACCAGTGTTTCAGTAACGTTTTGCTTTGTCAACAAACATTTGTCTCTAGCATTCATTTTTCGTGGCTGGGGAGCATTCTGTGGATGGGCATACTGTGGTTTGGTGTGCCAGCCACTGTAGACCCAAGCTGATTAAGTGACACAGACACTGGTAACACCATGACAAGGTTCTTACCTCCAGACTCTGCCTGGGGAATGAGGCTCAGGAGGCCTCCCCTCCCCTGACAACTTAGGCTGGGGCGGGACTCAAGGGGGTCCCTGGGGGGAAGAGAGGGACCAGCTCCCCACAGGCAGGCACAGACCAGCCTGCACCCAAGCCCTTCTCTGCTGCTCCCAGGGCCTCCTGCCAAGCTGGGCAGGGCTGTCCTCCTCTGCTGCCTCCCAGCCAGGGCCGCCCAGTGTGGGCAAACCAGCGGCACAGGACACACAGAGGCAATGTGGTCTCGTTCCCTGCTCAGCCCTCCAGGCCCTTGCCTCCCTGAGAGGGGACTTTGTTCCATGGCAGCGAGGCCAAAGACTGCTCTTCTGGACCTGGGGAAGGGCAGGAAGGGGCAAGGAAGAGGGAAGCGGGTGGCTTGCCTCAGACTCAAGGGTCATCTGATCTTACCGGTCATATGACAGGCGGGAACACTGAGGCCCAGAGACAGCAGGACTTTTGCCCAAGGCCCCAAAGCAAGTGGTAGAAGTGTCACGCCAGGTGACTAAACTAGGGCTTGTTCCATGACACCTCACCCTGCAGGAAAGCATCGCCACTGAGGACACAGTCCCTGGAGCCAGACTGCCTGCTGCCTCAAATCCTGGTGCTGCCACACATACTCATTGTCCGATGTGTGACAATAGGCAGGTCACTTAACTTCCCGATGCCTCAGTTTCCGCTTCCCCAAAATGGTTATAAGAATTATCACATATATCGCAGGTTTGCGGAATTTAATGCATGTGAAGTACTTTGCACAGCACTTTAGGAAGCACTCATAAATGGTAGTGGTTGCAGTTTTCTTTCTGGCCTTCCAGAAAATGTGTGGGCCAATTTGTGTCCCCTCCCTTCCCTTGCCAAAGTCTTCAGTCCTGAAGTTTGCCAAGCTGGCAGAACACGTAGGGCATGAGGACATCACTTTTTGGGTATTTGCAGCTGAGGAACTCAAGATTGTCCTCCTTGGGCCTTCTCTTCCCTGTTTTTCCTGGAGTTGGGAAAAACTGGGCCGAGAGGGCGAAAAAAAAAAAGATTGTCCTCCTTGGAGTGTCCTTTCCCTGGATGTGCTAATCCTGGACTTCATGGATGTTGTTCTTCGCTGGGATAAGTTACTTCCCCTCTCTTGGGAACAAGGGTTGGACATCAAGATGGTTGTAGCTCCTTCGGTGCCAAAGCAGATTAGGGATGCAGCCTGGAAAGCGGGGGTGCAGAAAGGGACTTGGCAGGTGTCATGGGCTGAATTGTGTCCCTCCAAAATCCTTATGTTGAAGTCCTAACCCCCAGTACCTCAGAACGTGACCGTATTTGGAAATAGGGCCTCTAAAGAGGTGCTTAAGGTAAAATGAGGTCATTAGGGTGGACCTTAATCCGATTGACTAGTGTCCTTATGAGAAAAGGGATTTGTACAAAGATAGGGACAGCCGGCCCTCCATATCTGTGGGCTGCACACCCATGGATTCAACCAACCATGGATTGAAAATATTTGAAAAAATAAGTGGATGGTTGCATCTGTATTGAACATGTATGGACTTTTTTTGGTCATTATTCCCTAAACAATAGAGTATAACAACCACTTATATAGCATTTACATTGTATTAGATATTATTATAAAAATAATCTAGAGATGATTTAAAGTATACAGGCGGCCGTGCATAGGTTATATGCAAATACTATGACATTTTATGTACGGAACTTGACCGGAACATCCATGGATTCTGGTATTCCAGGGGTTCCTGGAACCAGGGAGGGATGACCGTACAGAGGGATGACCCTGTGAAGACACGGGGAGAAGACGGCCATCTACAAGCCAAGGAGAGAGGCCTCAGAAGCCGCCAACTGCTGACACCGTGATCTTGGACTTTCAGCCTCCGGAACTGTGAGACACAACTTTCTGTTGTTTAGCGCCCCAGTCTCTGGCACTTTGTTGCGGCAGCCGGAGCAAACTAATGCGGTGGATTCGAGGTTGTTCGTCTGGTCCAGTAAGGACTGTTTTTGATTCTCCAGGTTGCCAGGATCTGTCGAGGACAAGGACTCGTGTGCCCCTGGTGCTCCAAAAGGGGAGAGAGTCCTCCAGCATTGGGCCTGTGGCCCCTGGGTCTCTGGGATCATAAAACCAGGGCCGAGCGGGCAGCACGTGGGTGATCTCCCTCCGTCTCCTCTATGCCACCTCACGTACACATTTGCAGCCACGTTTTTCCAGAGGGGGAAACAGAGGCTTGGCAGACTCCAGCCCTGGTCCGCCTGACCCAAACCCATGCTCTTTCCTGCATACCCTGATGCCCCTCCATGAAGGCCTCCCACACTGACCTCCCCCGCCCCCCGGTCACTGTGGCAGTGGGGACTCTGGCACCCTGCACCCTGGGGTGAGGGAGAGCCAGGAAGGGCCCTGGCTCCAAGGCAGGAATCCCCCCCTCCACCCCCCCAGCTTTCCTTAGCTCTTTTTCTGTTGTTTCTTTGCTCAGCCGGGCCCTGTTATCTTCCTCTGAGCCTGACGCCTGGTTCTTCCTGTTTAAAATTCAGACTCTGGACTTTTCCTTTGGGGGCGGTTGTGTGTTTGTTTTGTGTTTTGGATTCTCCCCCAGCCCCTATCTCTGGCACTTTAGGTCACCCAGGCTCAGCACCAACCCCATTTTGAGTACTCCAGTTCCCGAATGAATGAGTGAGGGGTCCTCTCTGCCTGATGCCCTGCTGGGAGCACTTGGGTGGCAGGGGAGGGGGGAGGATCCTGCCACTTTTTCCCTGGCTGTGTCAGCCAGAGTCCACAAGCCCTGTCCTGGGCCCCCTTTTCACTCCAAGGCTCCTCCTCATCCCCAGCCGAGGGTCTTAGGTCCCCTGCATCTGCTTTGAGCCCAGCACACTCCAGGCAGGAGATTCGGCCACAGAACAAGAAAAGAGTCCAGATGTGAGTCACCCTGCTGGGCTCCATTCTCGATTGCGGAGACAGGGCCCAAAAATACCTCGCATATGCTTACCCCTGAGGGCAGTGACCCAGGAGTCAGGAGACCTGGGCTCCCATCTTGGCTGTCCACTCTGTGCTGTGTGAGCTTGGGCATGTCACATCCCTCTCTGGGCCTCAGTTTTGTGACAGGAGGGTGGGTGGCTGAGGAGTCGAGTTTAGGTCTTCATGAGATGCTCTTGGGGATCCCAGGTGGGGTGATTGTGGGGCCACCCAGGGGACAGAGCACAGGCAGGGGTGAAGTGTGCTCAGTCTTAGCCAATGCAGACCCAGCCCCACCTCCTCCCAGTGCCTTCTCTGGTCTCCCAGGCTGTTCTCTGAGGCCCTCCAAGACTCCCACCCTCACCAGGAGCACTGGGAAGGCCTTGGGCTTGGAGTAAGACTTTGAGAAGCTCCTTTACCTCTCTGAGCCTCAGTGTGCTCCTCCATCAGATGGAAATGATAATATCTGTCTTGCAGGGCTGCTGGCAACATGAAATACGGCATGGTGCCTAGCGCATAGGTGCCCAGTGAAGGCTGGTTGGCTTAGCATTGTCTCCCGGCGGGGGAATGTACGTGCGGGCTCCCGCTGGCTGGAACTCCCAGAAAGCAGGCATCCAGCTTGACCCGCCCTTGGGTGCCCCTGTCCCAGGGACCATTGGCTGGGAAAGGGGTTGCATCAGTGGGACGTGGTGTCAGCACCTGGAGCCCCACCTCACATCCCCTCGGCTCACCTCTCGCCCCAGCCTCGCTAAGGCGGCTGGCTCCGCGCAGGCGCACATTGACAGCACCCTGCCCTGCCGCCCAGCTTCGTGCTTGCTTTCTGCCCCACGTGACGAGAACAGGTGGGCACTGTTTTCCCTTACAACCTGCAGGGGACCAATTCCGAGCAGCATCCGACACATTCCTTGGTGGGTCCCCGGCAGGCCGGGACCTGGGAGCCCATGGTGGTAACGCCCCTTAGGTTGGCTTTTATTTTTCCCTGGTTTCACATCCCAGGCTCCCACTTCTGGCTGTGGGGGGCATCTGGGAGAGGCCAGAGTCTTTGAGGAGGGTCCCTCGGGATGGCGGTCAGTGTGCGGTTGCAGCTGGCACGCCTGGAACCCCAGGCTGAGCCCGGCTGGGTGGGGCCTGTGCACAGCCTTTGCCCCATGCCCTCTGCTCTGCCCAGCAGCGAGAGGTGGGGGTTTGTTGTCTCGTTCTATGGATGGAGCAGCTGGACATAAGTGGCAGAGTGGGCATGGAAGCCCCCCTGCAGACAACTAGTCTACCCAGGCCCCACTCATTCTGCCGGGTCCCCAAGGAAATGCCAGAAGCAGGTACTGCTCTATTCCTTCCTCCTTTCATTTGCAGCTTTTAGAGTATCTTTCCTGATTCCTAATTTTAGAAAAAAGTCTAGTTCTTCTTCCCCATCTCTCAATCCTTCCCGTTTGAGCCCTCAAGGAAGGCCCCATAGCTCAGGGGCAGGGGCCTCAGAGGCTTCCTGTCCCCACCCCAGGGCCCTGAAGCCCCCCAGACAAGGGGAGAGCTGGCTGCCCTGGAGGGCCTTGCAGAGGCCCAGCTGGCAGGAGCATGAACTCCAATCCCAGTTCCCTGGGAGTGTTACTTAACTTCTCTAAGCCTTGGTTTCCACATCTGTAAGGATGCCTCAGAGGGCCCTTGCAGAGATTGGTTCCGATGACACAGAGAACGCCTGGTACATCGTGAGCTGGGTCTGCTCTATTTCCATGTCCTGACCGGTTCCCTGCCTTCTCAGGTTCTGGCAGACTTAGGTGAGGTGTGGGATGGGAGACAGTCTGGAGTTTGGAGCCAGAGAACCAGGCCCCAGCCTGGCTTTGCTGCTGACCGGATGTGGAACCTTGGCGCACCCTCAGAGCACCCGAGACACCACCTGTACACAGGGGAGTACGTTGTGGAAGGCTCCGGTGAGACGGTCGGGCGAGTGTGCTGGGGCCTGTCCCTGCTGGCCTGGCCCCGGTCCCCACCCCAGCTAGCTTGGGCACGAGGACAGGCGGGCACATTGATCACCAGGAGCTGGGCTCCCAGCATCCTGCCGCCAGCTCCCCAGGCTGCCCGTCTGCACGCCCTGCCCAGCCCGCCAGGGTGGCTGAGGGCCTGGAGCCGATGGAATCAGCGTGCCCTTCCCTCCTTTGTCTGCGGGTGCTTCCTTCCCTTCACAGAGTGCTTTCTTTTTTCTGGTTTATCAGGCCCTGGGGAAAGCTGGGGCCAGCCAGGCTCCCAGCCGAGCACCCCTGGGAGGCCGCCAGCCGGGAGCAGACGTCCATGTCTCAGTCTCCGGGCTGGCGGCTCAGCCATCCCCTCCCTCCACCTGACTCCAGCAGCCCCAGCCTGGCAGCCAGGGCCCAGGAAGCCGGGCGTCTCCTAGCACGAGGGCGGGTGCGCCCAGTGTCCCGGGACCTCAGAGCCTCCCTTTCGCAGGCTGGAGGCCCGAGGGGGCCCCTCCTTACTTTAGGAGGGAGGAAACTGAGGCCCAGGGACAGGAAGTCCCTGGAGGAGCCTGACTCTGGCTCAGGACGCTTCCCCAACCAGCACACAGCTTCCTCTGGTCCCCCCGGCACAACAGGCACACGGCAGGACCTGTGGTCTGGAAGTTCCAGCTGTGCATCCCACCCCGTCTCTCACTAGCTGGGCAAACTCTTCCTCAGTTTACAAATCTGTACAGGGAGGATGATGGCGGCCACCGCGCTGGCTGTTTGGAAGGCTCGGGGACACAATGCAGATGATGCCCAGCCTTGAGCAGGCATTCTCAGTGGGAGTGACAAAAATTGCCCCTAGGGGACAAAAATTGTTTCCGGGTGGGGGCAGGGAGAAATCTGAAATTGTGGCTATACCTACAGCACATCAACAGATATATAGTATATCTGTGTCATCAGAACTTTGTAGTGAGGCGTGATTAGGAAAACTGTCTATACAGGCCCCTTGGGGGACAGTAGTAACATGAAGAACAGACATGCTCTGGGGTTAGAGCTCCGTCAGTTCACCCCTTTGCTCACCTCTTTCCTCTCCTCTCTGGCTGGTTCTACCCAGCTCAGGCTGTAAGGAAGATCAGGAATCAGGTTTTGCCCATATTCTCAAAAACTCCTGAGAATGGGTGGTGGGATCACTCCAGTTTTGGCATTGGAAAAGCTCACTCATTTGTTCATTCATTCATTTGACCTTTGCCCAAGGTCACAAAGCTACCACCTTAGGGCAGGGTGCAAGCTAGGCAATGATGTCCCTGGTCCCAGCTCACAATGAATAGCCAAGAAAAATGATTGGGCGATGTGATAAGCCTGTACTGCGGGGGGGGAACCAAAGCTAGGTAGGGTGGCAAGCTCATCAGAGAAAAGGGGACATATGAGGTGGGCTTTGATGGATGGGTAGGAGTTCTTAGGTGGAAAGAGGCAGAAGGAAGTGCCAGGTAGAGGAAACAATCTGGGCAAAGATACAAAAGTATGCCTGAGTGCTGTGAGTGGGACTGGAGCCCTGGGAAGGGGGTGGGCAGGGGTCCACCATAACTAGAGTGTGGCTTCGTAGGGCAGCCTTCTTCATAATTTTTCTTTGATCCTATTTCTCCCCTGTAATATCCTTTTTTTTTTTTTTTTTTTTTTTGAGACAGAGTCTCACTCTTTTTGCCCGGGTTAGAGTGAGTGCCGTGGCGTCAGCCTAGCTCACAGCAACCTCAAACTCCTGGGCTCAAGTGATCCTCCTGCCTCAGCCTCCCGAGTAGCTGGGACCACAGGCACGCGCCACCATGCCCGGCTAATTTTTTCTACATGTATTTTTTAGCTGTCCAATTAATTTCTTTCCATTTTTTGGTAGAGACGGGGTCTCGCTCTTGCTCAGGCTGGTCTCGAACTCCTGAGCTCAAACAATCCGCCCACCTCGGCCTCCCAGAGAGCTAGGATTACAGGCGTGAGCCACTGCGCCCGGCCTGTAATATCCTTTTTATATACAAGTAATGCTTGTTCCTTGTAGCGAGGTCGGGAAGCCTCAGGAAGCAAACAGAAGCCCCAATCTTCCACTTTGAGGGAATTTTTTGCAGAGGTTTCTGTCTTTCCGCTTTGTGTCTCCCACCATCTCTGATGGCCCTGCCTCTCTGTGCCCAGCCCTGTGCCAGGTGCTTTCCACACATTATTCTGTTTCTTTGGGGGAAGATGGTCTTTCCCTCCTTTTCACAGTGGGGAAACTAAGGCCCAGAGTGGTCACGTGGCTCAAGGTCACACAACCAGTGAGTAGTGGGGCTCACATTGGAACTCAGGCCTGTTGGGCTTCTGAGCCCACCCCCCCCAACCACTGGGGTGCACAGACAGGCCTCGGGGGACCCCGGAACTGCTGAAACTGCGGAGGAAATCTAGTCCGGTGGAGAGTTTTCCTGGGACAAGGTTGACAGTCTTCATTAAACTTCCAAATGCATCCACACCCCAAACCAGGACCCCTGTGGGCCTCAGAAGACCCCCCAGATCTTACCGCTCTTCTCACGGGAGACAGACACACAGCTCATGCAGGGCAGGACCGTGGACAGGCGGGGGAGCTCAGGGCAGAGAGAGCTTCTCTAGCCTTAGTCCCCGTGCCTGCCCTGGCCCACTCTCAGGAAGTTCTTCCTCACGTCTACTCTAGTGTTCTCTTGCTGAAGCTCAAGCATATTTCTTTCCTGCCTTCTGTGCTAAGAGTTCCTGCGTGCTTATTCTACTAGTAAAGATAACTAACTCACCAAATAAAGGCGGGCCATGAAAAACAAACACACAACTTCTTTGAGGGCCCTTGGGAAGAAACAGGCTTTGCCTGGGACACCTGTCTTCAGTTTCCCCTGAACCTCAAGCCTTTGGACAGAATAAGCCTGATGACTCGCATCATCCGTGGCAAAGCTTCCAGGTCCTTCCTCCTGCAAGAGCAATGCCAGCTGCTCCTGGGCTCCGCCCAGGCCTCGGTCTCCCCATCTGTAACACGAGGGGATTGGACAAGTCGATCTCTTTGGCTTCTCCAGGGCTCACCCTGCGCCCTCAATGATCAGCACACTCGTCATACCTCCTTGCTCTCACTCCTGCTGTACCCTCTGCCAGGGATGCCCTGTCTGGGGTTTCTGTCTGCCCTCCGCCCCCGTTTCGGGGCCTGCTTCGAAAGCCACTGCTGCTGGGAAATCTTCCCTGACCTTGCAAACTAGAAGAGCTCATGCCTTATTCTGGAGTCTTACCTCACAGTGCTTGTGTCTTGACAGTACCCGGGAATTATGTCCTGGACAGCCCAGGAGCAGCCTGAAAGCAGGGGCTGTTTTGCTCAGCACTGAATCCCCGGCACTAGCACAGCGTCTGACAGCAGAGAGTGCTCTGGGAATTGGTGGAATGAATGAATGAGTGAGTGAGTGGAGTCAATGCCTGCACGACTCTAAAGGCCCGTGGCTTGGGAGGCCCCCCCACTGCCTGTGTCTCAGCATCTTGGTGTAAGTGGCCCGTAGCTGGTATCTGATGCAGCTCAGCTGGGAAGGCGGGGTGAAGTGCATGCACCCGTTTATTTGGCTTGGCTGGCCTGCTGCCGTGCACAATACCGTCTCAGTCTGGGGAAGCTCGTGGGGGCTGTGGGGAAGTGGGACAGGGAGGGCCCGCAATGGTCTGAAGATTCCGGCTGCCTGGGTCACCAGCCATCTGGGCCAGTCTCCTGGCCTCTGACACATCTCCAGGGGCCAGAGCACAGAGATGGTCCAGCCAGGGCTGGAGGTCACCAGGCCCGGTCAGCAGAAAGAAACGACTCCCGAAAGCGACTGCGCTAGCCCTGGGCCTAGGATACAGACAGGGAAACTGGGGCCTGGAGGGAAGAAGGCCCCTGCCCCCAAACCCATCATCAATGTGCTGGAATCACAGAAGCTAAGTGGGGTGGGAACTCCAAGGTTACTTTGGTCCAATTCTGTGAATTGTTTTTCTCTGCATTTATCATGAAAAGTGAGGGTGGTGTCTGGAAGGCCACATACAAAGTGTCACCGTAACAGCTTTTTTTGTCTTGTGATTGTTGCATGTCAGACACGAGGCTAATGCTCCACTTCTAGAATGGTGTCCATTTTATAAGTGAGGAAACTGTGGCTCAGAGAAGTTAAGCGACATGTTGAAGGTCACACAGCCGCTAAGCAGTGCACCCGCAGGGAACTCAGTTCCAGGCTGATGCTCGTGCCTGCACTCCTGCCTGCCTGCCAACACGGCCTCTTTGCGGCCAGAGGTGGACTTGTGGGTTAATTACATCCTATGATTTTTGATCAAAATGTCCGCATTCTCTGATTTTTCTCCAATGACTATAGAAAACTCATATAATAAAATCCAGTGAATGAAGACAGCAGTTGCGTGTGAGTTTGTGTGTATGTGCGTGTTTTAGTGATTTTAAATAGCGGCAAATGTACGTAGCACCAAGTATTTTCAGACATCTCTTTATGCCTTTCCCCAAGCTATGTCGTTCTTTAAGCAGCAGCCCCCTTTAAAAATGATTAAAGAGAGACCCCTCAGTCCTCCCTCCCCACAACTTAACTGACTGCGGAGTCACCAGGGCCTTTTGAAAACACAGACCCCGCTTACTGCAGAACGTTTCCCTGCAGGGCGCCGAGGCAATAGGGAGAGACTGGCCTGAATCCGGAGTCCTGGGACTGGCCTGCTGCCTGCTCTAGCCCTGGGCTCTAGCCCTGAGCAAGCCACGGCCCCTCTGGGCTTCCGTGTCTCCGTCTGTCATTGAGGGGTTGTACCAGGTGAGCTCTGAGGATCCGCCCTGCTGTCGTGGTCCTGTTTGCAGAGTGTTTTGTCAACCTCAGAGCCAAGGTAGAGATGAAGGCACCGCGGGTTATTTCACGCCTTAGTGATGGTAGGACTTTCAAGTCACTTTTCCCTGTGCCAAGCCCAAGGCAGGCCAGCTGCTCTGGGGACTGGCCCTCTAGGCGATCCCTCCAACGTGTGTGAACATAGAGTTCTTTCCGGTCCTGCTTTGCGCAAACAGAGCGTGGACATGTAAATACCCTCCTGCGCTACAGCCCTGGACTGCTCCTGCCTTATCAGGTTTGGATGCTACATCCTGAGGGCTGATCTTTAAGGCGGCTTTAGCAAGAAGTTGCTGCTCAGAGTGTATATTTCTTCTTGCAGACTTTGTAGTTTATCAGAAAGGAGTGGAGGCCGGGCGTGGTGGCTCACACCTGGAATCCCAGCACTTTGGGAGGCTAAGATGGGAGGATAGCTTGAGGCCAGGAGTTCAAGACCAGCAACACTGTGGGCAACATAGTGAGACCCTGTCTCTACAAAAAAAAAAGAAGTGAGTGGATGTTTGAGGGGGGACTTCCGGGATAAAAGATGGGCAAAGAGGGATGTTTTCTGAGGCCTCCCATAGCACTTCCTCATGGGCCAGTCCAGTTGGCACAAAAGGTTCTGTCACCATCTGTAAATAGGCTCCCCCCGCAATCATCCTGCTGTTCCCGCCTGGGGCTGGGCTACTCTCTGTCTCTTCCTGACATCTCATGTTTCTGTGGCTGTGACTGCCTGGAACCAGGTCTATTAGGCTGGACCTCTTCCCCATGGTGACCCTGACCATATAAGAAGAGCAAAATCCTGGCTCCCTCATCTACCACCAAGACCAAGTTGGAGAAATACAGGAGCAAATGGGGCCAGGAGTCAGGGGAGGCTTCCTGGAGGAGGTGGTCTCTGAGCGGAGCCTGTAGATGATCAGGCAGAAGAAACTGGAAAGGGGGACTCGGTTCTAAGACTGACGGGGAACCAGAGAACCAGCACAGAGAGGAGAGCCGGAGACAGATCTGTGCTTTCGAAAAGCGGTGGCTGTCCGGTGGGGGGAGAGGACCTTCATGTGCTTGAGACAGGAGGGGGACTGGTGGGGTGGGGGCATGGGAGAGAGTAAGTGGGAAGGGTCAGGGCTGTCCCTGAGATTCTGTCTGGGGAGGGGGCAGGAGCATCTCAACATGCCCTTTTGGGGGAAGTTGCTTTCGGGGAGACTGAGGAGAGCCAGGTGGGATGTCCGGCGTGCAGCTGGACAAAGGCATTTGATGTTTGTGAGTCAGTTGTGTCCAGGTGGCGGTTGAATCTCCGAGCAAGGCTAAGGCTGTCCTGAGACGGTGGGAAGCGGGAGCCTGAAGCAGGGTGTTCCTGTGTCAGGGGCAGGGCGGAAGGGCAGGACCCGCTTCAGGAGGGGAACCGGGGACCATGGGCCCCAGGACACCATGGACAAGGGCCCAACAACACATAGGGTGGATTTGGCCACAGATGAACCTGTTGAGCGCAGGTCAGTGGAGGGATGAAGCAGAAGCCAGATGGACCAACCAAGGCCAAGGCCCTGGAGTGTCCTTCGCGGGCACCTGCCAGTTTCCCCTCTGGTCTCCCTGCTTCTGTGCTCAGCCCTCCAGTCTGTTCCCCACACAGTGGCCAGAGGGCTCTGAAAAACACAACGAGGTCACGCGCTCCCCACATCTGGCCTTCTCTGCCTCCTCACCAACAGCCTTAATACGGACCACGGTGGCCCACGCCTCTGGCCTCTGCCCCCTCCCCTTCCATGTCTTGGGCTCCTGCTCTTAACAAGGGGGCTGCTTCCAGCTTCTCGGACCTGTGGGGGTCTCCTCTGGCTTCAGCACCTCTACCCAGGAGACCCCCATGGCCCACACCCTCACCCCTTTGCCTGGGTCTACCCAGCCTGGATCTCTGAGCAAACAGTGCCTTCCAAAGGGAGCTTCCCCGGACACCCCCTGTGCGCTCCCAAGTAGTTCAGGTTCTCTTGTTTTATAGACACTGCACCCCAACACAAAACACTCCTCACAGCCCTAAATAAGCTTTCAATCGTGCCCCTTATCTGTCTTTCTCGGTAGAATGTGAAGCGCTGTGAGGCGCAGGGGCCAGTCCGGCTGTGTCCTCATAAATTGCAAGCAGGCAGGGTCCTGGCTGCGAGCAGGTGCCCAGTAAACTTGAATGGGTGAGTGTTAACGAATGAGAACACGGGTACAGAAGGACTAAGGAAGCGTATAGGGCAAGTGTTGACTCTTGAGGTGTCTGAGTCAGAAGTGTGTGCATCACACTTTTGGAACAGGACAGTGTGATACTGGGGGGGCGGGGACTTAGCCACTCGGCCGGTCTCTCTCAGGGCTTCCTACCTAATAGCTACTGGGCGGGGAGTATTCGGTCAGTAAATGTTGGTAACTGGCCCTGCACCCACCGCCGAAGTCTGAAAGTGCAGCCCCGGCTGGGCTAAGGGTTGGGTCCCACCCACCACTGTGTCTGGATGGTGACTCCCCCAGGGCAGGGGGCGCCTCCTCCTGACCCCCAACCCGACCAGCTCCTTGCTGGGCTCTCCCGCGGCTGAGGACCCGGCCTCAGGCCTCTCTGTTCCCAAATCCTGGGGACCCCTGCCCGCCCCGGTTCCCAGCTCCCCAGCATCTCCCTCCCCGGGTGGGGCGGAGGAGGGGAGCCCCGTGTCCTGGAATGTCTGCGTGGGGCACAGCAGGGTCGCCCCCAGCCTCCGGTGCCACCTGCCCCTCCCGCGCGGCCTCCGGATGTTTGAGTTTGGTTTTTGCGATGGAGCCGGGCAGGGAGGGGCCGCCCGCGGGGCCGCCGCCTTATCGGGCCTGTCTCCTCTGCGCTGTCTCCGCCGCCGCCTCCCTCCCGGCTGGCGGCCTCTCTCCCCGCCCGGCTCCGCGCTGGCGGGCTGGTCCCTCCGGACTTCAGGAGGGCAGAGCAGCGGGGGTGGTGGGGTCCCGCAGAGCAGGGCCTGAGCCTGCCGCAGCCCCTGGGGCCTGGGCACTGGGTGGGAGGAGTCCTGGCGACTGGTGGCAGGTGAAGGGGCCCAGGAAGGCGCCCCACAGGGCAGGGGGGCCCTAACACTGCCTGGCCCTGCATGTGGGAATACGTGGAGGGCCTTTTGGGGAGAACGCCCCATCCCCATCTTAGGGAAGAGTATTTGCGTCCCAAAGAAGGGCACCACCTGGCCAAAGCCACCTCCATGCTCCACAGAGATCCTCCCCAGCCTGGGCCTAGAAAGGCTTTCCTTTCCCAGGGACCACTGCCTGTGGCCAAGAGGCAGGGCCCGCTGAGCCCCAGAATGTGCCGACTTCCAGCAAGGCCTGCGGGGGCCCAGGCCCTGCCACAGCAAAAACGACCGTGTTCCTCAGCGGCTGGGGATGGAGGCGGCTGAGTCCCCACTCCTAGCAGTATCTGTTCTCAGCCACACTGGCCACCTTTTGCCCTGGGGTGGGAGGAGGTGATATAATCTGTCATCTGGGGTCTAAGGGAGGTCAGCCCTGCAGGGCCCAGTACCTGAAGGTGAGCCCGGGCCCAGATTTCACCCAGCCACTCAACAAACCCCGCACCAGTACCTGGTTGAGGTGCACAAGCTGGGGGAATGCTGAGCTAAGATGGCAGGGATGGCGCAGGCCCTGTGGAGTCCCTGGGAGGAGGGAAGCCAGGGAACACCCAGGAGGGGAGGTGTGAGCTGGACTGGAGTGGCGGAAGGAAGAACAGAGAGGAGGAAGGTGGGGGCAGAGCAGTGGAAAGACGCAGGGGTGTCTCGGGTAGGGGATGAAAGGGTAAGCTGAGGCGGGGTCGAGGAGACTCTTAGACCCAAGGCAAGGACGGTGGAACACATTTCGTATTATGTGACTGACTTTACCACATTAATGAAATGATAAATAATAGGCGTTCTGCTCATCTTACAGTCAAGCAAACAGTGGCTCAGGGAAACGACTCGGCCAAGAGCACATCGGTAACTGGGAAACCGGACTCTGGGCCACCGGGATCATCCTGTTAGAAAAGCCCAGGCTGCTGCCTCCCTGCCCTGGCCTCTGACAAGGGGTGTTGAGGGGAGGCCTTTGGGCTCATTCTCTCCACCCTCCTCTCCCTCTGTCTTTGTGGGTGAAGACAGTGAGGTCCTTTCTCTCTAATGCGACACCCCTGTCATCCTCCCAGTGCTCCCAGGCCAGGAGCTGGTTAATAACACGGATTTCCCTCAGCACTGTGCAGCCTCCTGCCCTCCCACTTAGTGGGTCCCGCGTGGGGCCTGGGAATCTGTGTTTTTGGCAAGCTTCTTGGCAGTTCTGGGTCTGCCTTTTGCCCTCAGGCATCTGGGGCCTATAAACTTTTCCCTCAAGCTTCTCACTGAGCCCTTTCTCCACTGGCTTCCTCCCTTCCCCCTCAGCTCGCCCCCCTAGGGCACACATTCCCCCATTCCCCTCGCTTGTGTGCACCCCAGGCCCTTCCTCTGCAGGCGCCCCCTCTCTCAGAAAAGTGAAAACACATGGTTTCCTAGGCAACCACATCCCTCCTCCCAGCTTGCCCTGAGACCTCCCAGCCTCTCTCAACCATTCAGAAGAATATTTCAAATACCAGCCTACCAGCCTCACTGTCAGCCAGGGACAAAGGCTGAGTGGCCCGCAAACCCTTCTCTCTTGGGGGCCATAGCCCTGCTCCCCTCCAACCTAGAGTCCTGGGGTCTCTGGGGCAAGTTCCAGGCCATCACCCTGGTTACACATAGGCCCACTCCACACACTGGCTCTCAGCAGAGAAGTTGGTTGCTAGTTAGCCTTAGAGATTCCTTTAGATGGCCAGGCTAGAGCCCAGAGAGGGAAAGGACTCACCCAAGTCACACAGCAAAATTGTGGCCTGGCCGGGGGGGCCAAAGGGAAAAGGAAGTGGGATTGGTTGAGTACCTACTACCCACCAGGCACAGGGCTGGGTACTCTGGAAACGTCACCTTGTTATCCCTCCCCACAAGCCTGTGAGCTCAGTTGTTATTCCCATTTTATGGTTGAGAAAACCAAGGCTCAGAGGGGTGAAGTACTTTGCCCTAGGTCACCTAGCAAGTGAATGGCAGGGCCAAATTTCAGGAAGCCAGGGCTGTCCCTCACTAAGGCCACATGGTCTTTCCCCTAGACCCTGCTGTTGTCTTGGCTGGGTAGGGACTGAAAGCCCCATAATTGGGGGAATTATGAGTCTCTGCTGATTCTGTCCTGATTATTATTTTTACATTTCCTCATTAGAAGGTTTTGGCTGAAGTTCTTTTGGGGCTGGGCTCCAGATGAGCTCCTCTCTCCTGCCTTCCCTCAGCCCTAGTTCCCCTGGTCAGTATTTCCCGTCCCAAGATGTCTGTAACTAGATGGATAAGGGTAGAGAGATGCCATTTGTGCAATTCACACCTCTCTGGGCCTCAGTTTCCCCACTGGTAATGTGAGGGGAGTTGGAATAGAAGACTTTCAGGATCTGTCTAGCTCAGACATTCTTGGATTCTCACATCAAGTACGAGTGTGTGCTTGTGTGAGCATGTGTGATTGTGTGTGCCCTTGAGGGGGTTAGGGGCGTGTGTGTGATTATGTGAGTGACTGGGTGTGATTAGAGTGTGTGATTGTATTTGGGGAAAGGTGAGCGTGCGGGTATCACTGCGCGTGTGGGGATACGTGTGTGTATTGTGTGTGGGTGACTGGATATGTCGGTGTGTATGATTGGGGGTGTATGTGCGATCGCGTGTGACTATGTATGTGGATGGGGAAGGGTGATAGTGCACGTCCATGTGAGTACGCTGGGGGTGAGCACGAGTGCGCGTACGTGTGTGTAGGTGATTGCGATTGGTGAGCCTGCGTGCAGTGTGGACCGTCTAGGAGTATATTAGTGTGTGTAATTTCATGTGTGCATGTGTGTGAGTGTATGTGTGTGACTCAGTGCGGGTGATCTGCAGTGACTCTGTGTGTGTGTGTGTGTGTGTGTGTGTGTGGTGTGCTGGAGGGCACAGAAGCCTGGTGGATTCAGGTCGATTCAGGACCCAGGGTGGGCGCGACCCCTCCTCCTTGACCCGCTCGTGGGTGTGGCTGGCCCAGGGCAGAGAAGGGGACCCTGTAGGAGCCCGGGAAGCCGGCAGGGCTGCGGAGCATCTTCCTCCTGGTGATTAGTTTCAGATGCTGCAGTGTCACCTCTTTCTGACGGGATCCTGCAGGATGCTGGAAGCGTGTTCAGGCCCCAGCCAGGTCTCTTTGGGGAAAAAACGTGGAAGGGGAGGAGAAAACTCCCAAAGGGAAGATCTTACGGAAGCATTTCGTGATACGCACACCAACTCATTTATTTCCTTATTAGTAGATTTTCCTACCAGCGTCTCTCCTGCCTGAACTTTTAAAAGCAAAAGGGGTGGGGGGCCAGCCCAGTACAGACCCTGGCCCTCCATCCTCCTGGGGCAGGGTCATGCAATGTTTGCTTTTCCAGGTATAGGTAGGGGGCAATGATTGCCTGTGGCATCAGTTTCAAAAGCCTGGGGAAAGCCCCTGGCCATCCCTCAGTTTCCTCTTCCCCACCCTTGGCTGCTGCCGCAATCCCACCACGAAGGAGTCATTTTGGGCTTTCCTTCGGGTGGAAGCGCACTCGCGTGGGCAGGATTGCTCAGCACCCCTTAGTGGTTTACGCGTCGTTCATCTGTGGGACTCTGGGAGCCGCCTTCTCATCTGTAAAGTGGGAGCTTCCTGTTCTCTGTGTTACAGGGTGGACGTGAGGATTAACTGAGATCAGGTGTGTGGCTCCCAAAGCCCACTGTAAATGTGGTTGTTCCCATTATGATGACAGTGACTCTCTGAAGTGTGGCACAGACATTAATGGCACAATCGAAGACCTGGGAGTTGCCAGGGAGGAATAGGCCTTGCGCTGAACACAGCAGGGAGGGCTGGGCATCTGCCAAGTTCAGGCGAGGTAGTTACTTTAAGGTCCTCTCGGGAGACCTTTCGCCCAGCCAGAAAGCCAAACTACCCCTCTGTCTGGGCCTGTGGCAGGTGGTGGGTCTCGCTTCATCGAAGGGTTAGTGGAAAGGGAGGGGAAGACACTTTACCCAAAAAGTTCCAACTGATGCATTAGGCAGCCATTCTTATCCCCATTTGTCAGAGGAGGAAACTGAGGCACAAGGAGGCACAAGGACAGACCAAAGAGCACCTAGCTATGAGAGGGAGGTAGGCACTGGAACCTATATGTCTTTTATTCATTTAGCAAACAGGTGCAGCCTCTTCTGTGAAGGTAGAGATGGAAAGGACAGCCTGAGCCCCTCTCCCAGGGACATCTCAAGGGACAGATAAGTGAACAGGCATTGGGGATCATGGTGTGACAAGTGCTGTGACAGGGGTAAGTATGACCACTTGGAAGGGCTCCTAATACTGGTGGGGTCAGGGAGGGCTTCCTGGAAGGGGTGGCACCTGAGTAGTAGAGGGGGACCTTCATGGCACGCATGGGCACGGCCATACCAGTGGTGAAACCACTGGTGCACTTAGATACCTGTTGTGACTATGTGATGCCACTGCCCCACGCCCCCTCCAGTGCCCTGACTGCCTGACTCCTCCCCCAGGCCCCTGGACCTCCCCACATGCAGAAACCATGAAGGCACAGCAGTGGCATCCAGGACCCTGCTAGAATGGCAGGTGAACATTACGACTATAAAGGCACAGAAGCGGGGAGCTGGTGTCCCTTGCTCTGATCTCGTTATTGCCCTCTGGCATGGCGGGGGGGCGGTGGCTGGGAGCTGGCGTCCAGGCTGGGCGGACAGGCCTGCTGCATGACACGTCCCCTTCCATTCCATGTGAACTTCCTGGGAATGACCAAGGGCCTCTATGCAGTTCCTGTTCCCAGCGGCTCACAGTCGCCAGGCCCAGGGAGACAAAACGTCCCTGAATGCAGTGGGGCGGGAACAACATGGGGCGGGCGGAGGAGGCCACAGGAAGCGTGGCAGGGACAGCCGGGGAGCTGGCTGTGGGGTTGGGGGTGACTCAGGGACTTGTGACTTGATAAGGTAAGATGACTCTGAAGGAAAACCGCCAGAGTGCAGAGGGGCGCCGAAATGGCCCACAGGACAGGATTTCCGGCACCTGTTCGGACATGAGTTCTTGAATCTTCACGTCTCCCTGTAGCAAAGGACCTTAAACACATTACAGTCAGCGACCTCTCAGGTAGGCAATATGATTGTGACTTCACCAAATAAGAAACTGAGGCTCAGAGATGGGAGATGACATGCCCAAGGCCACACGGGAATGTCAGGCAGTGGAGCCCGGACGTACACCAGGCCAGTCTGACTCCAGAGCGTGGGCACTGAGCCCCCCGCTGCCCCCCAAACCAGGCATGCCTGGACTTGAGCCCAGGGCCTCTTACTGGGTCTTCGTATCCTTGCTCACAAAGCCAGGGCCCCCATCCTACTCCCCAAAAGACCCCCGACAAACAGGGCCATTTTGCCATTAGAACTTAGAGCTTAAGAAAATGTTCGAAATTGGGAAAAAGAACATGTTTTGGCTTCCAAATATAATAAGAAAACTGTAAAAAAAAACTAATAATCACAGTAAAAATCATATTCACTGTGGGATCTGTGGATTTAGTATGCCTGATACGGAGTGGGGTAGGATCTCCAACAATAAGAGCGCTCAGGGTGGAAGAGAGGCTTTAAACAGCAGCTGGGTGTCGTGGCGCAGGTCTGAGCCCAGGAGTTCGAGACCAGTCTGGGCAATGTAGGGAGACTTCGTTTCCAAAAAAAAAGAAAAGAAAAAGCAGCCTGCTGGCACCGGCCCCGTATAAGCACTTGCAGAGGTGTGCTGTTATGTATGGCAGAAATATGTGATAATAGCTCCATCAGCTATTGTTATCCATGTGACCTTGGACCAATTATTTCACTTTTCCGAGCCTTGGTTTCTTTATTAGTCAAATTGGACCATGATAACTAGCTCACGCTGGGTGGACGGGAGGGTTAAATACAATAACGTGTGCAGAGAGACTGGCCCCACAGTCAGGGCTCAGCTATTGTTCTTGTCTCCTTAGGCTGCCCTGCCCGATTTCAGGAAGTTCTTTTCGGCTGGAAACTCCTTAGGATGAAAGAATGTTGGAGAGAGAAAGCCATTAGCGATAAGGTGGAGCCAGCCTTTCACGGGGGAGGGTGACTTTAGAAACTCTTCGGCTCTAACCCACTCTCCCTCTCCTTCCTTCTGTGCCTGAACTCTGCCCTCCCAGCTTCGCCTCTCCAGCCTCGGGCTTTGATTGGGTTACGATGCACAGCCCTCCTCCCCTCCCCGACAGGGTGCTGGAAGCAGAGTCCAGGTCAGACTTATCTCCGTGTTTTTTTTCACTTTTAAAAACCTGCTCTATGGAGGCGTGGTTGATGTACAGTGAACTGCACATACTTACAGTGTATAACGTGATAAGTTTTGACGTACGTTTACACTCATGAAACCATCACCATAATCAAGAAGATGAACGTGCCCATCACTGCCAAGAGTTTCCTCGTGTCACTTTGTAATCCTTTCCTCCCTCTCTGCAAACTCACCCCCACCCCGACCCAGTCCCCAGGTGACCAGCGATCTGCTTTACATCACTATATTAGTTTGCATTTGCAAGGATTTTATATCGCTTTTTCTTGTATGTAATGTATGTAATGTAAACCTTCTTTCACTCAACATCATTATTTTGAGATTCATCCCTATTGGGCATGTGCGGATAAGTCATTCCTTTTTGCTGCTCGATGACATTCCATTGTATATACATCTCACGGTATGTTTATCACTCACATATCGATGGGCATTTGAAATGCTTCCAGTTTTTTACTGTTATAAATAAAGCTACTATCACCGTTTGTGTACAAGTCTTTATAGGAACGTAAGCTCTTATTTCTCCTGAGGAAATACTTAGCAATGGGAGGCTGGGTCACATAGTAGATGTAGTTCAACTTTTTAAAGAAACTACTAAACTGTTTCCAGTATGGGTGTACCACTTTCATTCTAACGGGCAGTGCAATAGAATCCCACTTGCTCCATATCCTCATCGACGCTTGGTGTGATCAGTCCTTTCGGTTTTAGACGTTCTAATAGGGGTGTAGTGATAGCTTATTGTGGTTTTAATTGACATTTCCCTAATGACTGATGATATTGAGCATCTTTGCACTTGCTTATTTGCCACTTGTATATCTTCTTTGGTGAAGTGTCTGTTCAAATATTTTGCCCTTTTTCTAACTGTCTTTATTTTTATTTTTTATTTTTTTGGTTAACATCTGAAGTATTTTAATTAGGAATACACAGTCCATGTGTTAGTTGTTTGAAGAAGCTCACACTCCAGAGGGCTGCCACAAATACTTAAGTTATCTCCAATTCACACCAGAGGCTGTGAAATAGCATAATGAAAATCAGAAGTGATTGTTCATTGGTGAAATTAATGATGTTTAAATTATGATGTTCAAGACATATGGGTTGGCTAGAAATATTATACAGGCATTTCCGCGTTTATATGCGTAGGCTATGAGATCTTAGCCAGCCCAGTAGCATAATCATCGTGTGGAATGATTCCTCTAGGCTTAGGGTTCCCAAGCAGTGTAGTGTTCAGAGGCTTACTGTAGGGTTGGTTGCCTGAATCCTACCACTGACATATGTCATGTGCAAAGTGCTATCAGGGCACCTAAAGAGACAGAGACCTGGGCTTTCATTGAACTTCAGAAGAGGCCATATTTTTGTGACTGCTTGCTCTCCTCCCTCACATTCTATATCTGGTCTGTCAGCAAGCCTGATATTCTACCTTCAGAATATTTTTCCAGAATTCAACCAACTTTCATCATACCAAGGCCACTGCTCTGGTGCAAGCCACCGTGAATCACCTTTAACTGGATGATTACAAGAGCCTGTCAACTGGACTCCTTGTTCCGTCCTTGACTCCTTTTAGTCTTTTTCTCTATAGAGCAGCCAGAATGTTCTTTTTAAAACATATGTCACATAAGTCATGTCACATGACTCCTCTGCTCAAAACCCGCCAGTGGCTTCCTGTTTCTTTAATTAGAAAAGCCAAAGTGCTGACTCCAGCTCGCAAGACCTGCACTGATCTGGTGCCCCCCACCCGCTGACTTTGTGCATTACCACTCTGTCTCCATTCACTTCTCTCCAGCCACACTGGCCTCCTCACTGTTCCTCAAGTGTTCCTGGCACCAGGCACTGTCCCTTCTCAGGCTGTTTGCACTTACTGTTTTCTCTGCCTGGAATTTTTGACACTGGATGTGTGAATGAATGAATAGCTAGTTCCCTCACTTCCTTCAGATCTTCATCCAAAAGTCATCTTCTCAGTGAGGTTTTCCCTAGCCACAATATCTAAAATTTTAACCCTCCATTCCTATACTTTTCATTCCTATGCCCTGTTTTATTTCTATCCTTAGAACTTGCAATAATCCAACATGCTATATCTTTCATTTATTTATCTTTGTTGTCTGTCTCCGCCAGCAAGATATAAGCTCCACAAGTGCCAGGATTTTTGTCTGCTGTATTTCCTGCTGCTATTTTCCATGACTAGAACAGTGCCTGGCACACAGCAGACATTCCATTCAATAAATATTTGTTGAATGAATAAGTGGATGTTTCTGTAAGACTGGTGTGGCAGATTAATGACAGTTGCAAATCTTTTGCTGCACTTCCCATTAAGAGGAAAAGTCTAATCCCTCTCCTCTTTGAATCTGAGCTGGATTTAGTGATTTGCTTGACTCACAGAACTTCTGAGTTATGTCATAAGAAGATTTGCAGCTTTTTCCCAGGCCTCTTGCAACACTCACTCTGGAGGCTTTAAGCTGCCATGTAATAATTGCAACTACCCTGAGACCACTATGCTGCAGAGTTCACAGGTAGGTGCCTTTGCCAGCAGTCTCAGCTGAGCCAGTTTTCCAGCCATTCCTATAAGGTGCTAGACAAGTGAATGAAGCCATCTTGGACCCTCAAGACCAACCCATCCAGCAGGTGAAAGTGATCTCTGTTATGCAGGACAGAAAAATCATCCAGTCAAGCCAAGTCAGAATTCCTCACTCTCAAGATTGTGAGTGATGATAAAATGGTTCTTTGAAGCCACCAAGTTCTGCAGTACCTTGTTACATAGCTATCGATAATTGGAACACCAGGAACATATTAACCCATCTTTCTCAAAAGTCCTGCCTGGGCACCTGGGGAAGTAATTCACCTTTCCAGATGCTCTGCTGGAGAAAATGATCAGTCCCTTGAAAGAAAGTAAGACAATGCTGGAAGGACCAGCTTCGGTCTAGCAACACCTCCCCCGCCACATGCACATCAGGGTCAGAGGACATGGGATGGAAGGAGGAGGAGGCTGTCTTTACTGAACAGCCTGCCAACCTTTTCAGGACGCTCACTTACAGAAGACACATAGTTCTCTGTGCTGTCAGCCAGCTTGAGGCACTTCTGGTCAGGAGTCAGGGGACTCCAGCGGGCTCACGAGCAACTCTTATATAAGCATTTCAACTCCCCAGGACTTCCAAGGGCTTGGCTCTTAAACAACAACAACAAAACCTGACAAACCCATGACATAAATTTCCAGGTGGCAGAAAGCTGAGCCTGAATTGGAACAGTGTTATCTGTCACTGACCTTGCCCCAAACAAACCTGAAGAGGGAGGAGCAGCTTGTGTACTAGCAGCACTTTCTGGTCAGGCCCCATTCACGTACGGGTGTAAAAGTGCCCTTGTGGAAAGATCCTTGCTCTGGTCCCAGCTCGGCCATTAACTTACTGTGGGGACCTTCTGCGAGGCATTTCATCTCTTTGGGCCTCAGTCTTCTCATATGCAAAGGAGAGATGTCTCTCAGTGGTAGCAGGCATGCTAGAAGCTCTAGTAGCTTGAGTTCCCAAGAAGTGAAAGAAATAAAGGTATGAGGTAGTGTCTAAAATGCTAAAGTGACTTCAGTAAAAGTGCCATTGTAGTCCTGAGTCCCATTTGTTCAGGGTCCACAAGCCCTGGCCTCTTCTTCCACCCTTTTTCCATCTTTCCTCCTGTCCCTGGTGTAAGGAACAACTTCAGAGTTGTGTTTGGTTCTGAGACCTTCGGACATGTCAAGGCATTGAGCGAAGCTCCAAAGACTCAGGATGCCTCACGTCCTGTTCTCAAGTACCTTCCCATGACAACACCCCTCCACTTCTCATTCCCTTCCACTGCCTACCCTTACCTGTGCTCTCTTAGGGAAGTGGCTCTTAATGGAGATGGTGGTGATGTTGGGGGCCATATTGCTCCCTAGAGGACATATTTGGAAATATGTGGTGGTATTTTGGGTTGTCACAATTATTGGGGGGCACTACTGGCAGACAGAGAGCAGAGTTGCTGAAGTCCTGCAGTGCACATGACAGTTCTGTCTTCTGTGACTTTTGAATGCCTTGCTGGACATTCATGTCAGTGAAAAGACTGTTTAAAATTATCCAAGTTTATAACCTAACTCCATATTATATAAAAATACCACATATTTCTGTACAGTATGAATTAAAACTGAATTTTCCCAGAATGTAGCTATCATGTAAATCAAAGGAGGATTGTATTTTGTTTCGTTCACAATTTTACTAAAAGTTGTTCACCATTTGGAAATCACATCACAAATGGCAATGCCATTTGTGGTATTTGAGTAGCTAATACAGCACATCTATATCCATTGGCATTTTTAGGAGGAGGCAACTGGCTTCACTATGTCTTCTAGCAGAATCATGACTGAGTACTTAAATATTGAAATACATTTTATTTTATTAAATTTTTTTATTTTGTATGTCCTTCATATTACGGTTAGGACATTACATTCATCTTTTCAAATTATGTGGATAAATAGGTTATTTATCCACAAATTTCATTTCAGGATAATAAAAAGGTATTATAAAATATTGTTATAAAATGCAATATTGAGTTTGATGGTTGAAGATCACTGTCTTAGAGTTTCCTTCCTTTATAATCCCCTCTTCTTCTTCATGAGCCTATGTCCTGGCTTCTACTTCTCTGCACTTCACTGCTGACACCCTCTACTTTCATGGCTTACAATTTCCTCAAAATTCATGGCTAGTTTGTGGTAGCCAACCTCCAAGATGGCTTCCAATAATCCCTGTCTCCTGGCATTCATACTTTTGTGTAGCCCTGTCCCACACTGAATAGGGATGACCCATGTAACCAATAGTATATTGTGAAAATGATGGAGTGTGACTTTTAAGTCTAGGTCATAAAAGACTTTACAGCTTCTGCCTGTCTCTCCTTCTTGGACTACTCTTTCTGGGAGAAGCCTTCTGCCGTGTGATGAGGATGCTTAAGCAGCCCTGTGGAGAGGTCCATGTGTGAAGAACTGAGGCCTCCTGCCAACATCCAGCATCAATTTTCCAGCCACATGAGGGAGCTACCTTGGTAATGTATCCTCCAGACCCAGTCATGCCTTCAGATGATGGCAAGCCCCCTGACATCTTGACTACAATCTCATAAGAGACTCAGCCAAAATCACCTAGTTAAGCTGTCCCCAGATTCCTGACCAGCTTAAACTTTGTAAGATAATAAATATTTGTCATTATTTTAAGTCACTAAGTTTTAGGATATTTTGCCAGTGGTAATTGCCTTTTTATGCCATTCCTAGATCTCTCCTGAAATAGAATATAAACTCCGGAGGGCAGAAAACTTGTCTGTTTTATCCATAACTGTATGCCCAGAGTTTAGAACAATGCATGACACATAGTGGCTGCCCAATAAATATTAATTCAATGAATGAATTAACTTTGGTGAAAGAGATATAAATACTGAAAAGAAAAATATTAAGACCATAACGAATTATTATTTACATTAAAAAACCCTAAGACAATTAACTAAGAAAACATTAGAGCCAATAAAAATAATTCAGCAAAGTGACAAAATACAAGAGCCACATACACAAAAATATTTTTATATAACAGCCATAATCTATTAGAAAATGTCATAGATAAAAATACCAGTCACAATAGCTCTCAGAACTTTAAATTGCCTAGGGGAAAAACACTAACAATAAATGTAAAATCTAGATGAAGAAAAATATAGAACTTTACTGAAGGACATAAAAGAATATCTGAATGAAGTAATAGCTATGTTATAATCCAGTATGGTAAAACTCAATATTGTAAAGATGTCAACTACCTAAAAAAAAAATCTATAAATCTAATCCCAATAAAAATCCTAGTGATTGTTAAAATAGACCCCAACAGAGTGATTCTAAGAATCACTTGGAAGAGAAAATGTTCCAAAATAGCTGAGATGGTTTTGATAAAGAACAGTGGGAGGAAAATTGCCCTACCAAATATCAAAACCTAGCATTGAAGTGTAGAAATTAAAATGTTGTGCTAATGGAACAAAACTTGACAAATCAGTGGATCAGAATAGAGAGCCCAAAAAAGATCCAAATATTAATATATGTGGGAATCCAGTTTTTGACAAAGAAAACAGGATGAAGTATTCAATAAATAATATTAGGAAAACTGGTTATCCATTTAGGAAAAATAAAGTTACATCTTCACCTCACAACTTTCGTAAAAGTAAATTTTAAACAGATTAAAGGCCTGAACATAAAATATAAAAGTGTAAAAGGAAAAAAGGAAATACAGGAGAACATTTTAAACTTTGAGATAGGGTAAACATAAAACATAAAGATATGGGTAAATAAATTTGACTGCATCAAAAATATAAAACATAAGACAAAAATATGAAAACAAAAGTACATCAAAAGTACCTTATAGCCAAGGACCATTAGATTACTTAACATTTGTTTTTTATGAGTTGAATATTGAAAATGATTTTGACAGATTTTGTTGTGTTTTGTGCTTTTAGGCAATGAAGAAATAATCTTTGCCTTATGCTTTTGAAATAAACTTTAAGTTTTAGAGCAGTTTTAGGTTCATAGCAAAATTGAGTGGAGGTGCAGAGATTTCCCATATTGCCTTGCCTTTTAGATAGCAATGCCTCTGTATTGTGGGGCTATTTGAAAATTAGTCTATGTTCATAAAGAGAGAATCTTGTACAACAATTAATAAACAATTGTGGGGACTTTTAGAGTGGCTGAATGAGGAGCTTGGAAAATTCTCATCCCCCCCTAAAAAAACAATAAGATTTGGAAAAATTATTAAAAACAACATTAGAAATGTGACCAAAAGCATGCAACAGATTGAGAAGCATTTATTTAAGAAAAACCAGGAAGCCTTCGTTAGAACACTGGGAGTCTGGCAAACATCACAGCTAATCTGAGGTTTCTGTAGATTCGAGAAAGCAACAGACCAGCAGACTACCCAGAAATTTAACAAGGAGATCTAGGGAACAAGACAGGCATAGTGGGCTTTCACATATCCCTGGTGGTCTGTAAATCTGTGTGCTTGCACAAGGCTTGCACTTGCTCAGGAGAGACCAGAGATGGTCCTATCTGTCTACTTATCCCATGCAGAATGTGAAGGCTTACACAAAACGAAAATAAAAGCTTGGGCAGGCTTGTAAACTGCCTGAACTTTGAAAGCGTTTACCAAACCACACAGACGAATTGGCATATGGTGGAAGTCTTACTGGCTAAAAATGTTTAAGTACAACTTCTGATTAATCATATGCTGACCATTAATGTATGCTGACTGAGTGGTAACCCCTAGGAAGCCAGCCTTAAAAATAAAAATAAGAATTAAAAATAAAAACATTTAGCGGACATTAGCAGCTACATACTACAGACAAGATAGACTCTACAAAATGAGTTCAAGCAAGTCACTAAATGAACAAACGAACAGGAATGGTACGAACTGCTGGGGACAGAAATCAGAATCCAGAATTTATGTCATATATTATCTAAAATATCCAATTTTCAGCAAAGAATTTTGAGATATGCAAAGAAACAGGAAAGTGTTAACAATGCACAGGAGAAAAAGCAGGCAATAGAAACTACCTTGAGAGGGCCCAGATGTTGACTTAGCAAAAACTTCAAAGCAGCTATTTTAAATATGTTCAAAAAACTGGTAGAAACCATGTTCAAAGAATTAAAGGGAAGTATGATGACAGTGTCTCATCAAATACAGAATATCAATAAAGCGGTAAAAATTATATGTATAATTATAAAATTACATATATAATTATATTATAAAGTTATGTAAATATATAATTATGTACATATAACCAACTGGATTTGAAAACTACAATACTTGAAAGGAAAAGTTCATTAGAGGGGCCCAACAGTATATTTGAGCTGGCAAGAGAAAGAATAATGAAGATAGATCAGTAAAGATTACACAATCTGAAACCCAGAGAAGAAAAATAATCAAGAAACATGAACAGAACCTCAGAGAAATATGGGACACCATTAAGTACAACAACATATTCATAATGGGAGCCTCAGAAGGAGAGGAGAGAAAATGAGAGAAAAAAATTTGAAAAACCCCTAACTTCCCAAATTTGATGAAAAACATTATACATACAAGAAGCTCAATGAACTCAAGTAGGATAAATACAGAAAGAAATTCACACCTGGATATATCATAATTAAATTGTCAAAAGATAAAGACAAAGAGAGAATCTTGAAAGCAGCAAGAGAGAAGGGACTCACAATGTACAAGGGATCCTCAGTAACTATTGTTCTCTCATCAGAAATTATAGAGGCTGATCCTAGCACTCTGGGAGGCCGAGGTGGGCGGATTGTTTGAGCTCAGGAGTTCGAGATCAGCCTGAGCAAGAGCGAGACCCCGTCTCTACTAAAAATAGAAAGAAATTAGTTGGACAACTAAAAATATATAGAAAAAATTAGTCGGGCATGGTGGTGCATGCCTGTAGTCCCAGCTACTCGGGAGGCTGAGGCAGGAGGATCGCTTGAGCCCAGGAGTTTGAGGTTGCTGTGAGCTAGGCTGATGCCACGGCACTCTACTCAGGGCAGTAGAGTGAGACTCTGTGTCAAAAAAAAAATAAAGAAAGAAAGAAATTATAGAGGCTGACAGACAGTGGGATGACATATTCAAAGTATTATATATTCAAAGAAATAAAAACCCTGTCAATCTAGAATTCTATACTCAGCAAAACATCCTTCAAAAATGAAAGAGAAATAAAGACATAACCAGATAAACAGAGACTGAGATAAATTGTTACTAGCAGGTCTGCCTTCAGGGCAAAAGAAAATGTTACCAGATTATAACTCAAATCCACACGAAAAAATAATGAGCATTGGTAAAGGTAAATACATATATAAATATAAAATACAGTACAAATATATATTTTCTTTTTTCTCAACTGATTTAAAAAAACTTCATAAAATACATGTAAAATATTATTAGGCTCTAATAGATAAAGATGTAATATATATGACAAAATAGCACAAAGGAAGGGGAATGGAGCTATATTGGAGAAGTCTATTTTATTAGAATTACGTTGGCATTAATCCAAAGTGAGTGTTTTAAGTTAAGATGCATATTGCAACCCTCAGAGCAAAAACTAAGGAAAATAACTTTGAAAATATAATAAGAAAAGCAACAAAAAGAAATTAAAATGGAGAACTAAAATATCTATTTTATACACAAGAAGACAGTAATGGAGGAACAGAGAAACAAAACAGACATGAGACATATTAAAAACAAATATCACACATACCCTACAAAGATATACAATGTGGGTGATGTGGTGTATATAAGAGGAAAAAAAGAAAAAAAAAACCAAAAAAGATATACAACAATTATGTGCCCATAATAATTAAGCAATAAAAAAATTTTAAAAAGCCAAAAAGAACCAAATAGCAAAATTGCAGATGTAAATGTACTCATATCAATAATTACATTAAATTAATGAAATCAAATGGCAGATCTAGGTCTCTGTGGTACTCGGAAACCCAAGATGACCCCCAATATTCCTGTCACTGGTATATATCTCTTGTATAACTCCCTCCTCTTGAGTGCAGGGAGAACCTGTGAACGTGATGGGATGTCACCCCCATAATTAGGTTACTCTATATGGCAAAGATGAAGAAATGTTGCCACTATAATTAAGGTCCCTAATCAATTGACTTTGAGTTAATAAAAGGGAGATTATTCTGGGGGGGCCTGGCCCAATCAGGTGAGTCCTTAGAAAAGAGAATAGTCTGTTGGCTTTGAGGAAGTTTGCTACCATGTTGTGAGAGGGTCTATGGAGGGAGCCTCATGGCAAGAGTGCTTGTAGAGGATGGCCTCTAAGAGCTGAGAGCAGTCCGTGGCAGAGAGCTAGCAAGAAAACAGGAACATCAGTCCTATGACTGCAAGGAAGTAAATTCTGCCAATTAGTGAACTTGGAAGAAGACTTCAAGCCTCAGCTGAGATCATGGCCCCAGTCAATGTTTTGATTTCAGCCTAGTGAGACCCTGGGAAGAGGGCCCTCACCAGAATGTGACTGTGCTAGCACCCTGATCTAGCATTCCCAGCCTCCAGTGAGAAATAAATTTCTGTTGTTTAAGCCACCCGGTCTACGGGAGTTTGTTATAGCAACCTGAACTGACTGGGATACCCAGCTAACCTGTACCAGAGTCTTGACCACAGAAACTGTGAGATAATAATTAGGTGCTGTTTTGACCTGCTGAGTTTGTGGTGATTTGTTAGGCAGCAATAGCAAACTAATACAGCCTCAAACTCAGGTCTTTCTTACACTTAGTTCACACACTTAACCACTGCACTCTGCAGCAATGTTCAGAAACTGGCTGCTCATGTGCCACAGAAGCCTATAGACATTTTTTATTTGGCTTGGAAAGTATTTAAAAAGTATTTTTAAATTAGCTGCCAATATCTAAATATCAGAGGATTTCACATACAACTTCAAATTCTGGCTTCCCTTGAAAAATTGGAAGACATGGCATCATTGGCCCATATTGCCACCTGGCAAGAACGGGCTGGAAGTGAAGAGCTCCTGCCTTGTTTAGACAGGGCCTGATTGGCCGGCTGTGGTGGCTCACGCCTATAATCCTAGCACTCTGGGAGGCCGAGGCGGGAGGATCGTTTGAGCTCAGGAGTTCGAGATCAGCCTGAGCAAGAGCGAGACCCCATCTCTACTAAAAAAATAGAAAGAAATCAGCTGGACAACTAAAAATATATATATAAAAAATTAGCCAGGCATGGTGGCCTGTAGCCCCAGCTACTCGGGAGCCTGAGACAGGCAGGTCACTTGAGCCCAGGAGTTTGAGGTTGCTGTGAGCTAGGCTGTCGCCATGGCACTCTAGCCTAGGCAATAGAGCAAGACTCTGTCTCAAAAAAAAAAAAAAAAAAAAACAACTATACAGGGCCTGAGTCCTGTAGGTCAGCACAGGCCAACTCCACCCAGTTGGCTTCATTCATTTAGGTGACCCACATGGCTGTAGTTAGGCATTTGAGTATGTCAGTCCTGATACACAACTTCAAAGTTTATCACTGATTGCCTCTGTTTTGTTTCTAATGTAGTCACTTTTGCCATTAGCTCTCTTTTTGAAATGGTGCTACAAGAGTTTGGATCATGAATCCTTTGGGAATGAATGCCCAGATCAGAGTTGGATATTATTTTGTTTTGAGAAGAGAAAATAAACTTTGGTATTATGGATTAAATTAAATTTAGTAGAACCTGGGAAACTCATCTTTTCACTAAATTTCTCATTAGTGTAGAATTTCAATTTGGCAAAAAACAAACAAACAAACAAAAAAAAAACCACACACAAAAAACCCACACAAATTCTTTTGGCCTTTAAGACTATAAGGTGAAACCTGCAGCATGTTTTGTTTTGTTTTTCTTTTCTACTATGGGACATGAAGGGAAAAAATGCTTGAGGGCCAGTAGAAAGGAAGGCTCCACTGAGGTTGTATGGTACAAAGAATGAATGGTTATTAAGTTTTTTAAATGGGTGCAAATTAACACAAAATATAAAGCATATTTTAGGAAGATGACATAAAAAATGCCAATTGTGTCCACTCACATAAAAGAAAAACTTTTTATTTTACTCACAACACTTCAGATACCAAATATGTGGGAGTTTTTCCCACACCAACCAATTCTCCAACTCTCCAGACACTAACTGGGTGTCCTACAATTCAATTTTGACACTAACTACTCGGTGTTAGCTCAGATCCCACAGGTTAAGGATTCAGTCCCACAAGATTACCTTCACTTCAGATGCCAGTCACAAGTTCCAGATTGTCACCTGTACTTTTAACCTATAAATCAGGTGTTCCCACAAACCCCTCTTTATGTTTGATAATTTGCTAGAATGGCTCACAAAATTCAGGGAAACATTTACTTCCATTTACCAGTTTATTATAAAGGATATTACAAAGGATACAGATGAACAGCCAGATGAAGAGGTATAGAAAGAGAGGTCTAAAAGGGCCTCAAGTTCAGAAGCTTTTGTCCCCATGGAGTTAGGGTGCACCACCCTTCTGGCACATGGATGTGTTCACCACCTCAGAAGCTCTCTGAACCCCATTGTTTAAATTTTTTATGGAGGCTTCATTATGTACGCACGATTGATTAGATCATTGACCATTGGTAATTAAGTCAATCTCCAGCCCACTTCCGTCCCTGGAGGTTGGGGGTGGAGCTGAAAGTTCCAACCCTCTAATCCCATAGTTGGTTTCTCTGGCAACCAGCCCCCATCCTCTAACAGTAACCTCATTAGCATAAACTCAGATATAGTTGAAAGGAGCTTATTATGAATAAAAAAGATGCTCCTCTCACCCCAACCACTCAGGAAATTCCAAGGGTTTTAGAAGCTCTGTGCCAGGAACCAGAGATGAAGACCAAATATACATTTTTTATTATATCACAATATCTCTTACAGCAAAGTAGTCATATTTGTCAGAACATTTACATTTGGTGAAGTATTTATAGAACAGATATAGCACTTGTACCAACACAAATATGCCTAGTTCTTGAAGAAGCCGGTTATTGTGGGGTAAGGATAGATTGAAAGAAACAACTAATTTGTCCTGTGTTTTGGGGGTTTCGTTTTGTTTTGTTTTTCTTTTTTACTGTGGGACATGAGGGGAAAAAAACTTGAGGGCCAGTCGAAAGGAAGGCTCCATTGAGGTTGTGCAGTACAAAGAATGAATGCTATTCAGTTTTTTAAATTGGTGCAAATTAACATGAAATATTAATCTTTTTTTGAAGATAGCATAAGTAATGACAATTGTGGCAATTTGTGCTTTTATTTTTTACTTTTCAAAGATTTCTGTTCAAAATTAATAGAAATGACTTGCATGAATTCACTTTAATCTATGATCTTTGAACCTAGTGATAAGGAAATCTTTCAGAAAAACAAAAAATGTGTCTATGAAATATTTGTGTGTACATGCACACTCATACCTGACTTAGAATGGAATCCTATGTGTATTCAGTTTCAAAACTTGTTTTGAGTTTTAGAATTTGTAAAAGGTTGAAAACATTTCACTGTCCATAGAAAATATTCTACTAGGTTAGAAAGAATTTCTACAAATCAATAAGGAAAACACCAACATCCCAATGGAAAAATGAAAAGAAAGATATGAATAGGAAATTCACAAAATAGAAATTAAAAATGACCAAAAGGAATATGAAAAGATGTTCAACTCCAACACTTGTGAAAGTCAAATCAAAACAATTAAATTTTCATTAAAATTGCTAATAACAAGTATTGGTGAGGATAAAGGGACATGGATACTCTCATGCATTGCTTGTGGGTATGTAAATTGGAACCACTCTGAAGGGAAACCTGGTAGGAACTATTAAATTTTATAAGAATGTATTTATGCATTCCATGTGGAAATAATAATTTTTAAAATAAAGAACCCATTCTCTGTTCCTGCAAACATCCTTTCTGGCCACAGTGATAGGTTTAGGAACATGAACTCAGCCCTGGCCTAAGTCAACTAGCACATAACAGTCACTTGGCCACAGTGATTTATTCAAGAGTAGGTATTTGACATAAACTGGTCCAATCTTCGAACTTTTACAGGGAATGGTGGGTGGGACACAGACTCTGTCTTCTGGCTGTGAAGAAGGAAACATGTACTTTGGGAGTCGCTAACAACTATTTTAGGAGCCCTAGGGGACAGTCCTGAGAATGGGGCCAACACCAAGGAAGCACTGACTACTTACCAAGCCTTGTCTGAAGCCAGCCCTGCCTCTACTCTTGTTGGTTACATGAGCCATTAAAGTTCCTGTTTTGAGTTTGAGTTTTCCTGCTATTTGCAATTGGAAGTATTTTGACTGATACAATAATCCTTCACCAATCTCAGTTATCAGGGCCTGTGACAGGTCCTATGGATTGACTCACTCAATACTTATTCCAACCCCCTTTTTGTGTGCCTTCCTGTATTTTAGAGTCTGGGAGGCTCAAACCTCTATTACTCTCATTTCGTTGCAGCTGGGGTTGTGGATATAACTTAAGTTCTACTAATCAGAAGTAGCTCAAGATAAGAATTTGGATGTGAGTTAAGTGGGGGAAATGCAGAACTCGAGGCCAAACCTTTACTGGTGCCGAGCATAGCAGAGATAGTGCAGTCTGGGAACCAGTTGCTGTGGAGGTGGCCCCCCACTTTGACAGGCAGCTTCCTGATCATAGCAGGAGTACCAGCTACCTAGGTGGCTCAGTTCTGTGGTGTGGATTGGGAGCATTCCTGGAAGCTCTACCTAGGTCCTTTTTCTTCACCCCCACCAATATTTCTGTAAACCAGTTAAATCCCATAAATATCTTTCTGCTGAAATTAGCTAGAGAAGACTCTGTTCTTTGAAAATAAATATGGATCCCACCAACAGTGTATAAGCTTTCCTTTCTCTCTGCATCCATGTCAACATCTATTGTTTCTGGACTTTTTAATAAAAACCATTCTAACAGGGGTAAGGTGATGTCTCATTGTGGTTTTAATTTGCATTTCCCTGATGATTAGTGATGTTGAACATTTTTTCATATGTTTATTGGTCATTTGTCTATCTTCTTTTGAAAAGCTCCTGTTCATGTCTTTTGCCCACTTTTTAATGGGGTTGTTTTTTCCTTGCTGATTTGCTTGAGTTCTTTGTAGATCCTGGTTATTAGGCCTCTATCAGATATACAGCTTGCAAATATTTTCTACCACTCTGTAGGTTATCTATTTGTTTTGTTGATTATTTCCTTAGCTATGCAGAAGCCTTTTAATTCAATCAAATCCAGCAATCCCACTACTGGGTATTTACCCAAAGGAAAAGAGATCATTTTATCAAAAAGACACCTGAACTTGAATGTTTATTGCAGCACAATTCACAATTGCGAAGATGTGGAATTAACCCAAGTGCCCATCAATTCATGAGTGGATTAACAAAAGTGGTATATGTATACTATGGAGTACTACTCAGCCATGAAAAAGGGTGAACTAAGGCCTTTTGCAACAATTTGGATGGAACTGGAGACCATTATCCTAAGTGACGTATCTAAAGAATGGAAAACAAACACCACATGTACTGGTTATTAAATTGGAACTAACCAATGAGCACACATGTGCACAGAGGGAAGTAAAACTCAGTGGAAAGTAAGCAAGGGAGAAGGGTGAATGTCAAAAACCTACCTAACAGGTACAATGGATGCTATCTGGGTTATGGGAACACTTATAATCCTGACTCAAGCATAACAAAATTGATACATGTAACCAAAAACATTTGTATCCCTGTAATATTTTGAAATAATAAAAACAACATGGATCACATGGAAAATAAATTTAGCTCAGACAGGACCCTTCAAGCCTTTGACACTACACTCAGGGTTGTGAAGGCTAGATTATGTAGCAGAAATAAAACAAAAAGCTAAGGAAAAAAAAGTGTACCTGTTTCTAGACATTTGCAGTTCTCTCTACCTCTACCACCTAAAACTAGAATTTTTTTATGTCCATCTAGACAAGTCCTTAGCTGATCTGGTAACTGAGGAATAGCCTCTGTACAGTTCTAATGTCACCCTCCTTTTGCTTGTACTTTTCCTTCAACCTCCACCCTCAATGGTATAACAGGCTTCTTGATTGAGGGGCATCTATTATTATTACTAGCAAAGAGAATTATGGAGGTTGGAGGACCCAGTAAGATGCCTCTGGAATCTCAATGTTCCCAAGCATTGACTAGACATTCAAATTTCAACTCTGCTTGGCTGGAAAATATGATGCCAAACAGTAATTTCCAAGAATCATCAATGCAGGAGGCTTAGTACATGACTAGCATAGACCAATTTTCCATGCCAGAAATTCAGCATTTGATTATGTTTTCAATTTAGATTTTGCTTTTTTGTACTCCAGGCACAAGTCAAGGCATGCAGTAGAAAGTCAATAAATATGTCCTAAAGAAATGAATTTTGTACCGGCTTTACATTCTAGGCTGATAGGGCTGCTCAGAAAACAAATAGTGCCAGTTGGACAGAGCCAATCTCAGGATTTAGCCAACATAGCCAGGCTTAAAATGCAGTTGCAAGAAGGAGGCCACAGGGAAGGGATGACTATAATAGATAGCCCCAATAAAAGCCCATCATTCATTCAACAGATGTGTTTACCAAGTACCATCCACAAAGTGCTGATGATGCAAAAATGAACAAGGCACAATTCTCACGAGGAGTTCAGTCCGATGTTGGGAGATACACAGTGAAAATATAATTCCAATTCATTGTTTTCAGCACCAGGACTCACAAAATGCAATGGCAAGGAACCACTAACTCTACCTGCAAGGGTCATAAAAAGCAAGAGGATACATGGGGTTGGCCAGAAGGCCTGCCAATGTTTCATCTGGTAACGAATGTCATTTAGCCTGGGTTGCCTAAATAGACAGGTGCCTAGGGCATTAGCAAAGCAGGCATCACAAAAAGGGAAATCAATTTTACATTAAATGTAAAATATAGGAAAACCAGAAATTGGTTAAATTTTGTTCCATTTATTTTATGGCTTAGTATCATTTTATTTTGAATCACATATGAGGTGGGAAGTGGGGAGCATAGCTTTTTCTAATATATATATTCTGAAAAATAATACACATACACAAAATTGCATAACACATAAATGTACGGCTAAATGTCATTATAAAGTAAACACCATGTGACTACCACCTAGGCAAGAAACAGAACACTGCCTGCAGCATCCCAGGAGCACCCACCTAGGATGGCCAGCTGTCTTGGTTTGCCTTGGACTGTTCCACTTTTAGCACAGAAAGTCCCAAATCCCAGGAAACCCGTCCCTGAGATGTGAAAAGTCTCAGTTTTCTGTGATGGGTATAGAAGATTGCCGGAAAAGTACAAAATCCATATGGCGACACCCTTCCCATAAGAAGTGAAAACAACACTTCTATAGTTGCTGTGGCTTCCCCTCCATCCCTGACTGCTGATACTGACAACCATGATTTCTGGTTCACAATAATGGATCATCTATTGTTGCATCACTCTGACTGATGGCACTTTAGTGTGCAACTTAAGTGCATTGAAATTGTGAGCATTAACAGCCCATCTTTGACTTTGAGTGCAGATCAACTGTTGTGATTTGTATCAAGATAGTGCTATTTTAACCTTTAACATTGTGAATATTGTGACCATGTGCCTTAATTTGCTAGGGCTGCCATAACAGAATACCACAGACTGGGTGGCTTTAACAGCAGAAGTTATTTTCTCACATTTCTGGAGGCCAGAAGTGCAAGATCAAGGCACTGACAGGTTCAGTTTCTTCTCAGGCCTCTTTTCTTGGCTTGCAGATGGTTGCCTTCTCTCTGTGTCTTTCCTCTGTGCTTGTGCATCCCCAATGTCTCTGTGTGTGTCCAAATTTCATCTTCTTATAAGGACACTGGACAGATTGAATTAAGGCCCACCCTAATGGCCTCGTTTTAACTTAATCGCCTCTTTAAGGGCCCTAGCTCCAAATACAGTTACATTCTGAGGTACTGCAGATTAGGGCTTCAACATATAAGTTTCAGGGGAACAGAGTTCAGCCTATAACATCATGTTTTGTAGGAATGCAAATAATGAAAATGAGAACCGTTACATACCAATGCCAGAATCACTGAAAAGGAAAATATAAGCTACTATATTATTTTAATGACAGATGAACACAGACAACTGGATTAGGGAGGTAAATACACAACATAGAGAAAAGAATTCGGGATTGGACATGGTGGACAAAGGGATATGAAAGCACATATGGAGATGGATGAGACAAGTCTGGGATGAGACTCACAAGTGTTTCTATATCAATCAAAAAATCTCAAAGATGCCAGTGCTCAGTTGAAAATAGTGGCCACTGAATTAGCTTGGGCATACCACACAAATGAACGTGCAACATTGTGTTGTTCCCTTGATGACTCTATGAAATTGATTAAAGTTATATTTTCTGATTCAGAGGTTGCCACTAAAATGTCCTGTTATCTTGATAACAGATATGTTGGTCCCTGACAGCATAGAGCTGATTTTGTCAGATCTTACCAACAATCATGCTTTCTACAGTGTATCAAGGGATTTGACATGTTGCAGCAAAACAAACAAACAAACAAACAAACCCCACTTTCCCCCTCTTAGGTACTTTGATTTAAAAAAATGAAGTTTCATATTGTCTTCTTGATTTCTATAAAGATATTAATGAAACTGCAGAAAACATGAAAGAATACAAGCTATACTTTGCTTATCTATCTGCATGTTCAGCAGATAGTACAGATGTAAATTTTATAAAATTCCATTCAGTCTATAAACTTTTCATTAAAGAAAATGAAAAGATCTTACTTGTTAAATGTCATGCACACCTTGTACACAATCCTGGTTAAAAATCAGGTATGTGGGGGGGGAACCAAGGGCAACACACGTAACCTAAACATCTGTACCCCCATAATATGCTGAAATAAAAAAAAATCAGGTGTGTTTTGCTTACCTGTAAAATTAAAGCATTCATAATGAAAGTTTTGGGTGACTTTTCAATTTCTTGAAAACATGCAGAAGTACATAACGAAAATCTTACTTTATGGAAATGGAAGGAGACAGCCACCTCATGTGCCTACAAGAGGTCTATCATTGTCACCAGCCACAGAAAAAATGTTAAAATGTCAGCCTGCCATAAAATCCTTTGAAGGTGTGGAATGAGAATAATTTCCTTTTCTAATCTGGAAATACATTGAGAATGAGAATGGAGAAAAGGATTACAATAAAATGGAAATTTATCAGCTGTTCCTTTTTTTTTTTTTTTTTTTGAGACAGAATTTCACTCTGTTGCCCTGGCTAGAGTGAGTGCCGTGGCGCCAGCCTAGCTCACAGCAACCTCAAACTCCTGGGCTCAAGCAATCCTTCTGCCTCAGCCTCCCCAGTAGCTGGGACTATAGGCACGCGCCACCATGCCCGGCTAATTTTTTCTATATATTTTTAGTTGTCCGATTAATTTCTTTCTATTTTTAGTAGAGACGGGGTCTCGCTCTTGCTCAGGCTGGTCTTGAACTCCTGAGCTCAAACGATCCGCCCGCCTTGGCCTCCCAGAGTGCTAGGATTACAGGCGTGAGCCACCGCGCCCAGCCTATCAGCTGTTCCTTTAAAATTGTTTGGAGAGCTTTGGAGAAGTCATAGGGAGCCCAGAATAGGATGGCCTGACAACACCCAAGCTATTCCAGGTTACGTGTGGTTGTGACAAAAAACCATATGGCAAAAAAAAAAAAAAAAAAAAAAAAGACTTATTTTTTGGAAATAAGACTGCTTCAGTACGAAAAAAAAAATTTTTACCAGGAAAAGGCAGCAATATTAAATGGAACTTTCTCAATTTCTTTAATAAAACTGTAACTTATTTGGAATATAACTTCAGTTTCACAAGTTCAAATTACCTCTGTGCTTTAGAACCATTTTCCCTGAGAAAGAGAGATTTCATTTGTGATAACATCTAATTTACTTCAGAGTATTTAAAAAGTGATAGCATGTTAAGACATGGATAGCCTATATGATGAATTTATAGATGCAACAGGCCTGATTGACAAACAGCTGGTCTACCAAAACAATCCTGTAGACACAAAGTGGTTAGACATTTCTATAAGTCTAACATCTTGCTGTTGCTAGTAAGTTAAATCCTAAGTGTTCAATGCTCAAACTTTTTTTGTTGAGAGGCTATGCAGCTTGGTGTCATCACATTAGACTGACACCAAAAATCAGTGTAATATGGGTTTGGTAAGAGCAGAACTGCAGGTCCAAGTGAATTTTGATTTGTATAAAGTTTTACCACTATATGCAAAAAAATTTTTTTACAGATGTCCTAACATCTATAAGCAGTTCAGAGTATCATCAGAAAAAAACAGAAAGAATAAAAAATCAGGCCGGGCACTGTGGCTCACGCCTATAATCCTAGCACTCTGGGAGGCCGAGGCAGGCGGATTGTTTGAGCTCAGGAGTTCGAAACCAGCCTGAGCAAGAGCGAGACCCCGTCTCTACCAAAAATAGAAAGAAATTAATTGGACAGCTAAAAATATATAGAAAAAATTAGCCGGGCATGGTGGCACATGCCTGTAGTCCCAGCTACTTGGGAGGCTGAGGCAGAAGGATCGCTTGAGCCCAGGAGTGTGAGGTTGCTGTGAGCTAGGCTGACGCCATGGCACTCTAGCCCGGGCAACACAGTGAGACTCTGTCTCAAAAAAAAAAAAAAAAAATCATGCTGTATCATGGGACCAAAAGAAACATGTCCTTGCTATTTTTTAAATCAAATATAGGTAATATCTGTTCAATTAGTCCTATCGTATTTATGTTCTTCTTTTTTAAAAGTCTTGTATTTATGTACCTGAAGAATACAGAATAATATATCCTACAAAATTTAAATATCTAATAAGGACTTAAAATAAGAGTTAAAATACATTGTTGCATCAGAGGGACAGAAAGAAATATTCTAAAAGCATTGTTATATTTTTGTCTCACATATTATTTGTTTAATTAGCCTTGCTATTATTAATCACTACTAATTGCCACTATTAACTAATCCCTCTATTGTTTCATTTAAATATAAGCATTGATATACAGAAAAGTAAATAATAAAATTTATTATAAATAATAAATTTAAATATAATTTTAATAAACTTTAAAAATATTTTTATGTTAGGTAATAACACATGTGTAATCATTTATTATATATTATGTCATTTTGGTTTTCTTTTGTCTGGTATGACTGGGTTTGCTATGTAAAAAGTGGGCCCTCCTAACCACCGCCACAATCACCGCTACCCCACGCTATAATCTTAATATGCAGTCTTGATTCTGCTTTGAGCTAGGTCGTGTTGTGAGGGTGGATGGTAAAGTATACATTGAAATTCATCTGGCTGATAATCTCAGGAGGCAAATTTATTCCTCTCTCTAGGGAGAATCCTGGTTATGAGAGAAAAACCAGGAACTGGGAATCAATATTTGTAGCCTTGGGTTCTACTGCTCTCCATCTGAGCTAAGTCTCTGAACTTTTGTGGACTCCATTCCTATATTAGTCGAAGGCAGATCCCTGTTTCCCTGTGAGAGTGGCAAAGGCTCAGAAATGGTGGAGAATATGGGGATGGGGCCACTCTTCCTTGCTCTTGATCTCTTCCTCCTCGAATAATAGTTCTTCTGCTTCCGGGATCACTATATTTTTATCTGGCAAGTCTAGACCGGAGTGAGAGATTTTTACTCCCCAGAAATCAAAGTTCTCATTGTGCCAAGTGTTTGTCTAGGTTTGCCTGCAAGTGGTGGGAGTGACAAAGTGGCTGGAGTTGGTGATTAATGAAGGTGTAGTTTCTCCCTGCCAAGAGAACTCAGGTTAGCTAACAGGAGAGTAGCTTCGTGTCCCAGGTTACGCCTATGGAGGGAAATATAATGCAGTTCAACTTCAGAGGAAACCCACAACCCTTTCGAACCAGGCGCCAAAACATGGCTGAGAGTCCAACCAGGAAGCCCCTCCCTGCCGGCAGTTTTTCCCTCCAACCTGTTGTACTTTGCCTCCACAGAAAGGGGAAATTGGATACTTCTGATGTCCTACTGCCCAGGAACTGCTCGTTCCTCAGTTCTCTGTGGCAGACCGTGAAGTGGAAAGGGCACTGGCAGGGGACACAAGGAGATAGCTTTTCACTCGCTCACTCCCCACTTACCACCACCCTAACCTCTTCCCCTGACTTGCTAAGAGGTGTGTCTGCAAAGCTGAGCTGATGATACGTACCTCACCGGGTTGTCAAAAGGCTGCCCTGCAAATGTGTGAAGTGCCCACACATCGACACCCAATGCCTGTTGGCTGCATGGGAATCAACAGTTGCCAGGTCCAGGCCCTTGAACACCAAGACCTTTGCCCTCTTCTCAATCCACAATGAAAATAACAGTTAACACTTAGCACTTTACATATATTAACACATTTTAACCCTCTCAACAACCTTATGTGTTAGGAAGTATTGTTCTCATAATGTGGAACTTGAGACACAGAGAGATCAAGTAACCTTCCTATAGTCACACAGCTGGTAAGCGATGGAATCACTATTTGAACCCAGGTGATCTGGCTGCAGTGTCTGTTCTCCGGGAGGATGCCAGGCTGAACGCACCCACAGTTCTTGCCCATTTGTGCAAAGGCATTCACAGGATGTGGCAGTATGTGATGTCCCCCACCTCAGCACAGGAGTATACAAACTGCCCAGAGGCCCCGCTTTGCCGCACTGGTCCTTTCTGGGCCAAACAAACAAGCTTAGCCCCACTCCCACCACCATCCATCCACCAGGCCACAGTTAAGGCAATTTTGGGCCTCTGGCCTGACTGAATTCTCATTTGGATCATAGGGAGGAGAACACAGAAACCCAGGTCTGGAGAAAAGTGTGGAGGAAGTAAAGTTATGGCTGGGGCTAATGAGTCCCAAAGAATGAGATTAACGCCTGCTAGAGCCAGACCTTCCCTGGGGCACCAGGGATCCACCCTTCAGGGTTCCAGCTCCCCTTACCTGGGAAAGGGACACTGCGAAATAGGCAAAGATGTCAGTGTTGGAGGCGACCTGCAGCACCCAAATGGTTTTGGTTGAAGTGGTGAACCCTAGGGAATTGGACAACTTGGCCCTCTCTCTCCCTACATGCCCCCACGCTGCCTCTCCCTGGCTCTTGGCAGTGTTCAGCCTGCAAGTGGATGAGTCTTTGCTGTGGGACCTGTAAGATTGTTGGTGGCCTGGCCAGAGCTGTGGGTAGGGGTGGAAGGTCGGAGACTGAATGGGGCCTGAGTGGCTGCCCAGCAACCATCATACTGAACACTAGCCCGGCAGAGTGTTTACCCTCCCCCTTGGCCTACATACTCTTCCACCCACACAGAAGTTGGCAGTGAAAATTATTCTAGGAGGAGATAAATCTTGGGGATGCAGGATTGGCACGATTGTTCCAAGATGAGGAGCTGAGTCTACCAAGCCCAAAGTGAGGCTTTCTTCAGAAAGAGCACCATATAGTAAAGTTTGTACACTATCGAATAATTTTTAACAACTACTTCGAGTAGCATGCCAACCAGATAGCTGGATATAACCTCCCCTTGTCCTGATATAACATCCTCTTGTCCCTCCATGGGCTGCCAGACCTTTTGAAAATCCAGAAGCCAGGCTGGGTCCTTTCTCCACATCTCCAGCTCTTTGTGTTTGAGGCTGTTTCCTGCCTTATTACACATTGTTATCTTGACAGCAAGGTATGCTTCGTAAGCTTTCCTACTAGACATGAATCTCAGTTGAGTGGTGGGGGAAAGAATAAGGGACCTGTATCTAGAGTATATAAGGAACTCTTACAACTCAATAATAAAAAGAAAAATAACCCAATTCAAACACAGACAAAAAGATTTGAATATTCAATTCTCCAAATGAGATATGTGAATCGTGAATAAGCACATGAAAAGATGCTCAGACATCATTAGTCATCAAGGAAATGCCGCAAATCAAAATCATGATGAGATGTCACTGCATACCTACTAGGATGGCTAGAATCAAAAAGTCAGACAACAAGTATTGATGACGATGTGGAGAGATAGTAACACTCACCCATCCATTGCTGGTAGGAACATAAAATGGTCCAGCCTCCTTAGAAAATAGTCTGGTTAATAGTCATGATTAAATGTAGAGTTACTGTATAACTGAACAATTCCACTACTAGGTATATACCCAAGAGAAATGAAAACATGTGCCCATACAGAAACTTGTTCATGAATATTTATAGCAGCATTAGTCACAATAGCCAAAAGGTGGAAACAACCCAAATGTCCATCAATGGATGAATGGATAAACAAAATGTGGTATATCTATACAATGAAATATCATTTAGTTATAAAAATGGATGAAGTCCTGATGCATGCTATAACATGGATGAACCTTGAAAACATTCTGCTAAGTGAAGGAAACCAGTCACAAAAGACCACATATTATATGATTACATTCATGTGAAAGTTCAGAATAGGAAAATCTATAGAGACAGAAAATAGATTAGTGGTTACCTATGGCTTAGGGAAAGGGATGGGAAGACAGGGGAATGATTGCTAAATGATTTCTTTTTGAAGTGATGAAAATGTTCTAAAATTGATTGTGGTCAGGGTTACGCACATCTGAGAATATACTAAAAACCACTGAACTGTACACTTTAAATGGGCAAATTGTATGCTATGCAATTATATCTCAATAAAGTTGTTCATTTTTAAAAATCAGGTATAAAAGGAATGAGACATACTTAATTTGATCCAAATAGAAATGAGCAATAGAAGGTCTTTGTTCACCTCCTGTACACACACACACACACACACACACACACACACACACACCCCACTCTTCCCACTCACCCATGGCACCTAGAATAGGTCCCAGCATGTATAGTAGGTGCTCCAGAATACAATGTAGGGTTATTATGAAACTAGCAACCTGCATGGTAGCCTTCACAACCCCCCAAAATGTGATCAAAGGAGTTACTTTTGAGTAACAGGCTGCCTTGGGGACCCCAGGCATAGACTGGCAGTTTATTGTAGATGATGGTGTGTCAGAGAGAAACCGACCAGACACTGGTATGTCCAAGGAAATATTTCTATTCCTTCCTCTACATAATTGCTTGAATTGTTTTTGTCCCCCAATACTCTCCCCACTTACTCTATGATTAATTAAGATCTTCCGTTCCTTTAACACTCAACTGAAATCCTCAGCTCTGAGGCCTCCTGGGCCTACCCCAATCTTTCCTCTGAACTCTGACAGTAGTTGGTTGGTCCCTTTATTTGGCTCCTAGAACATGCTACCTTGTGCATTTCTTTCTCTCCTCAGTTAGATCATAAGCACCTCAAGGGCAAGCACTGCTCTTTTATCCCTCACAAGACTGAGCCCACCTTTCTCTGCCCCTGTGGGAGGTGAGCCAACAATTAGTGTTCAAGACAAAATAGAAAGTCCACTCTTCCGTTCATTCATCAAGTACTTATTGAGCCTGTGCTTGGGGTGAGGGGGATCTGGAGGATGAAAGAGTTGAACCATTGTCCTCAGGAAGCCCACAATTTTGGATCAAAGCTTTACATCCCAAATTCATAATCACATTTACCTCTGGTGGGGATAGGAAAAATGGGACAGGGAAAGGAAAAAGGAAACTTTGTTCTTTTATACATAATTTAATTATCTGGAGAAAAAGAAAAAAAAAGTCTCCAGAGGGCATAAAACTGAGGCAAAGGCAGGGAGCAGGGGCAATTCCGATGAAAGAGAGAGAGAGAGACACACACACACAGAGGAATTTGGAGCTTGGGGACGGCAGAGCACAGGGCTCGGGAGAAGGAGTAAGGAAGAGATGGGGAAGTATGACCCTTCCCCCAGTATCTCCATCTTCAGTGGATTCTACTCCCCATACCCAATTTTTTTAAAATAAAAGCTTTGATGCCATTGGATTGTGATAACTGCTAGGAAGAAAACAAAGAAAGTACCAGGGTACCAGGTAGGGTACCAGGATAGACTTGGCACACAGTGAAGGCCTCTTTGAGGAGGGGATATTTAAACTGAGACCTAAAAACTAAGTCGCTGGCAGTACAAAGATGGGGAGGTGGGGTGGGAGTTAAGGATAGTGTTCCAGGTGAAGGGAGCAATGAAATAGAGAAAGACTTTTTAAAAAGAAGACGAGAGCAGGAGTAAAAATAGGCAGTAGCAGATATTATGTCCACTGAGACTCAGGTTAAATGACTTGCTCAAGATTACACAGCTAGTCAATGCCAAATGAGAGGATTACTGAGCTCTATCCTGAGAGATGAAATTGAACAGAAGGCTGCTAGAGCTTCAAGGTAGCATCTAGCAAGAGACCTGGGGACAAAACAACAGGGACAGAGACTCAGAAAACTTTCTTTGTTTTTTTTTATTAATACATGCGTCTATTTATTTATTTGTATAAATTTAAGACATACAACATGATGTTGAGAACTTTCTAACAATCTGGAAATTTTGGCAATATTCCAGTGTTAGTGATTTTTTAAAATCCTCTCTGTTTGCCTGAAGGGGCTAACAGCAAAATCCTTGAATGAAAATCACAAAAAGTACCAGATTAGTAAGAATTTCCCATGTGCCAGGCCATGGCTGCTTGTCTGTAGGGGCAGCAAAGAAGGGGGACCTGTAGGCCTGGATTCCACACCTTGGTGTTGGGAAAGCTGAAGCCCAAGGCCTGGCACATAGTAGGACACCAGTGCAGAATATCTATTCTTATTTTCTCCCATTGAATGTAAATGCAAATGACTGTTGGATTATCCAGTATCAACAGACCATAGCAAAGTGCCAAAAACTGTATACTTCTTTGAGGCCAGATTATAGAATCACTGGGCTGGAAGGAATGTTAGAAATCTGTTGCTCTCTCTTAATTTGACACATGAGGAACCTAAGACCTGAGGGAGACAAGTGCATTTGAGGAACAGGAAAAAGCTTGCACAAAAGCAAAAGTTGTGACAGGTTTTGAGAAGGTGTTCTGAGTGGCTGCAATGCCAGATAAGTGAGTGTGTATATGTATGTGTTGGATGGGTGGGGAGAAAGGAGGAAGAGTGGAGAACAGATAAGGCTATCAAAGGAGCAAAAAGACAAGAATATAATGTGCATTAGTGTCAAAGTCAGGAGTTTGAACTTCACCTAGACAAACATTGTCTATTAAGATTATAATGTGAGCCACATATGCAATTTAAAATATTCTAGTAGCCACATAAAAAAGGGAAAAAGAGGTAAAATCAACTTTAATATTATAATTTATTTACCTCAATATATCAAAAATATTATCATTTCAACATGTAATCAATATAAACAATTATTAATGACATTTTACATTCTTTTGCAATCCTGAGCCACTGAAATCTGGTGTGTATTTTACAGTGACATCACATCTTAATTTGAACTAGCCACACTTCGAATGCTCAAGAGCCACATGTGACTAGGGGCTAGTGAATTTGTCAGTGCAGACCTAGGCAATGGGGAGCCACTGAAGGGTTTTAAGCTTGGGAGTGGCATGATCTGATATGTGCTTCAGAATAAGAACTCCGATAGCAATGGGAACGGTGTATTGGAACAGGAGCCAGCCACTCAGGATTGTTTCATGTGGTTGTGCAGGTTGTGTGTGGTACAAGGGGCATGAATAGGGGCTAAAATCTAGCCCATATTCCATGTATCGAGCTAAGCACCCTAGCACAATACGGCCAGCTCAGAGGAGAGTGAGCCTTTTCCTAATTGATCAGCCCAGTGGTAGTGCCTTTCTTTCTAATTTTCACAAAGATGCTATATGCGCTAGCACTAGCCCTGGGGAACACCAGACCAGCAGGTACGAACCTCAGTCCACACCTGGATAAGAAGCATCACATCTCTTTATAAATCATAGTAAATTTCAGTCTGAGCTTCCAGTCCCCTCAGTCTGGAAGGAAACTCAACCTCACTTATTCTTGGAACCCCTCACTCAGAGTTATGCCTGAGTTCTGGGATTTTATCTGTACCAGGGCATGGGAGTATGGCCCTCTGGTCATCAAGTCATCTGCTCACATTGGCTAATGCTGACATATCCACTGGCCCCTGTGTGGGCCCTTCAAGTCTGGCAGCACTCTGATGATTCTGTAAAACATCTCTGCTTATTGCTCCAACTTTCTAGGTTCCCCACTTCACCATTTCTCTCTAGGGTCTTACTGCTGTCCCTGCACACTGCCCAGAAACCAGGCCAGGCTCTGATGCTCTGGAATTTTCTCTTCTCCCCTTAGAGAAGAGATTGAAATCTCTATTTCAATCTGAGGAAATCCTTTTACCTTCATGTTTCTGCCAAGATGTTTTTTTCTTTTTTCTTTACTGGCAAATTTTCCTCCCTCTGATGCTCAAGGGTGTTGTGAACCAAAGTCAGGAAGTGCTGTGGGAAATGTCAGTTTTCTGCCCTGCTACAAATCTCCTGGTAGCCAAGAGGGCCAGAACCAGCTACTTGCTTGACAGAAGAAAAGAAAAGGAGGAATGTACATGGAGAAAAATATATAAATATAGTAATCTCTTAAAATATTATCCAGCTATAGAGCAACAGGAACTCTAATATACCACTGGTGGAAGTGAAAATTGATACAACTTTGGTAGAGATTGGCAGTATCTATTAAAGTTGAAAATAGTCATATCACCTGTAGCTATATATCCGATATAAATGAGTGCCTACGGCCACCAAAAGACATGCATAGGTGCATTCATAGCAACACTATTCTTAACAGGCCCAAACTGGAAACAATCAAATGTCCTTCAACTGTAAAATGGATGATATAACACACAATGGAATATTATACAGCAGTGAGAATAAAACACACTACAACATGGTTGAATCTTACAAAACATAACATCGTGCTAAGAAAACCAGACACAAGGAAATCATACAGTGTTATCTATTTATGTATAAAGTTTTTAAAAAGGGAGAACCAAAAGGGGATTTTGGATGCTGGGATGGTTCTGTTTCTTGAACAAGGGTAGGTTCAGTTTGTAATAATTTATTGATAATATGTGGAGCTTATAACTTTGTGCACTTTTCTGTATATAACCAATAAAAAGTTTAAAAAGTAGGAACTTGAAAAAAGAAAATAAAAAATATTAGCCAGTCACACAGATTAGCTAACTGGAGCAATAGTCCAGGTGAGAAAGAATAAAGGCCTGGATGATTTAAGACAGTCAAAATAAGGAGAGGGAAATAGGACTGAATGAATGACGAGATGAGGATGTTAGAAGAGGGAGGAGTCCTAGACAATGCCTGGGATTCCAGCTTGGACAACTGGGTAAATGACGGCGGGATTGGTTGAGACAGGGAACACTGGAAGAGGTAAGACTAGGTGAATGGGCGATGAACGCAATTGGCACGTGATGAGTTCATAGCGTCTATGGGACATTTATGTAGAAAAGGCACCATGGCAGGGGGTTTAAAAATGAGGGTGGATTTTCGATTGTGGATATGATGGAGGAAACACACGCCTCCCTTTATTGCCCACTGAATTTGACTATAAAACTTGCACAGAATGCGTGGGCAACTATTTGAAAACTCTAGAAGACGACTAGAGTTAAAAGCACCACCAAACTGGTGGTGAGTTTACTATTTTTGTTCCTCTAGCTTCTCTCAGCGGGAACTCCACACCATCTGAAAGCCGGAAGCGAGCACTGTGGCACAGAGATTCAGTGGAAACCCTCTAGTTCGGGGTGGAGGAGCAGAAAGGGGAAATCCTAAAGGTAAAAGACAGTGGAGGAAATGAGCGGGCAGGCAGTGCCGCAGTTGGGGTGCTGGCAGTGGCATAAAGCAGCCAGGAATGGGAAAGCGCAGAAGCCAAAACCCTGGCGAACCTTCTTTTCTGTTCAATGGAGCTGCAGCTTTAAGAGGGAGAGGCCAAAATCCATTGGTTTTTTTTTTTTTTTTTTTGTCTCTGTCTCCTCCCCTCCCCCAACCCATCCCCTCCCACGTGGCCCAGACACAGCGCAATCCCGGACACGGATTACCTCCCGCCCAGAGGACCAAAAGTGGAAGCTTAGGGAACTGGAAAATACTGGAAAAACAACGGAAAGTGAGATGCTGAGGAAAGCGGCCTCATGGAGCTGTTTATGAACTCTACGGTTTGCCCTTTACCTCTGCGTGCGTTTTCTGATTCTAATTAGCATAACGAAGACTGAGTACTGAGCTAAACTGACCTCCCAATGGACCTAACCGATCGCTGGTTGGTCACGTGAGAAAGACCCGCTAAGCACTGCAAAATTTTGACAACTAAACTGACATTGGAAACAGGCTGCAGAAGGGAAAAAAACGAAACTAGCAACATTCTCCGTAGGATGTGGGGGAGGGTGACTATAAAGAGGCAGCAGAGGGAGTTTCTTGGAGTGATGAAACTGTTCTGTAGCCTGATCATGGTGGTAGTTACATGAACCTGTACATGTGTTAAAATTTATAAAACTGTAAACCAAAAGAAAAAAGTCAATTTTACAGAATAATGATTTAAAAAATAAAATTAAAAAATGTGAAGGCCCTGCAGTGTCACTTTTAAGGCTGCCTGGGTTCAAATTCTGGTAACACCCTTACTGTCTGTGTAACCCCAAACAAGTTGCCACCACTCTGTTCTGCAGTTACCTCACTCATCAAACAGGGACAATTCTAGTTCCTGCCTCCTAGCTAAAGGAATTGTGGTGGTGAAGGTTAAATGAGGTAATACATATGAGCTTAGAACAGTGCCTGACATATGGTGTGTGCTCAATAAATGTCTATGTTCAGTGGACAGTTCAATAAAAGGGACTGGGGTGTAGGAGACCAAAATCACCATGTCAGTCACTGCTGGATGTATTTGGGTATCTGTAGCCATAGGAAACATAGCAGCTGTGGCCTTCTATTTTTAAGCCATCCAAGCCGCCCAGCCACCACCCTTCCTCACTTCACTCCTGACCTCCTTCCAGTTTTCACATAGCTCCTAATCTGTGGCACTCTCTCCAATTTGGCCTTCCGTTCATTGACTGGTCATGACCCCTCCAAACTACTCTTTAAGCTGTTCTCGTCCTTGGCTATGGATCAACATCTCTTGGACATTCTGTAAAACAACTAGCCTGGACTCAGAAAATGTCAATGTCATGAAAGACCAGGAAAAAAATGCTGAGATTGTTCTAGATTAAAGGAGGCTAAACGGACATGGTAACTAAATGCAATGCATAGATTTTGGTGGGGTGGAGGGAAACAGCTTTGGAGGCCATTGTTGGGATATTTAAGGACAATTGAATCTGAACTGTATGTGGAAGAATGTCTTTGTTCCTAGGAGAGACACACTGGAATATTTAGAGTTGAATATCATGATGTCTGTGCTGACTTTCAAATGGTTCAGCAAAATAATTCTTTTATATGATAATTATTACATTTAGATACACAATTGTAGTCAATTGTGTGCCAGATAGATAATTAAAGCAAAATGGAAAAATATCAACAATTGGTGAAGTTGGATTAAGGGTATATGGGAATTCATTGTACTAGTTTTACAACTTTTCTCTAAGTTTTGACTTTTTCAAAATAAAAAGGGGTACTAGAACATCATTTGGAGAAGATTTTTCGAAATACACATGCCCATGTTGCAGCCCAAAATGAAGAAATTGGGTTTCCTGTGGGGGGATGCTGGGAATCTACATTTTAAAAGTTCCAGGACCCCAGCAGGGAAGCACCACTTGGAGAACTTCATCACACAGCCTCCTCTGCCTCCTCTAGTCCTTGCAATGACAATGTCCCAGCTGGGCCTGGCCCCTCCCTCTGTAAATTGGGTGTGGCTAGGGAGTATGAGTGGTGAGAAGAGCAGTGAGCTGAGGATAGATCCTGGGTATGCCAGCATTTATCAGATGGGCAGAGAAAGAGGCTTCCATGAAAGAAAATGAGAAAGAAGGGCCAGGGAAGGAGGAAAGAAACCCTAAGAGTAAACTCAAAGGAGGATGGATAGATATGACCAGTCACTCCAGGTGTGCCTGGTTAGAGGGTGCATCAGAATGAGAACTAAGTTGCTCTGTCAGTTCAGAAGTGGATCATTTGGTGCCAGAGGAGATTTTCCTGGCAAGCCCTTTCTTCCCTCCAGCAGATAGTCTGTGCCACAGGGCTGGCTGACAAATCCAGCAGATAGTCTGTGCCACAGGGCTGGCTGACAAAGGCACCTGAAATCTCTGACAGGAGAAATTTCGTTTCCAAAAGCAAGGGCTCTGGGAGCCAGATGCTATTAACCATCCCCAGCCCCTGTCCGGAGAGGAAGGTTAGCAGGTCAGGGGGTTTGCCTTTGCCTCCCTTTTCCTGCTGAGTTCTGGGACAGGATTTATAGTTTCTGGGAGGTGTTGTGTGAAACCCCTTCAGGGTCAGAGAAAATACATCCATTTGTCACTTGGGAGTGGAGAAGAGTCTGTAGTTTACTGTTCCTGGCATCTAGTGGGAGTGAGAGTGGCGAATACAGGCCAGGAGACAAAGGGCAGCCTTAGGGAAGGAAAATGAAAGCCTACCATCTTCTCCTCTCCTCATTGTGTCCACCACAGCTGGGGTTTCCGGCCAGTCATAAGGGACACACTTCACCTCCCCTACCTGACTCCCAAGAGGTGTGTTGGTCCAGCTGTGGAGAAATCCGTTTAACCTTCAGGAAAGTCCAGTGAGCCTGGCATTTTGAAAAAAGGAAAAATGAAAGGAAGAAAAAGAAACGAGAAAGGAGCAAAAAGTTGAGAAGTGCAACACTCCCTCCAATCCATCCTTCCCACAGCAGACCAAGTGAGCATTCCAGAGCACAGATCTTACTCTGAGACTGTGGGGCACAAACCCTTCAAATGGTTTCTCCTTGACCTTAGCAGCAAGTTCACGTTTTTAAACATGATATACAAGGCCCCTCGCAAGCTGATGCCAGTTGACTTTTCTAGCTTTGTCACCCCTCACTTCCCCTTCATACACCCTCGACTCCAGTGCCATGTGACTCCCCGGTTCCTAAACAAGCCAGGCTTCTTTTTTACCTCTGAACTTTCACACACGGATGGCCACCCACCAAGCACTCAATTCAAGTGTGGTGGTTAAGAGTGCAGACTCCGAATCATTTTTGCTTGGGCTTCATCCCAGATGTGTGGGTGAGTTTCTGATCCTCTCTGCCTTCATTTCCTCAGTTGCAAATTGGGGCCACCAACAGGAGTGCTTTGAGGATCAGATGAGAGAAGCTGTGAGAAGTGCATAGCCCAAGGTCCTGGCACAAAGTCAGCACAACTTTGTTATCTGTTACTCAGTTGGCCCGCTGCCCAGTAATGGGAGGCCCTTATCTATCCGTTTATTACAAGCTATTTACAGTCTGTTGGAAAGGCAGACATGAAAACAGGACATTACAAGACAGTGTGACCAAGCAAGGATATAACTGTGTGAGCCAGAAGGAGCGACCCATGGGTTCCCTACCTTCTACCTTTTCCTCAGCTGTACTCACCTCAAATGCTGCCCTGATTTCAATTTTACCTAGGCCCCGAGGCTTGAGGAAGATAAGAGAAAGTAAAGAACTTCCAAGGTAGGGCTGGCATTCAGACTTGGGGCATGGGCACAGCCCCACTGGCTATAAAAATGTTGAAATCTTTGTGTACTGATTGGAAAATTCCCTGAGCACCCCAACTGTTGCATTCCCCCTCCTGTCCCTCCACCGGGCACTTTCTGGCTCTCGTGTGCACTGGTTGGATACCATTATGGACTGTCCTGTCCCCTGGCAGGGTGCAAGCATGCCAACCTGTCTTTTGTTGCTTTTTCACTCTGGTTCCTCCTTACTCCCAACAAGGAGCAGCCCTGTGCCCTGTGAGCAAATGTGAACTCCTCATTTGTTGTGTAAGGCTGCATTTTGGACATCACCTCTGCTTACACTTTGGGATACCACCTATTCTGTGAGTCCCAAGAGCTGTGTCTCTTCGCTTTTGGGGGTACCTGCTGCCTTGGGATTGGGTTCAGCCTTCTTCTGGGCCATGGCCTATGCCCACAATATCCTTTGAAAATCCATGCCTGTCTGCCAGGTTGGATTCCTTCCAGCCAACCATCGACTCCATTCCAGAGCTTCCTGTTGCCTCCTAGATGTGCCTACTCCATTCTGTCAGTATTAGCTGCACTATTCCAGGATTTATCCTGACATATGACATTATGGACAAGGTCCTGGCATTCTATGAAGCAGTATAAAGTAGAAACTTTGGAGCTTGACTATCTGTGTTTTTGAATCCCAGCTCTATCATATCCTAGATGTGTGACCTTGGACAAGTTACTCAGCCTTTGTGGGCCCCACTTACCTATCTGCAAAATGGAGTAACAGTAGCACCTACCTCATAGGGTTGTTGGGAGGATTAAATGACACAATAGTGGCACTTGGAAGAATGTCTGGCCCACAGTAAAAGTTTGACAAATGTTAGACATTATTATTATTGTTTCATATTAAGGTTTTAATGGGCACATTTAGGCATATTTTCAAACATTTTCACCATGATTGCCTCTTTTGATCTGCATAACACTTCTAGAAAGGTGGATATAAAAGGTATTGATTAGCGTCACAATTTTTGAGGTGAGGAAACTAACACTCGGCTATATTAAGTGAGGCAGCCATGGTTAATGACAAGTTTTTGGATTTCCCATTCAATGTTATTTTTCCCCACCATGAAACACTGAAATAGGTGGATTGTTATTTATTCGATAACATTTATTAAATGGCTATTATGTGTTGGGCACTGTGCTGGGCACCAAGGGTACAGTGGTGAGCAAGACAGGTCTCTGTGTTCCTAAAATTCCCATTGTAGTGGGAGGGGATAGTCAATAAGCAAGTAAAAAGCATAAAGGTATATATCAGTTAGTGCAATAAAAATTAAACAGGGTGATGTGATAAAATGTAACTATGGGAGAAAAGGTAGTGAAGGAAGGCTTTTCTGAGGAGGTGAATTTCATGACAAGAAGGAGTTGAGCTGGAGACCTTCTAATCTTGGATATGTAGCTGAGACCTGGGAGGGAAGTCCTCACAAAGAGGGGGCTTCCAAGGTCCTACTCTGGGCCACCACAGACAAGTAGAAGGAGCAGGTAGGAGGGCTGCAAGGTAAGGGTGGCTCAGAGCCCAAAGTTAGAAAGACTTGCTAGATTGGAGACTTTCTGGAAAGAGGCAGGAGAGCAAAGAAACTTGTGAACAGTGGCAGGGGGATTTTTTCCCCCTATAGGTATTTATTAAGTTTAAACATATTTTTAAATCAACTTTATTGAGATATAATTTAGATAGAATAAAATTCACTGATTTTAAGCATACAGGTTGATGGAGTCTTGAGAAATTATTACACCTGTGTTAAGGATACACCTTCCCTATCAAGATATATAGAACATTTCCATCACCCTAAAATGTTCCTATATGACCTTTGCAGTCAATTCTGGTCAGTTATTATATGAAATATCCCTCAATTCAGGTTTTTTAATGGTTTCTCATGATTAGACTGGGGTTATGGATTTTTGGCGAGAATGCCACAGAGGTGATATACACTTCTCATCACATGATATCAGGAGACACATGATATCAATGTTTTACTGGCGATATTAGCCTTGATCACTTTATTAAGATGTGAATGACAGGTTTCTCCATGTTAAGTTACTACTTTTCTCTTTGTAATTAATAAATATGTTGGGGAATACACTTTGAAACTATCCCATAAAGATTTAAATTAACATCATATAAGACCTATTATATGTTGAATTAGAGAGTGTTTTTTTTTTTATTTCTTTCTACAGGTTTTGATCCCAAATAGAGTGTTGTTTTATTGAATTTAGTTTTACCAGTCAGGAGCATGGTCTATTTTTCTATTTTACTTTGTTTTTCTCTTTCATGTTTTATAGTTTGTTCCTTAGTAAGCATGGATCTGGATTAATAGGAAGACAGTGTAAGAGAATGGAAAAGGCACAGTATTTGACATGAAACAAACTGGATTTGAATCCCAACTCTCTCACTTACTGGTTATATAACCTTGAAAAAGGTATTTAAACCTTATCTTCTCATTTCTCATCCATAAAAAGCAGCTAATAATGTTTTTAAAAGAATGAAAGCACCTAGTAGTGTCTGGCACTCAGTAAGTGCTCTGCAAATGTAATTTTTTGCCTTTTTTAGTACTAAAGTGTTTAATATTATTATCACTATTGTAAGTAGACTCTTTCTGGCTGGGTGGTTCTAGGATATAGAAATTCAATACATTCTTTGAGATGTATTTTATGCTCTGACACCACAGAAAATTTAGTGTGGGGGAACCACTGAAATTTTTATATGTCTCTGAGTCACTGCGGAGAAAGCAGCTGGAACTGTTTTGGTTGACAGTAAATTCTTATAGTTCACCAGTATCTTTTCCTATATCTTTGCAAAACTCATTTATTACCTCTGGTATTTGGGGATTTTATTTTCACAAGTGTACAAATATATTATACCATTTGCAAAAGTGGCATTTTAATTTCTCTCTCTACTATATTTCTATTTTTTATTATTTTTCTTTTATTATTAGAACTATTTTAAGGTAGAACTTTAACAGGGGCAATCTTACAAGGTTCCCACTTTTAACCAGAATAAATCTAATATGAACTTTTGTTTGGAAAGATGTACTCTTATGTTAATCAAGGGAGAAAACACTGCAACAACCTCAACCCCTGATTTTTTAAGGCTTAAGTGAAACTTTGCTTTCTCTGGTTTTTTTCCTTGCTCCAAATTTTATTTTTCCTTTCCTAAAATTGTTTGATTTGTTATTTGTTCCCTTCCTAAACTCTTTAGGCAGGGACTTCACTGTTTCTTTTTTGTGCTGATACAGGCTTTCAGGGCAACACATTCTCTAAATGCTGCTTTGGCCATCTCCCATAAAGTGTTACTCCTGTAAAATCAGTCTTACCAATTTTTCCTCTTCCCTTACTCTCCATTATGGCTTGGCATGACACTGTTACTGATCCTCTGTGTTAAAATGTTTGGTATTTTGTTCATCATACGTTTTTTGCACTAATTTTGATTTTTAAAACATCACATTAAAATAACTATTTTGATTACCTAGTGTTTTCGCCCCTGAAGCAAGTACTTCTCTCACCTCACCTCAGTCTAGTCCTGGCCCTGCAGTAACCTCCCAGACAAGTTTTGCTCACAGCTTTTCTTTTGAAATGGAGGCCTGGTGTTGAGAGACTGAAACTGTCAAGCGATATCAAGCCAATTGCACCACCTGCCAGGAGAGAATCAAGTTTTCCTCCCTTTCTGTTCCTGTCGCCACTTTCCTACTATATGCTGGGCTCTCAGCTCGGCAGAAGTCCTTGTCCATTTCCCACTGCTAGCATCGAGCATGGCCACATTGCTATTAGAATGCCTGGAATCACTTCTTCATTTAGAGAGGTGAAAGGCCAGGGTCTCATTCTCCAGGAATAAACCCCAAGGGCTATTGAGTTCCTCCAGACCCTTGTCAGGGTCCTTGTGGCCCAAAGCATTCCTTTCTCTGCTGGAGTCTGTCAGTTAGCTCTGGAAAAAATCAAGTTTCCTCACCCTGAACTTACCTCATCCACACAAGTTTCCCTGAGAAATTATGGAAAAAAAAAACTTGTTCTTACACTCCTCAAATGTCAGACCTGGAGGGGCCCTTAGAGACCATCTTGCCACAACCCCCTTCATTTAACAGAACATGTAACTTCCTTTGCTCTATTTCCACGTTCCAAGGAATCCCCAAGGCTGCCTCATAATAAAAATCAGGAGCAAGGTAAGAGCCAAGTTAATCAAGGAAGTAAACTACTATGGGACCCAGCTGTGCTCAGGGAGGACTGAGTCATTAGAAATGCAGCCGGGATTTGTTTATTAAGGATTTACTTCAAGGGCAAAGAGAAGGATCTGTGATGGCTCAACTCCAGAGCTTTTCATGGTGTGGGGTGAGACTGGAAAAGGTTTGATTAGCATTATCCGGGCTGGAGAGTTTTAAAGGTCCTGCTCTGAAGGAGTCTGCCTTTACTTCTATCTCAGTGGTTCAGATATTGTGGAGGACTTGGCAAAGTTTGCCTGTGTGCCTCTTACCTCCCCCCAAAATTGCCTCTCTCTCTGAGTTCCTTACTCAGAGGATATGTTTTCAGTTCTGAAATGTATCAAGAGAGCACTCCCAACTGTGTTAGGAGGGGCTTTGAGAGGTACAGCTTCCTTCACACGTCTGTATTTGTAACAAGATCCACTTTGCGCAGAACACCATCACATCCATTCCTCCAGTTTAATCTCTAAACAGTGAGGGTAATTATTAGCTATATTTTACGGATGAAGAAACAGGCTCTGTCTGGAGGACTGCCTAAGCCCATGGGACTAGTAAGAGACAAAGCTTTGACTGTTGAGTCCAGAAGGACGCCACGTCCTGTGCTTGTTCTTCTAAGCCACAGTACCTCAAGGGTGCCAAGGCCACGGGAGCACACAGCAAACTAGCTAACAGAAGGCCACAGACTTGAAACCACTGTCTGGATCTGATTTGTAATGAATTCTAGCATTGCGATTGACTTCTGGGAAGCATAGAACAAATCTAGGAACTTAGTGCTAGTCCCAAAGGGGACACTGGAACATCGAGACTCACAAGGAATTTACCCATCTTAGAGTTTTATGTTCTCAGAATTTTTTTTTCCAGACTGGTAGAAGACAAGGAAATCTCATCAGTTGAAAGAAATTATTTATAGGAAAGCTTTATTCACTCACAGGGGAGGATCAGATCCTACTGTAGTTCTGGGTAGTATTTAGCCATGTGCAGTGAATACTTTTGAGGTGTGTGTGTGTGGCAAGGCGGGGCAATGTCTGTGGGTAATACATGGTCTTCAACTTGTTTTTTGTCCAAGCCCATCTGTGCACTCTTTTAAAAAAGACCAAGAAAGCTGTATCCTTGGGAAAGGGGATTATCAAGTTAGGTGTACAATTCAGAGAGAAACAGGTGGCAAAACTTTAAACTGAGGGTTTAGATAATTTGGACAAACCAGATTACTTAGGGACCTGGACATGGGTTATATCCCTGTGTTTTTGGTGCTCAGAATAACCCAGGGTGAGATCTAGACACAAGTCCAACATTGTATCACCAGTCCTGGAAATTGACCCATTCCCTTCCTTGCCTCAGCAATGTCTGATTAAGAAAAAATGACACACTTTTTTAAACTTTTTTTTATTCACGTTCTTGCCCAGCTTGTTGGACACCCTGTATTTGCACAATGCAACTGCTCAGATGTACTGGGGAATACAATCATGTATTGTGCAGTTGGCTGGCCTCCTGGTGGGGGCGCTATGGCTGGGATGGAGTGCTGCTGGGGGAGTAAGATGGAGAGGAGTCGAAGGAGTTGTTAGCTCACAGGTTAGCGAGCAGCCAGTCTAGCAGTTGTTTCCTAGCCATGTTTCCCACAGCTTCATCCAGTTGGCGTTCCTTGGCAAACTTCATGACCTCTTGAAGAAGATCTCCTACACTGTACCCCTTCTCTGCTGCCTTAGCTGAAACCTCAGGAAGCTGTGGAGAGAACAGAGCTATCATGAGTCGCCTGATGCTTTTTGGAGGAAGGACCCATTGCGCAAAGTGAACTAATACCCTCCCACCCTCCAAGCTCCCCACCCTCTCACCCCCCCTCATCCCCCCACCCCTGCACCATCCCCTAACTGCCACCTTCCCACCCATGATTCTAGGATTAGAGTACCACGGAGGCTGTTGACACAGCTTTCCTTTTTCCTTGAACTTTCTCTAATGACACAAATCAAAATGCCAAAGGTATTTTCTTTTTTGAGCTTCAGAAACAATCTGCTGGACCCTTCAGTTAGTCTGCACTGATTTCTAGGTCAAGGCTTTGGGTTGCCATTCCCCCACTTCCCTAGGTTGGGGGTAGGGAGGATTGCCTGGTCTTAGCTCCTGGACTGAAAATAATTTGGCTAAGTATTTGATTTTTCTGTAATCTATCTAATGCAGGAAACCCAGCTCTCTCTCTCTCTCTCTCTCTCTCTCTCTCTGTGTGTGTGTGTGTGTGTGTGTGTGTGTGTGTGTGAGTGTGAGAGAGAGAGAGAGAGAGAGAGAGAGAGAGAGAGAGAGAGAACATGCATGTGTATGAATGCTGGCCTCCATGGGATCTGAGGAGCAGGGCCAGGACTAGGATGAGGCAAGTGAGGCAGCTAGGGCACAAAATTTAAGAAGGCAGGTAGTCTTGGGGCACTTGTAGGGCCTGTGAGTTTGGGGAGGTACATAGGGAAAACGATAAGACTAGTTTTAAACTGTTTCTGACAGGTCTAAGACAAAATGGGTCCATGATACTTCTATCACCTTGAGAAGGAGGGAGGAGCTCCCTTTTTCTTTTTTTTTTTCCCTCTCTCTCCAGAGTCCTTTGGTGAATCTTAAAACCCAAAACATAAGACTTAAAAATCACTTCCCAGTGTTTTACCAAATAGTTTGTTAAAGGGGTCACTGATGAAATGAGCTAATCTCACTCTCCTTCTCTTGGTGGAAATGCACAGGCCTTGAGGTGTCCACAACCCCACTCAGCTAGTGGTTCACCACTTTTGTGTCTTTTCATGAGGTAAAGTAATTCATGAAGCACATGGTAAAGAACAGACTTGAAAATAAATTGGACTGATCTTGGGCTCTAAGTACAATGCTACCTCCCTGCCTCTACCCATTCCCACTCTCGTTTTTCTTGTGCCTTGATGCATTACCTACCTTCTCCAGTTGTCCATCATCATCTCCCATGAAGTAGAGCAGGGGCACGTTAAACTGGGAGGCCGCAATCCACTGCAGGACAGCCTGGAGCTGCTTTTGCAAGCTACTTGTAGAGCATTGATTATTGACGATGACTTCAGGCCCAGGAGAATCTTGATAGCTCTGTGAAATTGCACCATTGTGACTGCATCTGCGGCCACCGAAATTGAGGTTGCTTGCCAAGGCTGCTTGTTCTTCCAATTCAGCAAGGGCTGCCCCATTGTTGCTATACTTGGCTGTGATAAGACATAGCTTCATCACAGATTCTACCAGTTGATCTATAAATTGCTGGTTCACTTGCTTCATCCTACTGACGAAGTCAAGTTCTTGATTGTTCTGACATTGTTCTTCCCTTCTGTCAGGCCTCTTGGACATGCAAGCTGCTTTGCCTGTCCCAGGCTCAGAACGCTTGTTCTCACCTTCGCATAGATCATCACAGCTGAAGGGGCTCTCATTAAGCAGTTTCTGAATCAGCAATAGAACGATGTTTGACATATCCAACTTCTGGGAGTCCAGATGTTGGCTCTCCTTTAGAGAGGTAGATGGTCCAGGAGCTCCACGAGATTCTAGATGTTTCATTGAAAGTGTTTTGGCACTTTGGTTGCTTCCACACTTCTCATATTGGGTACTCTGAGCCATATAGTTCATGGTGGAAGGACAGTCTTCTTCAGTTGGATCTTTGCACTTGGCCTGCTGGGTCAGATGGTACTGGATCAGCATAAGGGCAGAGACAATCAGGTCCTTTGCTAGTGAATCTGTGGAAGGGCTGATCTTTTCCCTTTTCTCGTCTTTATTGGTGCATATTTTGGTAGTCATCTTGCCTTGGTTTCCTTGCTTTTGGTTCCACATGGTCAGGCTCTCCTTGAGGATGTGTTCACTGACTTTCTCGGCACTGGTCAATGACTTGCAGCACGGGTCTGGATTCACTTTGACTTTGTCCTTCCCTTTCATCTCAGCTTTCATGGCTGAGAATTCAAGACTCTGGTTCTTGCATTTGGGATCATGGGATCCAGCTTTCAAAGAGGCATATGACAGACTCTGAGACTTAGTCTCTTTCTTTTCGCCAAGAAGGGCACTGACCAGCCGCTTCAGCATGGCCTCCATGATGTCTGCAGCATTTTGTTTCCCATGGTTGAACAGATTCCTCTTGACAGCTGAGACAAAATCTGAGTCAGTCATTAGGACCCCAGTAATATTATGTAGGTTCTTCATGCAGGAATCAATCAAATCGGACACGATATCCTTGGTGTGATTTAGCAACACCCTCTTCAGTACAACACAGGCTGGAATTGGCTTCCCACAGCTGTGCACTTTCAAGGTCTTCATAACAGAGACCATCATGTCAGATGCCACCTGATTTGCATAAACCATGAGCCCCTTACTGATGGAATCTGCAAATTTTTTGCTATCTCTCTGACACATCTGCTTTTCTCCACCCTTGTTCTTGTTGGATAATTCACTATATAGAAAGGTTTTCTGGCCACCTTCCCTGCAGTCTTCCCCAGTATCACGCATTTCTGTAGAAGTCATTTTCACAGCCTCATGGGCCATTTCAGAAGCAATCTTGCTCACAGCACTGCAGGGGCTCATTTTCCCTTTGTCCCCAGTGTGTGGATAGATTGAATGATGAAAGCATTTGCTTCTGCCTTCCAACTTGCCCCTGATTTCCTTACGGGCCATCTGGATTACCAGAGAAGATAGTTGGTTGACATAGAAGGAGAGATCATCCACAGAACATTCTCCATTAGGGGAAATAACTGCTCTCTGAGTGCTAGGAGATTTGGCTAGAGGAGTTGAAGGACTTTGGTTATTGTTGGTGTTTTTAGCTGCTGTCATTTCTAGACGTAGGCTTTGGTGTCCATTGGTGAAATAATCCATGTTCAGTTGATCAGCATAGACACTGTAGCAGTTCCCAGAGGGTATTTTGTGATAGGCACCCTCTGTGTCTCCTACTTTATGTTTACAGCTAGAGGCTGAGGGGCTCAGTGCATGTTGGAAACCCAGGGCATATTTCTGGAGATCATTGAGAAGCCAGTCGAGGACACATAAGGGATCAGAGGGAGCTTGTTTGAAAAGGCACACAGATCCCTCCATCTAAAAAAAGAAGAATACCTATCCATAAGAGTTTGGGTAGGCTACTTCTTTCCCTTATATTATTTAGAAGATGTAGCTTCTTAATTGCATAGATTTGACCTTTTAGAATTTGCATGGGAACATAACATCCAGTTCTATCCATTAACACACATTCAAACAGAAATGGCAGCAACAAAAGCTCAGAATATATACATTTGTACACTTAACTATATGCAAGTGTTATCAATATGTTTGTCAATTTCATGTGCGTAAGTGTGTTGCATCTCGATGTGTCAAAAATGTGTCACAATGTGTCTCTTGTGTGTGTGCATGCATGGCAATATAGCAATTCATGTATGTGAATATCTCAAGAGATGTGAGAATGTCGTTCTGATTATTAGTGTGTGAAAATGTGCCAGTGTGTGTATGTGTGTGCCTATCTGGGACTGTGTAAGCATGTGTAATAATGTGTTGACATCATCATCCATTGTATATGTCTACTGTATAGGTCAACATGTGCATGTTAGAGTGTATATTTGTACATATGTGTGAATGTCAAAATATGAGTGTGTATGTCAGTGTGTCTCTGAATATGTAAATGAGCAAGTGTCAATGTGAGTCATCTACATATATGTTTATGATATAAACTCAACTGGTATGCATCATGTAGGTATAAATGCATTTATGTATTTTAAAGCATAAATTCACATATTAACATACACATTCATTAATTAAATCATAATAGATAACATTTTAATATATTAATGTATGTGTATGTTAAAATATGAATGTATAAATAGGTGACTGTATAATGACTGTGTCTGTCAATAAATTGGGTATCAGTTTGTGCTATATTTATATGTTATGTTAATGCTTGACAATGTATGTGTCAGTGTTGCGCATACCCTGGCATTTGAGTATGTGTGTGATTACATGAGTGGGCATATCATTGCATTTGTGTCAACATATGCATCAATGGATACAACAAGTGTGTTGGCGAGTATGAGTCACTTTGTGTGAATTTGTACGTGTGTATGTCGGCATGACTGTGTATGACTCTACTTGCATAGACATGTATATTTGTAAGTTTATATGCCAATACCTGAGTCTGTATGGTCACTGTGTTTTGATCAAGGCTTGTGTGTGTTAATGTGAGTATATGTTTATGTATTGTGTAATATGGGTGCTTATGTATGTCACATGTGGGCATGTCACTGCATCTGACTCTGTATGACTTTGACTTTGTTATGTTTTTGTATATGTATGTAAGTCCTTGTTTACGAATAGGTCAATTTAAGTTTGTTACATCAATGCTTGTGTGTTTGTCAATGTCAAATGTAGCCAGGCATGTGTGTATCATTGCTTGTATAAATTATTTTTTGTTAATGTATATAAATGTATACATTTATGTGTGTGTCACTTTGTATACATTTTTATATTTGTATCTATGCTTGTGACTATGTATGCCTATGGCCGGATATGTATGTATATACTATGTATACATCTTCCACTCATCACTAAATACTGTTGCCCTCCTTGCCCCTTCCGTTGCTTCATCTCCTCTCTTTTCCCTGAATTCCTGGAAATGTGAGGTCATGATAAGGTCAACTTTTTGCAAATGGGCTTAAATTACAGTCAAGGGGATCTGGAATGTGTGTAGAAAATATGGGCTTCTCTTTTAAAAATTAACACCTGGTATAATTTATCCCTTTCTTAAGACTCCAAAATTGAGTTGGTTACTACCCCTAATTAAACTCCCAAATTCTTTGGAGAATGTTATATAACTCATTTTTTCCTTCCTTGGGGGCCACTTCCCTCACTCTAAAGGTAACTAGGACCAGAAATGATGTTTTGGTTATAATATATGAGCCTAGAGACACAGAACAAGGAATATTTGACTCCTTTGCACTAAAGCCAAATATCTTGGCCCAATTCCAGCCACTCCAGGCTTGTAGGAATGTGAGGGTGACTTGTTGTGTGCTCCAGTGCCCTCCCTAAACCAGGAGCCTAACAGGTATAATTTGGGATACTTACATAAAAACAAAAGGATTCTGTATGTGACAGTGGTGAGCAAGTCTAACTGCTTCTAACTTTAAGCTATGCAACAGCCTGGGTAATCTCATATACAACAAGGTGGGGACTAGGCACTCAAATTCATAATTGTTATGGATTCTCTCTACTCCATATCCTTCTATCTTCCTTGTTGGGTAGTGGGCAATGTGGGGCACACAAGTCCATTACAAGCCAGCAAAGAACAGTGTGAAAGATCTTGCTTATAAGCCCCTATCTTTGTTAGGATTAGAATAGCATAATTCTGTTTGGATAGGTACCTGGAAATTAGGAGAGGGTGTTCTGAGCCTCTGTGATTAGTGCCATTATTAAGTACCTGGGTGTTGAACTTACTGTGGCCCTGAACTCAGGCCTGTGTTCTCCAGAATGTCATAGTATTAAAAACTGATGGGCCTGTTTGACAATAGTTTTCTTACCGTCTCTGAAATGACTGAGAATTGGACTCTGAGAATTAGAAGTGGTGGAATCTCAGAGGCTAACTGTACCTTAGACTGATCTTGCTTCTCAGTGTCCTTGATCACGATAATCTCTTTTTCTTCCAGACTTCCCAGGTTTAAGTTGCCTTCTGAGCTTGAACCACTGGCATCCTAAGGAATGAAAGGGTGAGATTCTTATGAATAGTTGCTTTTTGAGTCTTCTCCAAGTTGTCCCCCAGGCTAACACTTCAAATCACGAAATGTTATGCCTCCTATTACCTTTTTTTCTTTCTTCAAAAGAGGTAGGCTTGTAATGCTAGCTATAACCTTTGGTTAGCTATAACCTTTGAAGAATGAGACAAAGTTCCCTCCACAAATTACTACTCCCCTCTCTGAGGACACTCACAAAGCCATCAGTCTCAAGAACTATATTCCATTAATCTTCACCCTTTTGGACAGGTTTTGTTTTTAAACTTTTCTGACGTACCATCTTCGATGCTTTAATTCTTCCAGCCCTACCAGCAATTTAAGTGGCTTCTAGAATGAGACTTGGTATCAAGAGTGACGGTAAATTTAGAACCAGGGATCCTGGGCTCGTGAGAATGATGGCTTTCCGCCTGAGTCCCCTCCACCTTTCCACCGTCTACCATAAACTTTCCCTTTCCCCATACTTCACTGGTGACCCTTCTCAGCAGTTTCGCATCCATTCCCACTCTGAGCAGAGAATACCCACCTTGCAATCTTTATCTTCTACGTTCAGGCTGGACACATCGACAAAGCATATCTGCATCAAATTAGGAGGGTGAATTTAGAAAAACTGCAGAGAAAAGGGCATAATTTTTTCTTTCTGGGAGATGATAATAGCACTTACCTCATAGGGTTCTTGTTAAGGTTAACTGAGATACTGTATGTAAAGCTTTTAGCAGAGTGCCTGGCACACAGTAAGTACTCAATAAACATTAATACTGTGATTATTATTAGGCAGACAGAATCTTAGCATTACTATGTTTCTTAAATGAGAATACCAACCTGTCAGAGAGTGGCCCAAAGTACAATATCCATATTTATTAATTGAAAAAAACTGAGAAGTGGCTTACCCAACTGACACAAACTGAAAGGTAGGGCTCATATTACAACTTTTCTTAGTTTCTAGTTTAGAGCACTTTCTACTACACTAGTGTTTCTCCAAATGTAGTATTTTTACTACCAATGATATAGAAGATTTTAGGTGGTACATGGATAAACATTTCGGTGTTTAATACTTGCATTTTATGTTGTGCATTAGGAAAAATACATACTAAAGCATCAAACCTGTGATGTCATGGATGATATTGCTTAGTTTGATGGTAATTTTTAAAGCGTAAGTCAATTTTAAAAACATTTCAAAAATATACATTAAGTAAATAATAGTATGGCTGGTACTTGAACATGATAAAAACATGAAATACTATGGAAATCACTTGAAGTTTGGGAAACAGACTATGGGATATTTTGTCCTCTTGAGGGGTCCTAGATTAACTTATTGGTAGCTAGGCAACATTATTATGACTTAAGAGATTTCAAATAATAGGGGCTGGTTACTAGGCAACCACCACTCCTCCCTCCCCTCAGGCTCCTCCCTGGCCTCCCTCCTCACCCTGCCCCTCCCTTGATTTAGCCCTGTGTGATGTATAAGTGTGCAGCCCCTGACAGACCTGATTGAACTTGGTTGCTTGGAGAAGTCACAGTATCACTCTACATTAGTTTATCTTGGGCCCCAGGATATCTATACTCATACGTCAATTTTCCCTACTCCTTGGTAGTAGTTGTTTTGTATCTTACCACTTTCCGATCCTGATCTTGTCGTTCTCTTGGGCTGTAGAGGTCTACCTTGCACACACTCCTGCTGCTGTGTAACCAATCAATATCATCAGACATCTGGAAAGAGGAAGAAAATAAATATGAAGTGCTTATATGTGGCTTTTAGAAATGGAGTCAGTTTGGATAGGAATCTCTGAAGGGTGTTCTGAAACCCATTTCTGGGTTTCCTATAGGCTTAGGCTAGAAATTGGTGGGGTCAGCAGTGGGGAAGGACACGCTGAAATGTTTGAACTTGGTGCTCAGGATCATTATGTTTTAGAAAAATCAACAGTCTCCTTTAATTTAGACTCCCTACACCAAGTATTTGGAACCATGAGAGTATCATGTTAACTTAGGAGAACATCACTCAGGAAAAATGGTAGACTGGGAAGTGAATTTAAAAGGAAATCTAGAGATTGTGGGGATTAAATGTAGTGATTTACTTCTACTCGACTCCACTAAATCTCTCCAATCTTCTCATTTCTTTACCCACTCTTGGGTACCTTCAAAGGATCCAGCTCACCTCACCCCCTCTAACTTAATTCTAACTAACCCCAGTTCAACCAGAGTTTTTCTCATTATATAAAAGAAAGTAAAATTAGGTAAATACCTGTAACTCATCACTCGGGGCCATTGGAAAAGACTAAGGTCAATACTAGCAGAGCAAATAAATAACACTTTTATTAAAATGAGATATAAGATTACAACATATAGAACAAAGTTTTGAATGCTGAGAAACCCAGTCTGATAGCCATAGAGATAACACCAAGAGACAAAGATCTGAGGGAAGACCAGACTCTGATTCCATAGGATCAAGTTAAATTTCAAGAAAAAATAACTTCTGCCAATTTCCTTGCACCCCAAGAAAAAAGGAAATGGCAGAAGCCAGTGACTGATTTTTGCTACATAGGACCTCAGATTTAAGCTCAAAAGACACAGTTAAGAGCTCAGTAGTCTTGTTTTGGTATCTGGGGCTTGAACTTGATTTCTTTTTGAAATTTAACAAGAGAAATCTTCTTGTTAAATTTTAAAAAGTATTAGAGGGCTGTTGAATTCCCTTTTCCCTATATGTATCTTTTCTCTCAGCTTCCTTCAAAATTTAGACCTCCTTTTCCCTCTAGCTTTCCAAAACAGTCTCATTCTCTTCCCTCCCTTCCTCCCTCCCTCCTCCCTCCTTTCCTTCCCTCCTCCCTCCCTCCTCCCTCTTTCTTCCTCCCTCCTTTCCTTCCCTCCTCCCTCTCCCTCCCTCCCTTTCTCTATCCCTCCCTCCTCCCTCTCCCTCCTTCCCTCTCTCCCTCTCTTCCCTCACTCTATCCCTCCTTCCCCTTTTTCCTTCCTCCCTTTCTCTCTTTTTCTACCCCCCCAACATTTTTTATAACATCTATCTTCTAATGCCTATCCTTTCACATGACAATACTACATTCCTACCCTTTACCATCCCTGCCACCCCCCAAGATCTTTTTGGGCTCTCCCTTCAAGGATCTTTATGAAATCTTGAAAAAGTTATAGGAAAAGGCCTCCCGCACCTTTAGAAGAGGGAGTTCCTTTCTTTTCCAAGAGCTAGAAAACACTAGCCTAGAAAAAAAGGGGAGGCATAGAGATCCCTCAGATATGGCTTCAGTCCAAGTCCTAAAGAACTATAAAAAATAAAATTTATGAACTCATTACCTTGATAATGAAGTTCTAGACTTTTGGCTGGAAATGTGCCACCCAGAAGGGAGATGTGCTCCTTTAGATGGAACTGAGCAGTGCCAAGTTCTTGGGCACCTGCAGCTGGCTGCCACCCCCGTCAGCTGTTGGACCAGACTGAGGGGCCAGGCTTTTCCATGCTGGCTCTGACCCTGGGGTATGACAACATAGTTTGTTGGGTCACAATGCCCGAAACTGTAGCTACCTGAGCAAAGGTGTGGCATGCTTGCAAACTCAGTAACCTTTTCCTATCAAAAGCACATCAGGCTGTGTGCTGTAGGACAAACAGTTTTGGTTATTTCTAGGAGGGTACACATATTTCTCTCACATTTTCTCCAGCTCACAACCCCTCAAAATCTCCCTTCTCTTTCCTTTTCTTGCTAGACCTCCAGAACAATCTAATCATGTTCCCACTAGAGAATCAGAGTTATGTGGCAAGAAATTTTTGAATTCATGTAGAAAAAGAGAAATGTTGATCAAAGTCTTTTCTAGGCATCTCAAACAAAATTATGAAACTAGAAAGTTGGAGGCTGCCTTAGCAGCTTCTGTGGTTTCACCTGACCATTAAGATGCCCCCTTAGCTAGTCAAAAAGAAGTGAGAAGATGTCCCTACCATTGTAGTATGAGATCAGGCTATTATGCAGGACCTTTGAATGATTTTTTGTTGTCAATTTGGATGCCGTGATGATCTTTCAGTCTGCCTCAAGATGTTGCTTCTTTCCTCAACCCTCCATACTCTCCTAAAGCCTCGACCGCCAGCTGGTACCAGAACTTCAACTTCATGACATTGCTGTTTCTATAGAGAACAATGACAGCACAATTTGGGGACTCTATTCTTAGGATTCTAGGTGTTCTAAGTGATCCAGCAACCTCTTACCTTCCCCGTGAGACATAAGCAGCCCAGAGAAAGGCTGATCCATTTGGGACAGGGTCAGCCTTTTACAGACTCCTCAAGCCAGGAAAAGACTTAAGCCCCACTTAATCTTTTCCATCTGGCCAATTCTGCATTGTTGGCTACAGTATGTTTTAGAGGATTATCCATTACACTTTGAGATGCCTTCAGTTTAGCCCCAGTTTGGAAACATCCCACAACCAAATGGCTCTCACTGTGCCCAAGTCTAACCTTGTTTCTCCTTATCTTTTCGCTACATGTCTCCACTTTAACCTTATGCATGTGAATAAATGCATCAGAATTAAAAATCAGTTGAGATGACCTTTTACATGATAGAGTTTCATATTGCTGGTTGTACCTCCCAATATCTTCTGTTCCATGTTATCCCTGAGATTGCACCTCTTAACCCTGCTATAAAATTTGATACTGTTAGTTCACGGTGTCAAAGACAAACAGAGCCAGACATTTGTTAAAGGTGGCAAGATGAATTTTATTCAGGCCACTGCAGTAGGGGGAAGAGACTTCAGACGAACAGAGCTCAACTCCACAGAAACAAAAGGCAGGGAAAAGGAATGTATTGAGGGACATTAGGGGGTGAGGTTGGTCAAAGTGATTAGGGTATCTCTGTTTGTTAACTGGTGCTTATCAAGGTTAGGCTCCTACCCTCCCACAGAGACAGGGAGACATTGGCCCTATCATTCTTGATGATTACATTTCAGAGGGATGACTCCCAGGTCCTTGAGAAAGACATTCCTAGGTTGTAGAAGATACATTTCAAAGGAAGAGAGAATGGATTTACAATTATGAATTTTTTAAAGTGCCTGCTCTAAGGAAAGGGAGTCAGGACCTGTAGTAAGATTTTGGCTTGAACAAACAGTAAATTCTTTTGGCAGCATTGAGCTTTCTTAGGCAGGCATTTTAAGGAGGCTAGGGTTGTCATCCTAGGGAAATAGCCTTGAGCTGATAGAAACTATTCTAGTGTTTGTTTAAGTCTCTTAGTGTGTGGTGTGTGTGTGTGGGGGGGTGAAATAATTTATACTGAAAGTTGCAGTTCTTATAGGCCAAGGTTGAGGCCTAGTCAATAAGTGGGCTCAGAGGAGCCTGACTAAAGTTGGTCAAGAAGAGGGTCTTTGTCAATGGCGATCAGCTAAAATCCACAGTATAGGACCTGTTTTTCCTATACCACCCTTTTGTCAAGGGGAAACTTTTGATGATTAAAGACAAAGTTGGAGCTCCTGTGTCTGGCTCATCCCTGTGGAATTTGAGCAAAGGAAGAAAATGTTTATGTATTCTCCAAGCACAAGAACACATATTTCTAAGAGATAAAAAACAACAACAAAAAAAACCTCTATGTCTCGCAGCCCAGAAGGGAACATTCATGATCTGTGCCTGGAAAATGTCTTACCAAATCCCCAAATGACAAAGAAAGAACTACTATGGATGATTAGAGCACTGTCCCATGGCACCTCAATCCTGTCATCCTGGAGGCTGACCAGGAGCAGGCAAGAGCAGCATTTGGATGTGAAACCAGTGATAAAAATGTAAGGGAAGAATCAAAGCAGACCTGGCTCAGACATAGGTCACAGTATATCCACTGCTGCTTCTTTCTCTGAAGCTGCTGAGGCTCTTAAACTGGCCTACAGTGAGTGGTGGTGTCGGGGGACAGATGAGGGAGAAGGGATGTTCAAAGAGCAAAATAAGGAATATGCGTGGTAGAGTGTGAATAGTCTGCAGTTAGGCTAGCCTTTAAGAGCCAAACATAGAGATGTTAAACACAAAAGCCTTGGTCATCATTTTCTTCCTAACCATCATTACCCATTTTCTAACTTTGTTTATTCCACCCAAACATCTTCTTTTCCACACAAACTTGTGAATAATAGTACAAATCAACACTTTAAATATGCTTTCAGTTTGCATTTGGCTTGAAAAACTATTAAGGTAATAAAAATGGTACCCGTGTTTGTAATATAATTATTATGAATAACGGCAAAAGGAAATTAAATGAAGTAAACTATCAGCCTTCATGAAATCACTGTGTGCCTGTTCGTCTTGCTGAGTATCTTCCAGTACCTAATTTCGTTTATGTGATGACACTGTGACCATTTGGAAAATGGGCAGTGATGCCGATGATTATCAGACATCGTTTATTGAGGACCAGTATAATTGGGAACATCATTTCTTTTTCTCCTGAATTGTGTTCCAGCCATGAGAATGCACAATGTCATTTAAAGCAGCATCATGCAACCATTCTAAAGTGAAAAATTAAATAGCTATTTTGAATATCTCGGCAATAGTGCTGCATAATTACTTATGTCATGTATTTATGTTACATCTGTATTGTGCATATGTGTCCTTTCCTATGAGTGATTGAAGGAGTGGAGGAAGAAAATGAAGGATTTTTAAAAGCTATATTCTCTTTTTTAAAAAAATTCAGGGGGCAGCCATTAAAGGCAAGTGGACTCAGGTATGTTGGAGGTTCCTTTATAGGCAGGGGCTTAATTGGGGAGCTAAGGTCTCTTCTGTAGCCTTGCTGTAGAAAATGGCTTACAGCTATTTTTGAGGGGTGGGCTTGGCTTGGCTGTGGCCATTTCTGGTCAGGCTCCTCCCTCTTATAATTGTGAAATTTCCCTCCTTTGATTTCCTAGAACATTTGCTTATTGTCAGTATAATTCATCTGACATTTACTAGATCTGGCCTTGTAGAGTTAATTAACTTTTCCTATTCCCGGATCACCTACATAGCAAGCCTGGAGGGCAGATTCTCTGTCTCTTTTTCATTGTACCCAGCCATTACACGAGCTTTTTGCCTTACACATTTATTATATATTATAAATACAATAGTGGGCACACAGCTGGGCTCAAGAAACAAGAGATGGTTTTAGAATTTCAGGAAGGAAACATAATTCAGAAGTCATGGTGTCATGGGATCTGTAACAATGACCAAAAAACTTGGTTAGCTATGTGAGCGGACAGGCTTCTTCCCAGAGCAGTAACTGTCACACTTTAGCTCGCACCAGAATCACCTCTAGGGTGATTAAACCAAGATAGTTGGGCCCCATCCTACAGTTTCTTTCTGCAGGTCTGGAGTTAGGCCTGGGGATTTGCCTGCTTCTGTGTTTTACTATCTCATTTAATTCTCACACAACATTCTGAAATGGGCACGATTTTAATCCCGATTTTATAAAGGAGTAGCTGCAGCACAGAGGCCGTTTTGGCCGTTGGTCCAGCTGGATCCGGCACTGGCCGCTTCCATCGTCTCGGAGGCGGGGGGTGCGCGCGTGTGTGCGTGCGCAGAGGTCAGTATGCCTTTTCCTTCTTCCAGGGGCTGGACATCCAGAAGAGAAAGTCCCTGAGAAAAAGAAAGGTATAAAGGGTACATATTCTGATCTTCTGGCCCCATCTGGTGGTTTCAAGTCTGACTGAACGAAGCGCTGATTCCTTATCCCCCCCTGCTGGTGAGAATGGTTGGGTCAGCCTGGCCGCCTCTGGGGGCAGCTTTATGAGACGGTTTATTTTCTGGTGACTGTTATTCTGAGGCGGCGGTTAAACCGATGCGGTTAGTTCTCACTCCCTCTGCCCCTCATCCGTGTTTTTTGTTTTGTTTTTTGTTTTGTTTGTTTTGTTTTGTTTGTTTTGTCTTGTTTCCGTATCTGATTGGTGAAGAACTTTCTAGTACATAGCTCTTGTTCTAATCCGTCTATGGTCTGTTAAACATACAACTTGTTATGCTAGCCACTACCCGAGCTTTTTGCCTTATATATTTATTATGTGTTATAAATATATCAATATATACTGTGTCAGGGCTGGAGTGATGGGAGGAAAACCGGTTGGGAGGAAAACTAGCCCATTAATCAGATTTTTTTTTTTCCCGTCAAACATACAAACTTGTCCGGAACATCCGGCCAAATAATCTTTTAAAAGCATTTAAATATAGTATTAATTGCTGAGAAAGTCTTTATCCTTTCCCTTAGGGACATTAAAATTGGGTGGAGATTGGCCTCGTCTTCAGCTTTGGCATGTAGTCGTGCTGTGGGAATGTCAGGTTTAGACCACCTGTGCCTCTTGCTGTCAAAATCAAGACGGTGAATCGGGGTAATGACTTCGTGTGACCCTAGGAGGTCGCAGCTCTTGGAAAACAGGTTCCCACACAGTGCAAAAGCCCATACAAAAGCCCATTTTGAGAAAGCATTCCTCAAATTAAAAGGGAAATTGGTGATTCCTCCTTGATAGGATCATTCTCCATCCTAAAAACTGCATTTTTGTGTATGTTGTATTTATTAGTACATTTCCTTGATATTTCCATCATAAAGATGTGTATAGGTTCAAGGAAGGCAGTGACTGTCCAACTCTTTATGGAACCTAGCAGTGGCTCATGTACTTAGACACTCAGTAATTGCTCTTGGTGATGTTGAGATGATTTTGACAATAGTGATGGTGTTGACAATAATAGCGGGCTTTCAAGAACATGTGTCATCTGAAATCCTTAGCAGTTTTATATTCACCTTGTGAATTTGTAATTCATCTATCACGTTCTGCCTGTGTGGTGCATTCGTTTCAGTATGACCTTTATCTTTGCAAATACGGAACTGCTTGAGGAGAATGTGTTTTATTCATTTTCATTTACCCTGAAAAGGATAGCACCAGGTTCATAGATATTGGTAAGTACTTAAGGATATTTATATAATTGAAAATTAATGGTGATGGTTGTTCAAAAATTGCTATGTCTAGGACCATATGGAAGTGCTTGGCCAAGGCCAAGAACATTAGATCATCCTGATCCAAATTGCCTGGATTATCGTAATAACTTGCTAACTGGTTCCATTGAGTCTATTCTTGCCACTCTTCAACATAATCTTTTTTAAAAACAACTGATATGTTTTATTATTTACAATGCTTTTTTCTAATGGCTTTATTGAAATATAATTCATATAACATATAATGCATCCATTTAAAGGGTACAATTCAATGATGTTTTTAATATACCGTATTCACAGAGTTGTGCAACCATCACCATAACCAATTTAGATTTTTCATCACCCCAAAAAGAAACCCTGTACCTTTTAGCTATCACACCCCAGCCACCCCTCCACCCCTATACCTCCCAACTTTAGGCAACCACTAATCTACTTTGTATCTGTATAGATTTGCCTATTCTGGACATTCAATGTAAATGGAATCATACAATATGTGGTCTTTTGTGACTGGCTTCTTTTACTTAGCCCTAGCTTTTTCAGAAAGGAGTGTGACAATATGCGTGAAAGGTTGTCTATGAGGGAAGCTCATTAGAGATTCAGTGGCAAGGGTTTTTATCGAGGACTGGTTATGCAGGCACCCTCTGCTACCACTTACCAAAATTCCAGACTCCCAGGAGGAAACCTGGTATTCACCACAAACCATAAGGCAAAGTGAACTAATCTTATCACTTAGGGTGGTGGGAACCCTCCCCAAATATAAGTTCCCAGATGCTAGCCAAGGGCCAACCTTGCAAGAAGGATTTTCAAATGATAGCATTCTTGGGCCTGGTATGTTCATTCTTTTGGGTGCATATTTTGATAGGGATCACATTGATTCTGTAGATTAATCTGGGGATTATTGCTGTTTTAACAATATTAAGTAACCTGATAGATGAACACGGAATGTCTTTCCATTTAGGTTTTTAATTTCTCTCAATAATGTTTTGTAGTTTTAGTGTACAAGTTTTTAGTGTACAAGACAATATAGAGGGTTGACTACATGTGCTGATTATTTGAACCAGCCTTGCATCCCTGGAATAAATCCCACTTGGTCATGGTATATAATATTTTTTATATATTGCTAATACCTTGTTAAGAATTTTGCTCTATATTTATGAGGGATATTGGCCTGTAGTTTTCTTATTTTGTATTGTCTGTGGATGGTTTTGATATCACAGTAACAGTGTTCCCTCTTTTATTTTCTGAAAGCGATAGATACAGAATTGGTGTTAATTATTCTTTAAAAGTTTGGCTTAATTCTCCAGTGAAATCATCTGGGCCTGGAGATTCCTTTTTTGGGGGGAATTTTAAATTTAAAAATGGAATTTCTTTAAAATTATGGGACTATTCAAATTATGTATTTCATATTCGGTGTGTTGTGGTAGTTTGTACTTTCCAAGGAATTGGTCCATTTCTTTTAAGTTGTCAAATTTACGTGTGTAGAGTTGTTCATAGTGTCCTCTGTTTCATTTCTTTTTAAAAGACAGTTTTATTGAAGTATAATTGATATACAAAGAACTGTACATTTTTAATATGTACAGTTTGCTGAACTTGGTTATATGCAAACACCCATGATTCCATCACCACAGTCAAGATAATAGATATATCTAACACCAACACCTCCCAAAGTTTTCTTGTGTCCCTTGTTTTTGTTGTTGTTGGTTTTTTTTGGGGGGGTCTAATAACACTTAATATGAGATCTATCCTCTTAACAAATTTGGAAGTACGTGATGCAGTATTGTCAACTACAGGCACTGTGTTGTACATCAGATTTCTAATGTACTTATTTATCTGTATCGTTTCTGATATTGGTACTTTGTGCTTTCTTTTTTTTTTTTTCAAGTCTGCCAGAGGTTGTTAGGTTTTGATGTTTTCAAAGAATCAGCTTTTTGTTTCATTGATTTTCACTATTAGTTTTTCTGTTTCCAATTTCATTAATTTCTGCTTTTATCTTTATTATTTACCACTCTATGTTTGCATTGGATTTATTTTGCTCTTCTTTTTCTTCTTCTTTTTTTTTTTTTTTTTTTTGCAGAGTCTCACTCTGTTGCCCCAGCTAGAGTGCAGTGGTGCCATCTTAGCTCACTGCAACCTCCAACTCCCACAGCCTCCCCAGTAGCTGGGACTACAGATGCCCACCACTACACCCAGCTATTTTTTTCTATTTTTTTGTAGAGACAGGGTCTCCCTCTTGCTCAGGCTGGTCTCCGAAGTTCAAGTGATCCTCCCACCTCAGCCTCCCACAGTGCTAGGATTACAAGTGTGAGCCACCACATCCGGCCTATTTTGCTCTTCCTTTTCTAGTATTGAGGTGGGAACTTAAAGTATTGAGTTTTAGACTTCTCCTTTTTTCTAATGTAAGTATTAATAGTTAGTGATAAATTCCCCTTTCAGCACTGCTTTAGCTGTGTCCCGCAAATTTTGATATGTCGTATTTTCATTTTCATTCAGTTCAATGTATTTTTGGATTTGGATTAAAACTTCATCTTTGATCCATGAGGTGTGTTGTTTAGTTTCCAAGTGTTTGGAGATTTTCCAGTTATTTTTGTTACTGGTTTCTAGTTTGATTCCATTGTGGTCAGAGAACATACTTTGTTATGATTTCAGTTCTTTTTTATTTGCTGAGGTTTGTTTTATAATTGAGGGTATGGTCTATTTTGGTAAATCTTTCATGGGCACTTGACAGAAATGTGTATTCTGTTGTGGGGGTGTTCTATAAATGTCAATTAGATTTTGTTGCTGGTGGTGTTGAGTTCTATATCTTTGCTGATTTTTATCTAGCTGTTTTTAAAAAATCAATTATTGAGATAGGGATGTTGAAGCTTCCAATTATAAATGTAAATTTGTCTATTTTTCTTTTCAGTTCTATCAGTCTTTGCTTCACATATTTTGCCACTCTGTTGATTGGTGCATACACATTTAGGATTGCTATATGTTCTTGGTGGGTTGGCCATTTTATCATTATGTAATGTTCCTCTCTGTCCCTGGTAATTTATTTTGCTCTGATATTACTTTATCTGGTTTTAATATAGCTACTCTTGCTTCTTTAAAATTAATTTTTGCATGGTATATCTTTTTCTACTTTTTAATTTTTACCAATTTATATTTGAAGTGGGTTTCTTGTTGACAGTATGTTTGGGGGATATGCTTTTTGAATTCCCTTTGCTAATCTCTGTTAATTGCTCTACTTAAATGATTTACATTTAATGTGATTATTGATATGTTATGGCTTAAGTATGCCATTTTATTTTTTGTTTTTTGATTATTCCTTCTATTTTTAATTTTTATGTTTTCTTTTTCATGCCTTCCAGTCAGTTACTTGAACATTCTTTAGAATTTCATTTTGATGTATTGATAATGTTTTTGAGTGTCTCTCTTTGTATAGCTTTTATAATGGTTGCTCTGGGTATTACCGTGTGTGTGTGTAAAGAGAGAGAGAGAGAAAGAGATGTATATATACGTATCTTTTTACATTTTACTGGACTTAACATTTTCCCTGTTTGAGAAAGATGTAGAAACCTTTCCTCCATTTACATCTCTTTACTCTCTTTCATTGATAATATTACTATTTTATACATTTCCTCTACATACCTTGAGACCTACATCAAACAATGTTCTAATTTTTGCTATCACTGTCAAACATAATTGAGAAAACTCAGAATCAGAAGGAAAGTCTATTGTATTTACCTATACTTTGCTTTTTCCATTGTTTTTTCTTTCTGATGTTTTAAGATTCTTCCTATTACCATTTTTTCTCTATTTTGTGAACTTTCTATTCCATTAGGATAGATTTGCTGGCAACAAATTCTCTTAGATTTCCTTCATCTAGGAATATCTTGATTTCCCCTTCACCCCTGAAGGATATTTTCCCTAGATATAGAATTCTGAGTTTACAGCTGTTTTCTTTTAGTTCTTAGAAAACATTGTGTCACCTCCTTCTGGCCTGCATGGTTTCTAATGAGAAATCCACCGTTATTCAAAAGTTTTTACTTCTCTTAGAAAGGTGTCATTCCTTTCTTGCTGCTTTCAACATATTTTTCTTTGTTGTTAATTTTAAGAAGTTTGATTATGATGTGTCTTTGTATTAATTTTATAGGTTTATCCTATTTGGAGTTTGCTTAGCTTCTTCAATCTAGGTTTATGTCTCTCCCAAATTTGGGAAATTTCCAGCCTTATTTCTAGAATAAGTGACTTTATAGGAAAGATACCAGTATTAGAATCCATGGGTAAAAAGGCCGAAAAATTTAAAATTCAATAGGTATTTTCAAATAACCCAAAGTTTATGGCAGTATTTATTCCCGCCGACAATGACCAAAAGTACCTGTTTACCCACTCCCTCACCAACAGAAGTTATTTATCATCAATCTATTAAATCTTTGTCAATGTCCTAAACAAATAATCCATTACTATTTTATTTTGTTTTTGTTTTTAGTGAAAAACATATTTTCATTTTTATTAACCATTTGTATTCTGTATTTGTTTTCTTGGCAACTTTTTTGATGGGCAGTTCATCTTTTTCTTATTGATCATAAAGTTTTCAGTATACATTTTGGAAATTATTCTTTTGTTATTTTGTATTGCCGTTGTTTCTGCCAGTTTGTTGTTAGATTTCTTTAACTTTGTTTCATTTGTTGTTTGTTTTGCCAAACAGAAATTCAAACATTTTTAGCTACTAAATTTTTTTGTCTTGTTCATAAAGGATTTTTTCCTTTTGCAAGATTACAAAAATATTGTTTTATATTATGTCTAGTATTTCCATGATTTCATTTTCACATTTAAATCTTGGATCCATCTGGAATATATTTTCATGTAAAAGTGAGGTTGATAATGACAGATCTTTTCTGTCAGGTTTTAATACAGGAGTGTAGGGAGAAAGAGAAAGGAGAGTTTAAGAGAATGTTGTATACCTGGCAGGAGGGAAATATTGGAAAATTGTGGAGTTGGAGGGCTGTCCTCTCTTTTCTCAGTGTTCTCTCTGGATGCTACCCAAAGAAAGGTTAAGTCAACTAGAGGTATGAAGGCTAAGGGAAAAATAAATTTAAGGAATTTTGGAAAAATCACAACTTTCAATAAGTTTTTTTGGTTTTATAAAAGGCTGGGAAGAATAGGAAAAACAAAATTGCTTGTTTTATAGTTTTTGTGTTGCTGTTGTTTTTATGGATGGACCTTTTCCTCTCATGCCTAAAGACTTGTGTTAACACTGCATTTCCTTTATAGTGCATCTCAGTAGGACGCTTAGCCACAGTGATGACCCTTAAAGGAAGCTACTCATTTACTTAGTTAACAAATATTTTTCAGTCATCTATCAAGGAGGTAGGTATAGAGTAATGGTTATGTGTTTGTTCTATGGAATCAGACTGCCTGGGTTTAAATCCCAATCTGATCACTTACTAGCTGTGTGATCTTGGGCAAGTTACTAAACTTTTCTGTGCCTCAGGTGTTGGGGATATTAAAACTTCATTAGATTGTTACAAGTGTTAGAACAGTGATAAACATATAATAGACAATTGATAAATGTAAGCTTTCATTAATGCTAATCACTGGAGATAGAGTGCAATATATATTGTCCTTGCCATTACCTTGCATTCTTGAATAAGGAGATACATTAAAAAGATTACAAATAGTAATTTGTAATTGTTATTTGTAGTTGTAATTGTAATTACTCTAAAAAAAAGTAAGGGGCTGAGCTAGAGTATAATGGAATGGGAGAAGAATTGTCCTTTAAATAACATGGTCGGCCAAGGCCTCTCTGAAGAGGAGACATTTAAACTGAGACTTGAGCCTTGAGAAAAAAACTTGCAATTAAAAAAATGGAGGGGAGAATGTTCCAGGCAGTGGGAACATTACGTGCAAAAATACCCAAGGAGAGGGAGTTTGGTACATTTAAAGCTTTCAAAGAAGACCATTATGGTTGGAGTGGAGTGAATAAGACAGGCAGTGGTATGAGATGAGGCTGATCAGGCAGGCAGGACCTTGTAGAACAGGGTAAGGAGTTAGTGTTTTATTTTAAGTTCTGTGGGAAACAACTGAAGTAAGAGAGGGACATGATGCTATTTTTATTTTTAAAAAAGATCACTCTTGTTGTGTATTCATATTAGAGAAGGGTAAGAGTGGAAAGGGGAAGAGCAGCTTGGAGGCCCTTGACAGTGAGCCAAAGAGAGACTAGGTGGCAGTGGAGATGGAGAAAAGTGGATGGATATAAGATATTTTGAGGTGGAATCAATAGAACTTGCTTAAGGATTGGATATGGGAGGGTGAGGTAATGGAAAAGAGTTTGAATCAAAGATGATACTCAGGTTTCTGGCTTGAGTAACAGGTTTGATGTGGTACTAATTTCTGAAATAGGGGACATTGGGGGAAGGATCAGGTTTGGGGAGGGGGTTGATAATTAAGAGTTCTATTGTAAACACATTTAATTTGAAGTGTCTATTAGACATCCAAGTGGAGATGTGGAGTAGTAATTTGGATTTATGAGTCTGGAGACTAGGGCCAGCTTTTAGATGATATTTAAATTCGTGGATCTGGATGAGATAACCTAGGGAGATTAAGAAGAGGGCCTGGATCATATATTACCCTTAATGTAGAGGCTACAAGATACTAAAAGGAGAATGGGCTAATAATAAAGGTAAGGATGTAGTTCAGTGGTAGAGTACCTGCTGAATATGCAAGAAGTCCTAGATTTTATACCTGGCATCTCCATTTTCTCTTTGCCCCCTCAGAGGACAGGGCAGGGTTATAAATTCTTTAAATCCTTTGTCAATCCCTCATATATATTTTTTCTAGTTCCTGGCACAAAGCAGGTGTTCAATAAATATTTGTTAAACAACTGAACTAATGTATGAATGAAATGAATATCAGGATTGTAGTACCTACTTTGCCATAATGTAGCCTTGTGATATTGAGCAGTTAGCAAACTACAATATATCTGTAAAATGGCAATAATAAAAATACCTGCTTTTGGGACAGAATTTAAAGTAATAAAAAATTTATAGCAAGTAGCACAGAGCTAGTGCTGCATTAATGTTAACTAGTACTATTAGCTGTCTGCATTTCAGGTGCTCATTCATGAAATAGGGGCAGTAACTTCTGCCCTGCTTCCTTCACAAGGCCACCTGTGAAACCTGCAGGAGTTAATGCTTGATTCTATAAGAGGTTATTAATATTAATGTTTTAATAGGTCTAAACCTACATTATACGGCTGCTTTGTTCTCACCATCCTCCAGCAGGATTATTTAAATGAAAAAGTATCTTTAAAGAGACCCGGTGATCCCGGCAAGTCAGCCCAGCCTGGTGCAACCAATTGTACTCAAAACCACGCCCCAATGCGAAGTCCATTAGCTGCAGAGTTCAATTTAAAAATATCCAGCCCCGCCCCTCCTTGCTAGGCGTGTGCACGAAACAGCTGTGCACGCTGATTGGCCCTCTGCTGGCCAATCGCCACTGCGCTTCCTCAGGGCCTTAGTTTTCAAAATCCCCAACTGAACCGGTTGGAGGGCGTACAGGCTAGGTTGAGACGGACTCGGGTCGCTAGGACAAGGAGCTCCTTTCATTTCCCTGGCCTCTCCTGGTCTAGGGGTGCGTCCGTGGTCTTTCCTGTTTGTCCTCAATCTCGGTGTGAGGTAGGCGTCTTTGGGCTTGTACTACCGGCTCCAGTGTCCGGCTCTGTCGCCTGCTGGTCAGTCCTTGGGCGTCACTCCAGCCCCTTGTTACACGCTGTCTTCTCTTGCAGGGATGCGCAGCGTCCCTACGACTAAATTTTGTCTCGTACTCCTTCCAGTCAGCAGTCTGCGGAGTGAGCCCTGCACGAGCTTGGGCAGGGAGTGTGTATTAGAGGGTGAGATGGCAGAGCAAATGAGACTGGATCCCAGCATTTAGATGGAGCGACTAGTACACGTGCCTGAATCAGAGTACTTTTACAAAACGTCTTTTCACGAGTGAAAGTGTGCAGGATTAATTTCATCTACAAGTGCTGAGGGATCAGAAATATTTAAGTCATAGAATGCTACTTGCAGGATGTCTTTTGAATTACAGGTTGAAGGAGAGGAAGGGAGGATGGACACATGTGTACTTACTCCGTTGTTATACCTTTTATCTCTGCTGGCTCTCTTCTATCCCTGCCTCCAACCCTCTTCAGCTCTGGCTTTCCCACCAACCTCTGCGATGGTCCACTTAGAATCCTAGAAGGTCAGAGGTCAAAGGGACCCTAGAACAATGGTTCTTAAGCTTTAAAGGGTATACAGATCACCTGAGGATATTGTTAATTTTCAGATTTCGATTTGGTAGCCCTAGTTTGGGGCCTGAGATTTTAAATTGCTAACAAGCTTCCAGGTGATGTTAATGTTGCTTGTCCATTGACCACACTGAGTAGGAGGCTCTGGTCCCATTGCATCTTTTTATTAGGTGGAGAAACTGAGGCCCAGAGAGGTAAAGGGACTTGCCCAGTGTCACCCAGCTGGGGGCAGGGCCAGAACTAGACCCTAGGCATCCTTCCCAGCCCAGTGCTGCTTTATTGACACCATGCTGCTTTCTCTGCTCAGTGCCTTGCTGTCTGTAACCTGCCTTTATATATAAAAATGAAGTTGCTACTCCTTACTGTAGACTGTTTTGAGTAGCTTAGCTCTGCTGCCCCTGTGTGGGTTTCAGCACCAGCCCTGGGTTGCCCAGCGGGGTCTGTAACACTTGTCAGTGTGTATGTAGGGGAAATGGAAAGTCTGAAAAGGGGAAAGGATTCTAATTTTCTTGTCCAAGTAAGGCTCAGGGTTCTGTAGGTGGCAGAAGGTGAGAGTGTCCTGCAGAGAGTGTCCTTTTATGAAAGGATATTTTTGGTGGTGTCAATCCCTTCTCTTATTCCCCTCCTTACCCCCAGCAGCAGGGAAATTAGTTTACCTGTCAGTGTATGTGTCCCCCAAAGCAAGTGATTAGTGTTCAGGATAATGAATGTGGTATGTGACCATTATATGAAAAATATTATTTTCTCAGAGATTTAGTTAACCTGTAATGTCATAAACTGAGAGTTTTCTAGCCTGTGGACTCCAGATTTCTTTCCCTTTGAAAGGTAAAGGTTTCAGAGCATGTGCCTTTGAACATCCATAAAAAATTGTATGAGGCATGGATAATAATAGTGAGGTAGGTGGTTTTCATAGAGTGCAGTTAAGGGTGGGTACACCCAATTTAGCTGTATTGCTGCTTGGCTGAGGTTTGAGGGATGAGATGGAAAATAGGGTTGGGTTTGAGGGAAGACAAGGAGAGTAAGATGCACCATTTATCGAGTGCCCACTGTGGGTCAGGTTTTGTACATATAAATTTACATTTGAGCCACACGAGTCCTCTGCAAGTAAATGGTGTTATAGCTGTTGGCTGGTTTAGAAGCCCAGTTGCACAGATTCCAAGGCCTGTACTCATTCTACCTTTTCACATTATGGCCTTTCACTGTTTTGGAATGTTTTTGAGTGTGATCAGAGAGACTTCATGGTATTTTAGAAAGAGCCCTGGAAAGAGCTGGGTGGCCTATGCCACTTAATAGTTTGTACTGGGTAGTAAGTCACTTAGCTCATCTGAGACTATAAAATGGAGAGAATTATATCTGTTCTGCTTACCCTTGCAGTTTTGTTGTGAGGATCAACTGAAGTAATAAATGTGAAGGCACATGCTTGCACTGGCTTGTCCTCACCTACAAAATGTCTAATACTTCTCCATCCAAAGAAAAACCCAAATCAGCCTTTCTCCTTAAACTTTCCCGTCAAGCTACAGTCTTCTCTGCATGCCTTTCTTACCAGCCTGGCCCCAGCCTAGGTTTTCAGCTCCTTTCTAACCCCTCCCCAACACATTCTTTATGTTCCATCCTCCAGACCTCTAGGATGTCCCTGAACTCTGTGTTCATGCCTCTGCCTGGGCTCAGGCTTTCTTTGCCTAGAAAGCTCCTTAGTCACCTTGGGGAGTTGTTTGCCATGTAAGCCCTGATCAAATGTTGCTTCCTCTACCCCCATCCTGGAAAGGATTACTGACTTTCCATTATGTTTCTATAGTACTGTCTTAGTTGGGGTTGCTATAGTAAAGTGCCACGGACTGGGTGGCTTAAACAACAGAAATTTAGTTCTCACAGTTCTGGAGGCTGAGAAGTCCAAGATCAAGGCACTGGCAGATTTGGTGTCTGCTTCCTGCTTCCTAGTTCATAGATGGCTATTTTGTTGTTGTATCCTCACATGGCAGAAAAGGATAAGAGAGCTCTCTTTGGGAGGGGGGGTGTCTGTTGTTTGTAAGGGAATTAATCCCATTCACAAGGGCTCTACCCTCAGACCTAAACACCTCCCAAAGGCCTCATCTCCTAATATCATCACGTTGGGGGTTAGAATGTCAACATATGGGCTGGACATGGTGGCTCACACCTGTCATCCCCAGCACTTTGGGAGGCCGAGATGGCAGGATCACTTGAGGCCAGGAGTTCAAGGCCAGCCTGGGCAAAATAGTGAGATCCCATCTCTACAAAAAAAAAAAAAAAAAGAAAGAAAGGATGTCAACATGAATTTTGGGCAGATGGATGGGAACATTCAGTCCATAACAAGTACTTTGTATCTACCTTTATTAAATCATTTGTCACATTTTTGTTAACATTAGAACTGTGTATGTGAATATGTATATGATAAGATCTATGATTTGTGTTTATGTCTCCATTGCCTGAAGTATCTGGTACATAGTGGTAAGTTTGTTGCATTGCCTTTAGATCTCTCTTAGGAAAGCCTGTTCTTTGTCAAATGCAGTTGAACTTGGAAATTAAATGTGAGTCGAGTTAGAAGGCAGATATATCTGGTTGGAAAGAGTCTTTTGTGTATCCAAACAATGATTCTTCCTAATTATGTATTTGCTTGTAAGACACATACGTGTATCCTAAGTATTGAGGACTCACAAACTTGAAGAACCTTAAGGAATATAAAATGGGTCCCACACTGAGATGGGGCAAAGGTAATCCCCTCCAAGGATATTGGGATCAAGTAATGACCATTAAATTCTTATGTCAAGTGATTTTTAATAAGTTAGTTCCTTCTGCTGTTTATCTCTTTTTTTTTTTTTTTTACTATTACAAATCTATTTTATTTAAATGTGACAATGTCATTTCAGTGTCATAGATTTATACCTTTGATAATAATTCATTTACTTTCTATAAAAATAGCAGGCAAGAAAATACATGTGTATGCTTTTGAAATTCTTTGGAAAAGTCCTCTTTTGTGAGTTAAAATGAAAGACATTTAGTCACCAATTATATACTTAATATCTCATCTTTTGAATTTTGATTTTCCTACCAAGTGTCTGGAACTGGGTTACAGTTTCTTCCGATTGAATGCATCCTTTGAATACTGTTTGGCCTATCATGCATATGTGCATGTGCAGTCATTCTCTTGTCTTCTCTGTAGGGTCATTAGAATTGCTGTTGCCAGGAACCCATGTCTTTTAAAGAACATTAACTCTACTAGCTAGCCTCCATGCTATGTGAACTGTCAAGTTCTTCATTGTTTTCAATGCAAAACTCCCACATAATTTGTCTACGGTGTTGCTAAGCCTAAACTAGGGGCTAGGCCACATCCCAGTGTCCACAGAGGACGGCAGGCACTGCGCTGGGCTTTTTACATAGAATATCTCATTTAATTTGAACAACAGCCTGCAGAGATAGGTATACTTATCTCCATTTTACAGATGAGGTAACTGAAGCTCAGGGAGTTTAAGTCATTTGCCCAAGGTTAATTGTGATACAACCAAGATTGGAACCCAGATCTGTCCAACTTCAAAGTCCATTTTCTCCTAGCGATGTTATAGAGAGACTAGGTTTTCTCAACAGTTTCCAGAGAATTCTATGGTGTTTCTGGTAAATGGTGTTTTAAAGAGTCGCTTTCTGATTGCAGCTCTACCTCGGACAAGACACTGCTGAATCTGTAAGAGATGCCACTGCCACTACTACCCCAAAGCTCCAAACCCAAGACTAAGAAATCTTCATCCAGCAAAATTGTGCCCAGTGATCATAGCCAATATGAAAAGGTTAGAGCAAGCTATCTTTCTCAACAGTGTGTCAGGTAGTCTCTTCCTGTGTTGGTTCAGTACCCATCCTCACCCTTGGATCTTTTGGAATATGTCTGGTTTACTCTGAGAAATTGGGGATGGGTGGCAGCCCTTGTAGTTGGAGAATACCAGCAAATTTGAACTTGGGGAGGAAGTATGAACTCTTCCTTCCCATAAATGTAGTGCTTAAATGAAGACCACTTCCACAACCCTCAAAAACAAACAACACTCAGCCCTCATCACATCTATATTCTTACTTTCTCTGAGAAGCTCAAAGCACCTTGCTGAGAGGCTGTTTGGTACCTCCTGGTAAGAAGATTACATCAGCAAATATATTATCATGCTTTTCACAGCTATTAAATTTGATAAATGAGTGTATTTTTTACACTACTGTTTTGACTTTATGGGTAGTTTGACATTGTTATTCTAACCTTGGGGTGTTCGATGTTCATGATCATACATAATCAGAATTATACTAATGCTGATGAATTATAATCAAGAGAGTATTTCCTGGAGCAAACATCATTAGATGAATTTAATTTCCTTGATTGGTTTTCTCTCATCACAGATAAACATTTGCTAATCATTTTCATTTTTGTTTTACTAAAATGATTTTCATGGAGTGGCCAAATTTATTTCCCATGTAAATTTGTCAAGAAAGTTTGTGTACATTGATTGGGATTTTGTCCATGTCAAATTTTCTGACTAGAATTCTACCACTGTAAGTTTTCTTTTGTGGCAGTTATTTTTCCAAATCTAACTTTTCTTGGAACAATTTTGCAAATCTTAAGTTTTACTGGGTTCAGTTTCAGCTGTAATTTTATTTTTAGTTGATTATTTCTACCAGTAATATTAAGTAGGAATTGGATAACATACTGACAGTTTATTTCTTAGATAATTTGTGAGAAAATAATATTTTATATTTTGCTAATTATTTCTACTAGGCTTATTTATCATGAACTAGATAAAAGACTAATAGTTTACTTATTTCTTGGCTTAATCAATTAGAGAACAAAAATAATTCTTCTCAGCTCTTCCAGGATTACTCTATTGTACCAGATTGGTCTATTGTATCATGAATCCAGTTCTCTAAATTTCTGATCACTTACTGTGCCATGTACTGTTTATTAATGGCCTAAATAGAGAACAAAGCAAATGGTCTGATCCCAGTGTCCTGCTTCACATTATAACAACTCTCTGATATAGGTAGGGCAGGTTCTTAGAATTTCATAAGGAAAATCTGAGATATAGGAGACTTTTACCAAGTAAAAGCTGTTAGGGGATAGAAGAACCCTATAGTGTGATTTGCCCTAACCTCTAACCCCATAAAGATGGTCATATTCTGGGAGCGAGGTAAGGCATGCACAGACACAGAATACCTAGAAAGAAAGCTCCTTCTGCTCCAAAATATTCACCCCTCCTTCTTGCCCCTCTCCCTCCCTTATATACGCTAACAATTAGAGATTAATCTGGATTACAAAACTTTTTTCTTAAAATACAAAATTTTCCCTGTTAGGTTTACAGTCATATCAGACTACACATTTTTAAATACTGTTTCCATCCATTTAAAGTTTATACAGAGTATTTTTAAAAACACATATTCTCTTATTTGATTCTGAAGGACTCTAAGGTAGGTTATCATTCTAATTTTACTGATAAGAAAATTGAGGCTCAGAGATTAAGTGACTTGTTCAAGGTCGACAGCTAGTAAAGAACTGATCCCGGACCAGTGTATAGGTATGTGCACTATTATCCTTATTGGAAATGTCTTTAAAAAGCTACTTAATATAAGAGATACTTAAATATATGTTAAATTGTTAAACTGATTTACCTGAAAGCATCCATATTAAAGGAATAACTAGGAGTGGTGGGGGAGGTAATGGTTCATCTTAGATAGAATAACTATAAATATGAGAGAAGTAAGAGGAAAAATTAACTTTATCAAGCTATATTTTGCTGATTTTGAGAGTTACGCTGAAGATCATCTCGTCTCCCATCATGAGTGACTACCACCTTTAGGGACTCAAAAAGCAGCTCTGAATGCCAAAATGTCCTTTTGTTGTAGTTTATTGGAGTTTATTACGTGCATTCCTGGTTCCTTTGAGGTTCTGGTGTTTCTGCTGAACTCTGAAGATAACACAAAGTCCCTGAAGAGACTGTTCACAATTGGATATACTCATTTATCTCTTTTACTTTTGTAGAGGGGAGAGAATTACCAAGCAAAGATATCTCCATCTTCACCTCAAGGAGCACTCAAAAAGAGATCAGCTTTTGAAGATCTCACCAATGTGAGTATGCTAGTCCAATCCACTGCTATGGTTTTGTGTAAGGCTTAGACAACCTCTTCCTTGAGGGATTTTTCCATTTTACCAAACTTTGACCCTCTCTGGAATGTTGAGAACAGATTTTATTTGGCATCAATGACCCAATTTCAGAAACTGCAGGGGCTCTTTTCACATACCATCTGGGTCAATTGGTGGAGCTATCTGGAAGCAGCAGAGTGATTAACAGATATGAAATTGTAGATAATATAAGAACTATGGGATATTGCATTTAGATACAATTTAGGGATGGCTCAGCTGGCTGCTTAGGCCTTGGAGGTAAGTACTTTGGTGGAATCATTGTAGTCTAGGGCAGTGTTTGTCTATTTGAGCACTATGGGTGTTTTGGGCAGGGCAGTTTTTCTATTGTGTAGGACTGACCACAACCAGCATCCCTAGCCCCTAGGCATTAAATTCCAGCAGAATCCCAGTGATAGTGACAATCAAAAATGCTTCCTAATGTACAGAACTGCTGAGAACCACAGTTCCATGATGTGGTCTTCAACTATGAAGATCTAGAAACTCAGTTTTGACTAGAATTCTTGATTCCCTTCTAAGTCACCTCTCTTCTTGGATTTGTAAGGTACTAGTAAAATTAGAATTAATAGAATTGTTGTTAATTGAATATAGAATCAGGCCAAAGGTAATCTTGGGTCTTAAAAAATAATAACAACTGATACCTACTAAGTGCTTACCACATGCCAGCCCCTATTTTAAGCACTTTTTCCTGTATCAACCCACTAAATCCTCATATGACCCTATGAGGTACATATTATAATCATCTCTACTTTACAAATGAGGATTTTCCCATTACTGGTTTTGAAGTCTATTTCATCTAGGCTACAGAGAAGCGTGGTGAGCTATTCTTGCCCTACACAATAGAGTATACTTCTGTGGCTACCAGAATACTTGTATCTACTAGATATGTTTTACCCCCTTGGGCAGGATCAGATAAGCATTGGCAAAGTTCTTTCCTTTGGATCCCTGTACTTTAGATTCTGCACGACCACCCTTTTGGTAGTGCAATCTCTTCCCCATGCAGATTACAACATGTTTTTAAGTTATATCTTTCTGTCCAATTTCAAACTTACTATCGATTGGTAGAAAGATCTCCCCTCCCACACATACCTATTTGGTTAGATTCATTTCCTGATCTATTTAACCATGGATCTAGAAACTTGGCTGAAATAAGGTAGCTACAAGTCAGGAGCAGATTAGTTTAACTTCCCTTGGCCTTTAGAGTTCCTGATGGGAGTACAGTGACACTGTGCAAAGTAAGTATCTTAGTCTATTTGGGCCACTATGACAAAATACCTTAGACTGGGTAACTTTTAAACAACAGAAATTTATTGCTCACAGTTCTGGAGGCTGAAAAAGTCCAGGATCAAAGTGCTGACAGATTTGTTATCTGGTGAGGGCCCATTCTTCATAGATGGCATCTTCTTGCTGTGTCCTCACATGGCAGAAGGGGCAAACAAGCTCTCTTGGGCCTCCTTTATAAGGTAACTAATCCTATTCATGAGAGCTCTGCCCTTATGACTTAATCACCTCTCAAAAGGCCTCTCCTCTTAATACTATCATATTAGGGATTAGATTTCAACATATAAATTTTAGGGGGACACAGACCGTAGCAGTAATGCATCACAGCATGTGAGAAACTGATTTTCTTGCTGTGTCTCAGTCCTTTCTTTTTCATGAGTTTTATTATACCATTCAGAAAGAACAAACACAAATAAACTATAACAATAATAGGAAATCCTTGCAGGCTTCCAGGACCCTCTTGATTCTCCAACCAAATTCAACATCTGTTCAGCCACATCCTCATGGGGACAGGGCAGTGGGGAGCAAGGCATCCCCAAGCAGTAATCTCTGCTTCTAACTTTCCAGCAGCTCAGAAAGCCCATTTCCCTTTTGCATTCAAGTTCTGAAGATTCACCTTAGTTACCTTGAAGGGTCTTCGGTGCTTTTCAGAGAAAGTTCCATCATTACAATGTACCTAAGTCATTCCTAGGGTTGGGCATTTCTGTTGATATCGGAGCTCATCTATTTGAGGGTTGAAGGCTCCTTTGTTTCTGGATTTTGGGAATTCCCTATATAATGATTTGCTTCTTTCTGTCAGTATTGCTAGGTATCCATGTCCCTATCTCTGTCTTCTTCTCAACGTTTGCCACAATGAGGTCCTGGCCTGCCAAGAAGAATTGATCTGTTTTAATTAGTTAATCTGCTGTGAGTTTTTCTTTCCCCTTCCTTTATCATTTCCAGGCTGGGAAATGATAAAATACTTTTGATAATATATAAGAGCTGGTGCTAAGCCAGCAGACAAGGAGATAGGGCCTATATCCATGTTTATCTATATGGTTTTGTGTAAATAGGACTTTCATTTCTGTCTCCTCTTTCATGGTGAAAGAATTATGGGGAAGTACAAGTAAAGGTTCCCTTGAGCCTAGCTCTGAAAATATCAGTGCTTTGAACATGCACATATGGCAAGTAGAAAGTTTCACCTTGGAGATTCGGTCTCTACCTCTCTCCTGCCAAGAATATACCTCTCTTCCCATTCTGAATCTTGATGGCATGTATAGGGAGTTTGTAAAACTTTAGGTAAAGTTAAAATGAAAACTGTGCCACGCTCTTTGAAAAGCAGAGTTGGATGACTTGAGGTCCTAAAAAGGATTAGATTATAGTTGCTTATTGTGACTTGATGATACAAAGACATACTTTTTTTTTCCTATATTTCATTTGGAAATAACTTCAAATTTACAAGGTGTTGCAAGAATAAAAAAAAAAATAGTGCAAAGAACACCCTTCACCTAGGTTACCTATTGTTAACATTTTATGCCACTAGCTTTATCATTCACTTACATGCATTGTTCCTTTACCCCAAGTACTTCCATGTTTATTTCCTAAGAATAGAGAAATTGTCTTATATAATCACAGGGCACTTATCAACCGTCTGCATGTACATTAATACAGCAGTTCTATATAATCAATTGTCTATATTCCAGTGTTACCAGTTGACCTTATAGCACCTGTACAGCATTTTCCCCCTCCAGTAAAAGATCCAGTCTAGGTTCATGTATTACATTTACTTATCTTTTTAGCCTCTAAATTTGGAACGTTTCCATGGCCTTTCTTTTTTTTTTTTTTTATGGCATTGCCATTTTCGAAGGATATAATCAATCTCATGCAACTCTCCCCTTTGTAAAATAAAATGGTCCTCATTTTGCGTTTGTCTGATGTTTCCTAGTGATTAGATGATTTTATACATTCTTGACTAGATACTGTAGGTGATGTTCTTTCTGTCCTACTCAAGGTATCACATCTGGAGGCACACAATGTCTATCTGTCCCTTGATGATGTTAATTTTGATCACCTGATCAAGATGGTGCCTGGTTTTTCCACTGTACAATTAGTTTAATTTTTTTTCTCTTTTGCAACTATTAAAAAGTCTGTAGGAAATACTCTTAAGAGCCTAAAAATAGCCTGCTTTTCATCAAAATGTCCTCTAGATTTAGCATCCATTGATGATTCATGCCTTAATCTTTTATTATGATTTTTCCAACTCTAGCATTTGCTTCCCACTTACCAGTCTTCCCTGGGCATTCTTCTACAAGCATAAGCCTTCCCTTGTCTCCTATATATTACTGGTATGGACTCATGAATTCTTATTTTTCAGTGGTTTATTGTTCATTATTATACTTTATTTTGGTGCTCAACTTGTCCTAGATCTGGCCTGTTAGGATCCCCTTCAATCTGACTACTGTGTCCTCGTGACAAGCTCTCATAATTTTTTTGAACATCTTCTTTCTAGCATAAACAGATGTTCCAGGCTCATCTTATGCCTACTTTGTCCCAGCCCTGGAGTCATTTCTCTAAAGAGTTCTGGCTCCTTTTGGGTGGGGAATGGTATTAGAAACCAAGATCTCAGTGCTGGGTGTGCTACTGGGGTATCTGCTTTTTCTGCTCTTTCAGCAGACAAAGCTAGGAAATATCTGTAGGTATATACACACATGTGTACTTATATCTATATACATAGATTTATATACACAAATACCTATATACACAGCTATATATACACACATACCTATTTAAGAAATCATGAATTCGCACAGCTTCAATTCCAGCACACAAGATTCTTTCTTGCATCCCCCAATTCATATTTGTATGTTCCTCCTCCTACAATGACAACCCTGGTTCCCAAGAACGTCAACACATTTACTTAATACTGTAATACATCTAAGAGAGTTTCAAAATTACTTCATCCATACCACTATAATAAACCTAATAAAAAGAGTTCCAGATTTATTAATAATATCCACCCCCACAAACTCATCCTAATTGAGGATTTGTACTTTGGAGGTATATAGTCAAATACTGTGTTTATAAGTTACTTGGATTGGTTGTTTCTTGTCTTCTGTTTTCTTTTTTTCTTTAGTGTGGTTAGGGTATTTATTTGAAATATAATTAGGTTAATTTGTTTTATTTTAAAGGCATAATTTTAAGTTTATTTTTACTGACATTATTCACAGTCCCATGATCTCCCCTACTGTTTAATAGTGTTGGTCGGGATTAGAGTCTGTGGTGGAACTCCCCAGATTCCTGGGTGAAGTAAATACCACTCAATGAAATGGGATTGATGCATCACAGGTAGTATTATGATAGCGGTCTACCCTGGAAAGCTAGTTGATCCTGGCATACCCAGACAGCAAAGCCAGTCATATTGCCTTTTTTCCCCTCTCAACATCTTATGAGGTCAAAGTGGAATGTGATATTAACAAAGCATCTTTTCAGTTGTTTGAAAGCCAGTATGCCTGGCATGGAGATCAGAACTACATCCTGTGTCCCCTGGAAGCAGTTAGGGCTGCAATTTAGCCAACACATACCAGTACTAATGCATTGGTTGTTTGCTGCTAGCTTCCACTGTGATCAGTCAGTCCAGTGTCATACTGATTGTGAGATGTTTGGATTATCACTCCTGGGAACACCCAAACAACCTGTGCATGTGGGTCAGGACTTCCCTATAAGAGCCACCTATTAGGTAATTTGTGGTTTTCTTCATTTCCCTGCCACCTTCTCCCTCCACCCACCTATTTATTTATTTTTTTGCAGGCTTTTCAAAGTCAACCTGCTCAGCTCAAGAAGGAAGCCAATAGGGAGTTTATAAAAAATGTTTTCAAGAAGATAAACAGGAACACATATGTTATTGAGTTGGACGAAAACAGTGAGATGACTCTAAAAGGGTAAGTAAGAAGAGACTCAGATGACATTGGTTTAGATGGTAAAGGAGAGTGTGTGACATTCTTTTGCCCCTATGTTGTCCCCGCTGATAACATATTTAGTGAGCCATAGTGGTGACCATCACATAGTGGTGACCTCACATTAACCCTGGGTGTTGAGGTGGACCCAGCTGTGGTTGCTGAAGAGTTATAGGGCTCTTTTCATTTTATTTTCCTATGGTGTTTGTGCATACTGAAAGAGCTGTTGTCATTGGGGAATTTGCTAAAAGACCTTGTGCTCATCTTTTCTCTCTATTAGTAATTCAGTCCCTGTTTTAGCTGGTCTGTGCTTGGGAATGTGGGGGCAGCTTAATTTTTAAGGAACTTTCAGCAGCGTGCTAGTCTGCTTATTCCATTATAAACTTTAGGGGAGATTTGTCCCTTGCTACTGGAGAGAAATTACCATCTCCCTAGGCCAAAAACATGTGTCTTCCAGCTGTTACAGGTAACTGTTCACAGGTTCTGCAAGTATAGATATGCATTCCCATTTAGGATTGGAAAAAATGTTTACCCCTAGGAAAACTTTTATTGAAAGATGACTTAGAAAGTGGAGTGAGACTTTTCTATATTCTCTTCTCATTCCAGTGGGAATTACTTCTTCAGGGACTAACTAATCTGCATTTGAATAAATTAGATAGATGGCTATAACAGGGCTAAGAATGAGTTCAAAAGGGTAAGGTAAAAAGGTTGGAGAACTCTAGAAAATTAAAATGCAAGGTCCACAGGATATTTTGCTAATTACCCAACAGAAAGAAGATTAGCATTTAGCCCTACTTGGTTTCCTGCTGAAATGGAATTCCTGGGGTTTGTATGCATATTTTGACCTTATGTTTCTGCATTATTTTCTTTTCGATTTCTTTCATCATTCTGATTTTAGCAGGCAAACCCTCACAAACACGATAAACATTCTTCCCTTCATTCAGGGTTCATTGGAATGGACCCTAATAACAGTACTAGAAGTAGTAATAGCTACCGTTTATTGAGAGCTCACTATAATCACACAAGTATAATCACTAAGTCTTTTTTGTTACGGCTTTATTGAGATATAATTTGCATATCATACAATTTGAACCATACAATTCAATGGTGTTTAGTATATTCACAGTTATGCAGCCATCATAATCAATTTTAGAACATTTTCATCAACCCCAAAAGAAACCCTATACCTTTAGCTGTCACCTTTCAATTTCTCCAGTCCTCCCCAGCTCTAGGAACCACTAATCTACTTTCTGTCTCTATACAGATTTCCCTCTTCTGTACATTTCATATAAATGAAATTATACAATGTGTAGTCTTTTGTGTCTAGCTTCTTTCACTTAGCATGTTTTCAAAGTTCATCCATGTCATAGCGGGTATAAGTACTTCATTTTTTTTATTGCCAAATAATATTCCATTGCATATATACAGCACATCTTCTGCATCCATTCATCATTTGATGGACATTTGGGTTGTCTGAACAAAAGTTCTCTGCAAAGGAATTTGGAGGAAAGAGACTTTATTCCAGTGAACAGTTTGCAAACCAGGGAGACATAGCTTTCCCTGTAAAATGAAGGTGTGTTCCAGTGAACAAAGGGAAGGCCCAGTTTGCAGTGGCGCCATCATAGCTCACTGCAAACTCAAACTCCTGGGTTTAAGCCATCCTCCTGCCCCAGCCTCTGGAGTAGCTGGGACTACATGCGTGTGCCACTGCAGCCAGCTAATTTTTTCTGTTTTTAGTAGTGTGTGCCACTGTGCCCAGCTAATTTTTTAACAGAGCCGGGGATCGCTCTTGGTCAGGCTAGTCTTGAACTCTTGACCTCAAGTGATCCTCCCGCCTTGCCTTCCCAGAGTGCTAGGATTATGGGCTTGAGCCACCACCCAGCGGGAAGGCTCAGTTTTATAGCAAAACTTCCCACCCAGGTTCCCAGTCAGGCTTGCTTATGAAATGAAAGATTGAAGCTCACTTAGTTCTGATTGGTTGAGGCAGCTGATCCCTGATTTGTTGAGACAGCTGAACCCTGAGTGGCCGAGGCGGGTGAACTCTGAACATCCTAAAGTTAAAAAGGCGTAGGTTTTCTGGGAACTCAGAGTCTGTGTGTGACCTCTAGTCAGAAAATGGCCAATTGGCTCTATTTTAAATTTAGGCCCAGTTAGCCACTTGGGATCCATCTTGAAGGACTCACTATTTCAAGTTCACATTTGTTTACAGTTTCTACCTTTTGGTTACTGTGAATAGTGCTGCTATGAACATTCGTGTACAAGTTTTTGTTTGAACATCTGTTTTCAAGTCTTTTGTTATATCCTGAGGAGTGTGGTTGCTGGTTCATGTGGTAGTTCTATGTTGAACGTGTAGAGGAACTATCAAGCCATATTCCATGGTGGCTGCATTATTTTACGTTCCCACCAGCAATGTATGAGTTTTTTCAATTTTTCACATCTTTATCAGCCCCTTCTTATTTTCTGGAGATGTTTTTTGATGTTGAGCATCTTTCATGTGCTTATTGGCTATTTGTATATCTTCTTTGGCGGAATGTCTGTGCAGATCTTTTCCCCATCTTTTGTGCTTTTATTAAGAAAATAAAATGTTATTTTTTAACATTTTAAAAATGTTATTTTTTAATTGACACATCATAATTGTATATAGCTATTGGTCTTTATATTATTGAGTTGTAAGAGTTCTTTGTGTGTTCTAGATACAAGTCCCTGATCAGATATGAGTTGCAAATATTTTCATCTATTTTGTAGGTTATCTTTTCACTTTGTTGATGAAATCCTTTGAAGCACAATAATTTTTAATTTTGATGAAATCCAGTTTATTTTTTCTTTTGTTGCTTATGCTTTTGATGTCATGTCTAAGAAACCATTGCTAAATCCAAGATTATGAAGATTTACACCTGTTTTCTTCTAAGAGTTTTAAAGCATTAGCTCTTAACTTAGGTTTTTGATCTATTTTGAGTTAATTTTTGTTGGTGGTATGTGTTAGTAGTCTAACTTCATTGTTTTGTATGTATGTGGATATCCAGTTTTCCCAGCACTATTTGTTGAGAGTACTAGTCTTTCTTCACTTAATTGTCTTGGCACCCTTGTCAAAAATCAGTTGAACATAAATATTTGTTTCTTTCTAGACTCTCAATTGTATTCCATTGATCTATATATCTGTCATTACCTATCATTATGCCAGTACCACATTGTCTTGATTATTACAGCTTTGTATTGCATTTTGAATTTGGGAAGTGTGATTCCTCTAAACTTTGTTCTTCTTTTGTATATAAAAAAATCCAGACTTTGTTCTATTTCAAGATTGTTTTGGCTATTCTGAGTTCCTTGCAATTCCACATAAATTTTAAAACCAGCTTGCCAATTTCTACAAATAAGCCAGCTAGAATTCTTGTAGAAATTGCCTTGAATCTATAAATTAACTTGGGAAGTATTGATATCTTAACAATAATAAGTCTTCCAATTCATGAACATGGGTTATCTTCCCATTTATTTAGATCTTTAATTTCTTTCAACAGTTTTTGCAGTTTTCAGAGTATAAGTTTTGTGTTTATTTTGCTAAATTTATTTCTAAGCATTTTATTCTTCTTGATGCTGTTGGAAATGGAATTGTTTCCTTGATTTCATTTTCAGATTTTTCATTGTAAGTACATAAAAACACATTTGGTTCTTGTGTCCTAGAACCTTGTTGAACTTTTTTATTAGTTCTTATAATTTCTGTGTGTATTAGTATTTTTTCTATGTAAGATCATGTCTTCTCCTAATACAGATAGCTTTATTTCTTCCTTTCTAAGCTGGATGCCTTTTATTTAATTTTCTTGCCTACTTTCCCTGGCTAGAACCTCTTGTACAATGTTGAATAAAAATATAAAGAATTGGACATTTTTTTCTTTTCCCTGATCTTAGAGGGGGAAAGCATCATTCATTCTTTCACCGTTAAGTACGATGTTCGCTTTGGGTTTTTCATAGATGCCCTTTATCATGTTGAGGAATCTCCTTTCAATTCCTAGTTTGTTGAGTGCTCTTTATCATGAAAGAGTGTTGAATTTTTGTCAAATTATTTCCCTGGATCTATTGAGATGATAATGTAGTTTTTATTTTTTATTCCATTAATATGGTAGGGTACATGAATTCAATCAGGCCATGAAATACGAAATGTCCGATTTTGAATTGAAAATGTAGTTTATTATCACTCAAACAAGAAGCAGTACAGATTAATCAAAGTTGGCGCCTAAACTATCAATACAGTTTTGCCATCTTAACAGTAGCTTGTTTGTGCCAGCAGAGAAGAAGCCTGAAGAGTGAGTGGCGATCAAATTGCGAAAGGCATTTTCCACAGCTTGGTAGTTTTTTCTTTCTTTCTTTTTTTTTTTTTTGGTATGTAAACTATTTATTAACAGACAAGGCCTACGGACTTACACACCCATGGTATGGCCTTGGCGGCCAGTGGTCTTGGTGTGCTGGCCTTGGACATGAAGGCCCCAGAAATGGTGTAGCCCTCTTTGGGCCTGAATCTTCTTCAGCTGCTCCAGGTCTTCACGGAGCTTCTTGTCCAGACCATTGGCCGGGACCTGGCTATATTTTCCATCCTTTACATCGTGTCTATTCAAAAACCAGTCTGGGATCTTATACTGGTGTGGATTCTGCATAATGGTGATCATACGTTCCACCTCATCCTCGGTGAGTTCTCCTGCTGTCTTGGTGAGGTCAATGTCTGCTTTCCTCAACACCACATCCTTAATGGCAGTGATGGCAAAAGCTATTTTCCACCACCCATTGATGTTGGTGTTGAGTATTCGCAAAATGTGCTGGAATTTCTCAGGGATCACTAGAGACATGGCACAAGTGGCGGCGTGTAGGCCTCCTGTGGAAGAGCAACAGCTTGTTGAGAATTGAATATTTTTCCTTGAAAGAAGTGGTCCAAAGCCTGGAAGAAGTGGTAGCCAGTTGGTGTAAGGTCTGGTGAATGTGGTGGATGATGGAGAGTTTCCAAGTCCAGCTGCTGTAGCTTGAGCAGTATTATTTGTGCTACATGTGGTCTAGCATTGTCTTGCAAGAGGATTGGCTTGTCTCTATTGACCAATCTCAGCTGCTTAATCACAAGCATCCTCATCATTGCATCCAATTGGTTACAGAAGACATCTGCTATAATCGATTGACCAGGTTTCATAAAGCCGGAGTGGATAATACCAGTGCTGGACCACCAAACAGACACCATTAGCTTTTTTTTGGTGAATATTCAGTTTTAGACTGTGTTTTGGCAATTCATCTTTGTCCAATCGTTGTACCAAATGAAATTGTCAAAAAGAATCCATTTTTCATCACACGTAATAATATGGTGTAGAAATGGTTCACCTTTATGTCATGACAGCAAAGAAAGGCAAGCTTTGAGATGATTTCTCTTCTGATGCTTGTTTAATTCATGTGGAACCAATCTATCCAGCTTCTTTACCTTGCCAATTTGTTTCAAATGGTCCAATATTGTTGAAATAGTAATGTCAAACCTTGCTGCCAGTTCATGCGTAAGTTGAGATGGATTTGCTTCCACTATGGCTTTCAGCTCATCATTATCCATCTTGGTCTCAGGTCACCCACATGGCTCATTTTTGAGATTAAAATGACTGGAATGGAGCTTCTCAAACCATCGATGTACTGTGTGTTCATTAGCCACATCCTTCCCAAACACTTCATTGATATTTTGAGCTGTCTACGCTGCATTGGTTCCATCACAGAACTCATATTTGAAAATAACATGGATTTTTGACTTATCCATGGTTTCACAAAAATTGCTCTAAAAAACTTTGAAAGATAATCACAAGCCAAAAATGTGCATTTGAAAGACTGAGGATGTACCTTCACAATAAACATAAAACAAGCAGTGTCGGCCAGGTGTGGTGGCCCATACCTGTAATCCTAGAACTCTGGGAGGCTGAGGTGGGAGGATTGCTTGAGATCAGGGATTCGAGACCAGCCTGAGCAAGAGCAAGACCCCATCTCTACTAAAAATAGAAAAATTAGCTGGGCATCATGGTGCATGCCTGTAGTCCCAGCTACTCAGGAGGCTGAGGCAGGAGGATAGCTTGAGCCCAGGAGTTTGAGGTTGCTGTGAGCTAGGCTGATGCCACGACACTCTAGCCCAGGCAACAGAGCGAGACTCTGTCTCAGAAAAAAAAAAGAAGAAATGTCAGAGATATCAACTGTCAAATTTAGTGCTTAAGGAAATCAGACATTTCATACTTAGTACCTTTAATAGTTTGTATCTTTCTAGGAATTTTGCCCATTTCATCTAAATTATCTAATTTATTGGGATGAAATTGTTTATAACATTCCTTTCATTGTTTTTAAGCATATTAATTTATTGAATCTTTGTAGTAAGCCTATGAAGGAGTTATTATTAATGATCATCATTTTATAGGTGAAAAAACTGAAGTACAGAAAATTAACTTTCCCAAGGTCACCCAGATAGTAAGTAGAGGAGCCAGGATTTGAATCCAGGCAGTGTAGCTCCAGGATGCATGTTTGTACCATAACTAGACTACCTGAAGACTACCTCTAAAAGTTCTTATCAGGAGGGACGTGGAACCTATCTGGTCAGGCAGAAACTTTTGAGGCACTTACTCTTTCTTTTTTTTTTTTTTTGGTAACAATTCAGTGGTTTTTTTTTTTTTTTTTTGAATCCACAAAGCCATCTGTAAATAACCTGTTTTAG
>NW_012147301.1:702770-754793 GCF_000956105.1 Propithecus coquereli | reverse complement strand
ATCAAAAAAATAATTCACCATGACCAGGTGGGCTTTATTCCAGGGATGCAAGGCTGGTTTAATATACGCAAATCTATAAATGCAATTCACCACATAAATAAAAGCAAGAACAAAGACCATATGATTCTTTCGATAGATGCAGTGGTTTTGTTTTTTAGAGACAGGGTCTTGCTCTGTCACTTAGGCTGGAGTATAGTGGTGCAATCATACTTTACTGAGGCCTCAAACTCCTGGCCTCAAGTGATCTTTCCACCTCATCCTTCTGAGTAGCTAGGATTACAGGCATGAGCCACCACACCCAGCTTCAGTGGTTTTTATTCTAGTTGTGCGGCCATCACCACAGTCTAATTTTAGAAAATTTTCAACCCCTCCCTCCAAAAAAATCACCAAACCTATTAGGAGATTCTTTCCTTTCCCAGTCCCCCTTTCTGCCTCCTGCCCCTGTTTCAGCCTCTGGTAAACACTAATCCGCTTTATGTTATGGATATAACTCTATGGATATGTCTGTTCTGGATGTTTCATATAAATTGAATCTTATGATATCTGGTCTTTTAGAAGTACTTACTCTTCCTGTTCAGACTGGTGATTATATTTGCCTTCAATTCTCTCTCTTTTCTTATTCTGATTTCTAGTCTTCCAATGATTTGGTCTCACTAGGTTAGTGACTCTAATTGGACATGAAATCCTATTCAAAACAAAGCTTTGCATCTGACACATGTGACAAATTTCTCTTTTGGTATTTTTATTACCTCCATTAGGAAAGTGTCTCCTAAATAGCCTAGGGTGAAGGGAATGTGGTTAGATACCACCAATATTAATTACCAGCCTGCCTCTCTCATTAACCTTCAAACAATATTAATTTCAACCTGCATTTTACCAGATGCCTGATGGTAATAGACAAAGAAAATAAATGCAGCTAGTAAGGGAGACTGATGTATAAGTAGATAATGCATACAATGTGATAAGTATTAAAATCTTTTCAATATAAATGAAGGTAATAAATCATATATGAGAAAGCATAAGAGATTTCAGGAGAAAATTATAGAAAAATGTAGGGATCTTGGCCATAGAAAGTATATAATGTGCTACTTACCAAATTCACCATGGTACCCATTGATTTTTTTTTTTTACCCTCTAATCTGTCTTTGGGGTTGAAGTCCTTTCCCCTTTCATACCTCTAGTAAGTATAGTAACTTATAAGATGGTAGGTGAGTATTCTAGGAGCTACATTTTTCTTACTCAGACATTGTTTCCTTTATAGGTATAAACCGGAACGCCCACCGGTAATAGCTTCTACCACCTTGGCACCAAGCATTATGGAGAAACCACGTACTCTGGAGATATCCACCATCTCTAAAACACCCACTGCCAAGGAGGCATCTCTCTTCAAAAAGCCATTAATTTTAAAAGAGGAACCCCCTACTGAGGAGACAACCTCCATCAAGAAGTCATCAATTTTAAAGAAGCACATATATTGTAGAAAGGTATCCCAATTGGAGAAGCCACTAACCTTGCTGGAGGAGACTGATACAGATATTCAGTGTGATTTAGAACCAGTGGCTTTTAGGTTAAAACATAAAAGTGAGGACATCACCAAGAGGACATTATCCTTAAAGAAGAAGTTAAGCACACATCAGGGGAATCAGTCCTGCCGGGAAGAGGAGTTAGCCTTGCAGGACATTGATGTTGAAGAGGATTACTTCTTTCTGGAGCCAATGAATCTTAAGAAGAAGCCTAAAACTGAGACATCAAACCTCACCAGGAAGCCATTATTATTAAAGAATAAATATACCACTCAGGGGATGGTGTCCTGCAGGAGGAAGCCACTAGTATTGCAGAAGACCATCTCTGAAGAGAAGTCACTCACTGCAAAGACATTGTCCTTTAAAAAGAAGACTACCACTGAGGAGGAGTCTTTTTTCCAGGAGCCATCTATGTTGCAAGAGAAGCACACCACTCAGGGAGATGTAGACAACTTGAAGAAGCCAGGGGTCTTGCAGGGGAATATCAACAGTGAAGATAACATTGTTAGGGAGCTAGTTTCCTTTAAGAAGTATACTACCAAGAAATCAACTCTCATGAAGAAGCCATTACCTTTAAGAGAGGAGAAATGTACCACTCAGGGGAAGATGTCCCACTTGAAGAATCCACTAGTATTGCAGAAGACCATTTCTGGAGAGAAGTCACTCATGAAGGAGCCATCATACTTTAAGAAGAAGCCTGCCACTGGAAAGGAGCCCGTTTTTCAGGAGCCATCTGCACTGTCAGAGAAGTACACCATTCAGGAGGAGGTGTCCACCTTGAAGAAGCCCTTGGCCTTGCAAAAGTCTCCCACTGAGGAGAAGTCACTTTTTAAGGAGGCTTTGGCTTTTAAGAAGAAGCGTACCATTGAGGAGGCAACCCTCACTAATAAGGCTTTACCTTTAAAGAAGAAGCACACTACTCAGGGGATGATGTCCTGCTTGAAGCAGCCAGTAGTGTTGCAGAAAACTACCTCTGGAGAAAAGTCACCTATTAAGGAGCCATTGTTTTTTGAAGAAGAAAAACTGTCTCCAAAGAAGGAAAAGTGTACCACTCAGATGATGATGTCTGTCCGGCAAGAGCTATTTGACTTGCCAGATGTGGTTGGAGAAGATAAGAATTCCTTCTTTATGGAGCCAATGTCATTTAGAAAGAATCCTACAACTAAGGAGGCAATCCTCACCAAGACATCAATTTTTTTAGAGAAGAAGAAAATTACTCAGGGGCAGACGTCCATCTTAAAGAAGCCACTGGTCTTGCAGAAGACCACCTCTGAAGAGGAGTCACTCTGTAAGAAGCTGTTGCCTTTTAAGAAGAAATCTACAACTGAAGAAGAGTTCCTTTTCCAGGAGCCATCTACATTGCAAGAGAAGCACAGCACTGAGCAGCAGGCGTCCCTCTCAAAAGAATCCTTGGCCTTGCAGGAGTCTACCACTGAAAGAGAATCATATATTAAGGAACTATTGACCTTGAAAGAGAAGCCTGCCACTGAGGAGGAATTCCTCCTTCAGGAGCTACTTTCATTTCATGTTAAGCCTACCAACAAAGATGAGTCTTTCTTCCAGAAAACTTTGGTCTTGCAAGAGAAGACTGATACCAAAGAAGACTCCTCGAAGAAGCTGTTGGTCTTGCAGGAGAAAAGCACTATTGAAGAGGTGTCCCTTTTCAAGGAGCTCTTGGTTATGCAGAAGGGGCCCTTCTCTGAGGCAGCAATAAGCACAGAGAAGCAATTATCTTTAAAGAAGAAGCCCACTGTCCAGGCGGAGGCATTCCTCTTGAAGAAGCAGTTGGTCTTGCATGAGAACATCACCAATGATGAGGAGTCCCTTATTAAGCAGCCACTGGCCTTGCAGAAGTATCCCATCATTAAGAAGGAGGCTTTCTTCAAGGAGCCCTTCACTATGCAAGAGAAGCCCAGCATTGAGGAGGAGGCTATCCTCAAGGAGCCCACCACTGACACAGAGCCTCACTTCAAGGAGCCCTTGGCCTTGCAGGAGAAGCCCAGCATTGAGAAGGAGACGTTTTTCAAGGAGGCCCTGGTCTTGCAGGGGAATCCCAGCATTGAGAAAGAGACCTTCCTCAAGGAACCCTTGCTCCTACAGGAGAAGCCCAGAATTGAGAAGGAGACTTTCCTCAAGGAGTTCCTGACCTTGCAGGAGAAGCCCAGCATTGAGAAAGAGGCCATCCTCAGAGAGCTGTTAGCTTTGCAGGAGAAGCTCAACATTGTGAAGGAAGCCCTCTTCAAGGAGCCATTAGTCTTGCAAGAGAAGCCTGCCATCACTGAAGCATTCCTCTTCACGGAGACATTAGCTGTGAATGAGAAACCTACCACTGAGGAGTTGTCCTCCAAAGAGCCATTGGCCTTGGATGAGAATCCCACTCACAAGGAAGACACCTCTCTCAAAACATTTATCTCCCAAGTTGAGACCAGCGCACATGCGTCTATCACTGCCCCTGAATCCAGAACAGGCAAGTCCAGCATAGGCAAGTCCAGGACCACCAGCAAATCCAGTGCATGTGAATCTGGTTCCAATAAACTTTTCTCACCACGGGGCAAGAGAACACCAAAAGAGGTATTTGTCTCTCTTTCTTCTTAAATTAGATGAAGTGTTCTTTGTTGTCCTGGAGGTGGCTGCTGCCAGAGATTTTTTTTTTTTTTGCCTTCCTAAGCAATTCAGCCGTATGTAGTAAGTTATGGAGGGGGGGATCCTATAACTAGCGAGAGAATGATATTTCTTGGGTTTATTTCTGGTTTTATTTAATGATAGGTGATACAGAATCACTTCTTCTTACCTTTTGTAGCCTGAGGTTACCCATGATATGGGATAAATTTACCAGGCTCTGTGACATTTTTCTCTTAAATTAAGTTGCGCTTGTAGAATCTCCAGACTTCCTGATTGGCATAGTGATAGACCTAAGCAATCGGAAAGTATTCCAGAAATACCCACAAGGGTCTGGAATACTGTGCTGTATACTTAGGCTTTGCAATAGTGGTTAAATAATTTCAGGAAATTGCCTTTCTCAGTAATTGCAATCTGTATCACAGTGGGCTTCAGTCAAAGATGGGCAAAGTTTACTGGGGAATCTCCCAAGGAAGGTGGTCTTTAAGTTGTAAATTTGAAGAATGAAGGAATGAGATTTAGCAAGCAGGAGGAGAAATATCCTACTCTAGGCAAAACAACCTGGGTAAAGGTGTAGAAAGGAGAAAAAGGCTACCAAGAAGATGAATTGGGCCAGATCAAAGCATTGGGACATAGCAAGGGACCTAAGAAGACAGATGACATAGCTAAAATAATAAAATAAGAATGTCTTTCTTGGAGAGTTTTGAGCTTACCTGTATAAAGGGTGCCTTGTTCCTAATAGAGCAGGCATGTACAAGGAAGACTAGGCATTTCTTGATCACTAGATAGTTGAAGATTGCAAGGTCAAGGGGTACTCTGTTATGGCCTAGGATATATGAAGCTTGAGAAACCTTAGCAAAAGATGACAGTGGGGAGAAAGGACGCATTCTTGATGTATATGTGTTAAGTCTTCCTTGGAATCATTCTCCTCATAATATGTTTTTTTTTTTTTTTTTTTTTTTGGTGATTTCTAAGCCGATGACACCCCTACTGGAAGACGTTGACAAGGACAATAGTGATCCATTATTCAACGCAATATATGTCAAGGATATCTTCAGTTACATGAAGGAGAGAGAGGTTCGTAGGTGGCTGAGAAGCAGGCGATGATTTCTAGTTCTCATTTCCTCCTCATTTCATTGCCAACATGCAATTTGAAAGGGGTGATAATAATGATGAAAATAACAATAATAGTGACAACTAACATCTATTGGTAGCTTACTATGAGTTGGACATTGTACTAAGGGATTTTTAGGCATTATCTTGTTTAATTCTCTCAATAACTTCATAATGGGTAGATATCGTTATCTCCATTTTACAGATGGGGAAACTGCCCAGAGTCACATAACTGGTATGTGGTAGAGCTGGGATATGGACTAAAATCTGATTACCTTGCAGATCATAATACTGCTCCTCTAATTGCTAAGGAAACAGTCTCAGACACAAAAATAGTCAAGTAGTCTCTGAGTGTTCTTAGAGATCTTTTTCTTTCCTTATGCATGTTTTTGTCATTGTATGTAAAATCATACTCTTTGTTTCAGCTATCCAACCTGGTGAAGTTTCTTTTCTCCTTTGAAATCTGCCAGTCTCCTTTACCATGATGTTCATTAATTCCAAAGTTTCTCCTGTCTCTCACAACAGAGCAGATGGGACCAAAATTATCTATCAACTAGAATTTTTAGCAGGCCACATATAAGAGGGTGGGTGGAATATCCCATCTTCTCTCTAGAGAGGGTGTGACTGATTAACTGTCTGACTCCAAAGCCCACACTTTTTCTAGTATACCTTAGAGGAAGTAAGAGACAACTTTTTTTATCTTAAAAGTGTAAGCCTTGGTTCAGCAGTATCAGTTCACTTGGGATCTTGTTAGAAATTCAGAAACCCAACCTAGCCCCGTCCCAGATCTTCTAAATCAGAGTTTGAAGTTTTACAAGATCCCTAAGTGGTACATATGTGTGTACCACTGAGAAGCACTGCTCCACATGGCATGCTATTGTGCTTTAGATTGAATTGCAAAGAAGGGGAAGAACATTTTTGGCCTTCGTTTACAGCCATAGGTGTGTTTTTGCCCTATTCCTCCTGGACTCTTCGATATCCTCTCTGACACTTGAATACCACACGTGCCCATTTTCCAAGGATAATTGGAACTTACCTGAAAAAGGATACTTTTATCTGCCCCTATCTGATAGAAGCTAAAAATAGTGAGTTAGAACTGTGAGGGAGAAGTAATTGTTAAGTTACAATTTTGAACTACAAGAAGAATTTATTTATCAACATTTATTTCTCATTACTGCCAGGAAAAGTTCATACTTACAGAATACATGAAAAGGCAGACTGATATCAACTGTGACATGAGGGCCATCCTTGTGGACTGGTTGGTGGATATACAGGTAAGCCTGACAACTGCTGCCTTAAGGAGCTGCTGTTCTTTCTTGGTTAGTCATTCAGCACTGCCAGGCAAAAACATGGTTTTATAAAAATTTACTGAGTCTATACAGTTGAATAAGCCATGGTTCCTGCCCTCAAGGAGAGCTTATGATTTACGGGGCAAGATAAGATATGCAGTATAATAAGTATAATACATAAGTATAATACATATTATACATATTACATATATATACATATATATGTAATATGTTATACATATATAATGTGTTATATATGTATTTTATACATATATAATACATATTATACATAAGTATAATACAAAGTAGAATATGCTAAGTACTCTAAGAATATTATAAATAAAATACTATGAGAACTCAGTGGAAGGAGCTACTATTTCTAGAAAAGGCAGTGATGGTATGGTAGTTTTATCTTTATCATTCTTAAAGCCTTATAAAAGTATATCTAGTGATTTGGATTGGAGTCAGTGACAAGGTCTTTCAAGCTTTGGGTGGGATGGTTCATGGGATGGAAAACATGGCAGGCAGCTGTTTGTCCAGCATTGGATGTGGAAGGAGTACTGCTATAAATATTATTTTATACTAAGGAAGGAGAGCCAAGAATAGTACCTGGCACATAGTAGGGAGTCAATAATATTTGTCAGATTAATAGAATTGAGTGATTTGCTAGGGAGCTTGCAAAGAAACATAAGGCATAGTCAGTCTGTGCCCAGCAGAGTTTTACTATGTCATTAAGAAAAGGTAATATAGTTTTATATCCTTTATTAAGTACCAGAGGAGTGGTTCAGGCTCACTTTGAAGTGACAGAACAGGGAAATAGACACAGACACAGTATATATGGACATCAGCAAAGCATGAAAATATCTCTTATCTAATGGAAACGATAGAGAATAGTAAATTAGATAACAGTAGAATTTGGGTAGATCTTAAATAAATGAAATAGAACCCAAAGACTGCTGATCATTACTGAGCTAGAAAGAGACTTCAGGTGGATTGCCATTGGGCTTTATTCTGATCAACATTCTCATTAGTGATGTAGATGAAAACAGAAAAGATCTATTCATCAGATTCCTGGATGGCATGAAACTGGGAGTAGGGATGGAAAATAAATGGATAACCGAGAACTCTACCAGCTGGAATGATGAACTGAATTTTTTTGAAAGCTTTTGTTATTTTTATTGCTCAAAATGCACATTTGTTATGGTAAAGTAAGAAATTATAATTACCTGTGATCCCACAGTCCACAACCACTGTTAACATCTGTTTGTGTATATTATCCCCCCATCTTTAAGCAGTGGTTATCCACTAGGGGTGTACCTCAGAATCACAGATGCCCAGGTCCTGTCCCAGTCTTACCTAGTCAAAATTGTGGACATATGGCCCAGGCACACATATTTTAATAAAGCTTCACAAATGATGCAAATGTATACCCCTTGATAGAGAATCATAGTTCTAGAAAATATCATATTTTTATAACTTTAGTTATATATAGTTTTTATAACTTTTATTTTTAATATTGCTTAAATAAACAATAAAATTGGCTTTTTGGTATACAGTTCTATGAAATTTTAACATTTATTTTGAAATAATAGATTCATAAGAAGTTGCAAAAAATAGCACAGAGAGATCCTGTGTGCCTTCACCTAGTTTCTCCGAATGGTGACATTTTGCATAACTGTAGTATAGTGTCAGAATCAGGAAATTGTTTTTTGTACAATCCACAGACCTTATTTAGATTTCATCAGTTTTACATGCACTTATTTGTGTGTGTGTGTGTGTCTATTTAGTCTATTTGATCATGTGTAAATTTCATAATCACCATAACAGTTAAGATACAGAACTGTTCCATCACCACAAAGATTCCTCGTGCTACCTTTTGTTAGCCACAACCATCTCTTCCTCTCCACCCTCCTGTCCCTGACAAATAATCTGTTTTGTGTCTATAATTTTGTCATTTCACATGTTATACAAACAGAGTCATACAGTGCATAGCCTTTTGCACTTGATTTTTACCATAATTCTCTTGAGATCTATCCAAGTTGTTATGTGTATCAATAGTTCAGTCCCTTTTATTGCTGAGTAGTATTCCATGGTTAGATATATCCCAGTTTGTTTATCTGCTCTGTTTCGTGGAAGGTTTTGGGTTGTTTCCAGTTTTTGATAACTGAAAAGAATTGTACATTCATGTATAGGTTTTTATGTGAATATATGTTTTCATTTTCAATGTCAATACCTACGAGTGGGATTGTTGGAGCATATAAAAGTGTATGTTTAACTTAATAAGAAACTGCCACAGAGTGACTTGTACATCTTGCATTCTCACCTGCAATGCCTGATAGTTCTAGTTGTTCTGCATTCTTGTCAGCATTTGGTTTTGTTAGCATTTTTAAATTTTACCTGTCTAATAGGTGTGTAGAGGAATCTCATCATGGTTTTAATTTTTATTAATATTTTCTCAAGGGCTAATAATGTTGGTAATCATATTTATTTGTCATCCATGTATCCTCTTTGATGAAGTGTCTGTTCAAATCTTTTGTCTACTTATAAATTGGGTAGTTTATTTTCTTAGCATCAAGTTATAAGAGTTCTTTACATATTCTGAATACAAAGCCTTTGTTAGATATGTGATTTACAAATATATCTTCACAGTCTGTAGTTTTTTTATTCTTTTACCAGAGTGTCTTTCACAGAACAAAAGTTTTTAATTTTGCTAAACTCTAGTTTATCAATGTTTTCTTTGTGGATTGTACTTTTTGTGTCATATCTAAGAACTTTACTTAAACCTAGCTCATGAATATTTTCTCCTACATAGTTTTACACTTTGCATTAAATCTATAGTCTATACTTAATTTTTGTATAGGGTGTGAGGTTTAGGTCAAGGTTCATTTTTTGCATATGGATGTCCAGTTGTTCTAATACCATGTGTGGGGGAAACACTATAACTTTCTCCACTGAATTGCTTTTGCACTTTTGCTAAAAACAATTTTTGTGGGTCTATTTCTATATTATGTTTCATTGATCTCTGTGTCTATACCTTCACCAATATCACACTATTTTTATTTCTGTAGTTTTGTAGTTAAAACTGGATAATGTTATACTTCCAACTCTATTCTGTTTTTTTAAAAATTATTTTAACTATGCCTTTCTATACAAATTTTATAATCAATTAGTTTGTATCTACAAAAAATCTTGCTGGGAGTTTGATAGGAATTGAATTACATTTTTGTTGAGAAAAGAGCTATCACAACAGGCCTGATACTACTATACTTAGAAAGGTCTGTTTGCAAGGTTGGCTCTTGTCTGGTATTTGGAAACTTGGCTGGTAAACAGTTCCGTACACTGATATAAAACCCACCCGAAATGATAACTGTGGCTCACTGTACCTAAACTCTTTGTGCAAACAATGTGGTTTATGCTAAATATCTGCTTTCCTTCTGGCAGTCTGAAATTTCAGAACATGTTAAGCAGAAAGTATTTACATGTCCAATTCCCAATAAAATCTTGGGCACTGAGTGATGAGCTTCCCGAGTAGAGAATACTTCACATGTGTTGTCACAACTCATTGTTGGAAGAATTAAATGTTTCCTGAAGTGACTCTGCTGGGACATTACTCTTAGAAGCTTGCTTGTGACTTTTTCCAGACTTTGCCTCATTCTCCTTTTCCCTTTGCTGATTTTGCTTTGTATCCTTTTCCTATAAAAATCATAGCCATGAATATGGCTAAATCCTATGAGTCCTTCTAGAAAATCGTACCAAGGATGGTCTTAGGGACCCCCATACACATCCGTGGGTGAATTTGGATAGAATTGGCACTTTACTATATTGAATCTTCCAACCCACAGACATGAACGTGGTATGTCTCTCCATATATTTAGGTTTTCTTTGAGGATTGCTTGAGCCCAGGAGTGGGAGGTTGCAGTGAGCTGTGATTGTTGCCCGGGCAACACAGTGAGTCCCTATCTCAAACAAACAAACAAACCAAAAAACAAATAAAATAAAATTTAAGGTTTGTTTTATGACCCAGGATATGGTCTGTCTTGGTGAATATTTCATGTGCACTTGAAAAGAATGTGTATTCTACTGTTGTTGGATGGAGTGTTATATAAATGTCAGTTGGATCCACTTGGTTGACATTTTTCATTTCTTCATTATCCTTACTGATTTTCTGTATATTGATTCTGTTACTAAGAGAGGAGTACTGAAGTCTTCAAATATAATTGTGAATTTGTCTATTTCTCTTTTCAGCTTTGTCATTTTTTACTTTGTGTGTTTTGAAGTCCTGTTAGAAATGTACACATTTAGTATTGTTATGTCTTCTTTATAGTTATTTATGACTTGCTTTTTTTCTAATATATAGCAACACTTATGTAATTGCAAACATCTTTCCAGTTAAACTGACATATTTCTGCATCCATTTTGTTGCCAGTATAGTATTCTTCTTCATCTGTCATACCCAACCTTCTATTAATGGACATTTAGGTTATTATCAAATATCATTCTTAGAAATAACCCTGTAGTGAATATACATATAGAGAATTTTTATAATTTTACTATTGTTTCTCTGGGATAAATTACTAGGAATAGAAATATTGGATGGATCAAAACATAGGCACATTTAAAATTTTTGTACATATTGATAACTATCTTCTGAAATATCATGCCCATTTATACTTTTACTAATACTGAATGGAAATGTCTATTTTCCTGTATTCTTACCAACACAGAAAGTTATATATATATATTTTTTTTGAGACAGAGTCTCACTCTTTTTGCCCAGGCTAGAGTGAGTGCCGTGGCGTCAGCCTAGCTCACAGCAACCTCAAACTCCTGAGCTCAAGTGATCCTACTGCCTCAGCCTCCCGAGTAGCTGGGACTACAGGCATGCGCCACCATGCCCGGCTAATTTTTTTGTATATATTTTTAGTTGGCCGATTAATTTCTTTCTAATTTTAGTAGAGGTGGGGTCTCGCTCTTGCTCAGGCTGGTCTCGAACTCCTGAGCTCAAACAATCCGCCCACCTCGGCCTCCCAGAGAGCTAGGATTACAGGCGTGAGCCCCCGCGCCCGGCCAGAAAGTTATATTTTTGCCATCTTATAAGTGAAAAATTTTAGCATGTTATTTTAGTTTGACCTATAGGAACACTGGCATTTTAAATAGTCAGGTTTATCAGTTCTTTCCCTTATGGCTTTAAGATTTGTTTCTTGCTTAGAAAAGTCTCTTCAGTCTAGAATTATATAAATATACCTCTGATTTTTTCCTAGAACATTTATAGTTTTATTTTCAGTTTTAAATCCTTAGTCTGTTTGGTGTCAGCATCTAAACACCTTCCCCCAATGATTATCTAGTTATTCTAACACCATATATTGGTTTTCATTATCCAGTGGTTTGAAATAACACATTTATCATACATACTTGCGTTTGTTTATGGTCTTTCCAATTCTATTCCATTGATCTGTTTATTCTAATAGTAGTAGTAGATATAAATGTATAACTTTTTCTGTTTTTAAAATTTATTTAACATTTTCTTTTTCTTTATTATTATTTTACTAAGGTCTATTTTGTTGTTTTCCCTATCTTCTTGAATTGAATGCTTAGTCTATTTTAATTATTCCTAACTTCATAACAAAAGTGCCAAAGCTATACATTTTCTTCTTAGCTTTCACTATATCCCATTAGTTTTGAAAAATAGTGCTGTAGCTATCTTGAGTTTTCTCAATAATCTGCAATTGCAGTTTTCATTTCCTCTTTGACCCAGGTTTTTTGTTTGCTTTTTTGTTTTTCTTTAGTGTTTACCAATTTTTTCAAATACTTTCCTTTTCTTTGTTTGATTTATCCTTTTATTGTTAATTTCTAGATTTATTGCATTGTGTACAGAGAACGTGACCTGAATGATAATTTCTGCTTTATTAAAGTTAATGAGATTTTCTTCATGGTTTCAGATATAATAAGTTTTTATAAATGATTCACTGAAGAACTGTATTCTCTATAGGGTACAAAGATCATTATATCAATTTTGGATTAATAATTATATAATTTATATGCTAATTTATTTTGTCTGCCTAATTTATCACAGTCTAAGAGCAGTGTGGTAACTACCCACACTGCACAATTTCTCCTGGCATTTCTTCATCCCTGCCATCCCACCTTAACCTTGTTGCCCCATGCAGTTTTTTTAACTGAAAAATTAATATATGTTTATAATATGTGTATATGTGTATATATTCGTGTGTATGTATATGCATAATGTAAACATGTTCTCTGAAAAAGGAATTTGAAGGAAAGAGACTTTATCCCAGTGAGCAGTTTCCAAACTGGAGAGATGTAGCCTGTAGCCTAAAAGGAAGATGCTTATTCTAGTGAACAAGGGAAAGGCTGGAGTTTTATAGCTAAAATTCCTACCCAGGTTCTCAATCAGATCCATTTATGCAAATGAAGGATTGAAACTTGCTTAGTTGTGATTGGTCAATACAGCCAAGCCTTGATTGGTTGATATAGCTGAGCCCTGATTGGTTGAGGCAGCTGAGCCATGATTGGTTGCTTCACATGAGCTCTGAAAGTCAGAAAGGTAAAACATCCATTAGATGTTATTCTTATATGTGCATTTATGTGTTGATCAGTTAATACCAATTTGATGGTGAGTGCATGTGGTGCTTGTCTTTCCATTCTTGGGATTCCTCACTTAGTAGAATGCGTTCCAGCTCTATCCAGGAGTATACAAGAGATGCTATATCACCATTGTTTCTTAAAGCTGAATAGTAGGGGGGAGGGGGGAGGAGGGGACGGGTATTTGCATACACAAAGAGTGCAATGCGCACCACCTGAAGGATGGACATATTTGAAACTCAGACTTAGGGGGGGAGGGGAGGGGCAAGGGCAACATATGTAACTAAACATCCGTACCCCCATAATATGCTGAAATAAAAAAAAAAAGAAAGGTAAAACAGTGAGGGTTTTAGGGGGAATTCTTAGTATGTGTGTGACCCTTTGTCAGCAAATGGCCACTTGGCTCTATTTTCAATTTAGGCCCAATTAGCCACTCAGGATCCATCTTAAAGGATTGAGTCTTTCAGGTTTACATTTATTCACAGTAATCAATAACCCCTTTCTCCTAACTCTCCAGTAGTAACAACAATAAATCATTTAGGATGTATCTTTCCAGATCCTTTTTTGTGTGTCTTATCACTTTTATTAAGATTTTGACTGTCCTTTCTTTAAAAATCCTGTTATGTGAGCAATACATGAATGTATATATGAAATATAGCTTTTTTAAAAAATTATTTTTTATTTCAGCATAATATGGGGGTACACATATTTAGGTTATATATATTGCCCTTGCCCTACCCAAGTCAGAGCTTCAAGCACGTCCATCCCCCAGATGGTGCGTACCACACCCATTAGGTGTGTATATACCCATCCCCTCCTCCCCCCTTCCATTTGCCCGACACCCGATGAATATATGCACTTAAGTGTAGATCAGTTAATACCAATTTGATGGTGAGTACATGTGGTGCTTGTTTTTCCATTCTTGGGATACTTCACTTAATAGAATGGGTTCCAGCTCTGTCCAAGAAAATACAAAGGGTGCTAGATAACCATTGCTTTTTGTGGCTGAGTAGAACTCCATGGTATACATACACCACATTTTATTAATCCACTTGTATATTGATGGGCACTTGGGTTGTTTCCATATCTTTGCAATTGTGAATTGTGCTGCTATAAACATTCGAGAGCAAATGTCTTTTTTATAGAATGTCTTTTGTTTTTTTGGATAGATGCCCAGTAATGGGATTGCTGGATAGATGCTATTTGTATCTCTTTGAGGAATCTCCATATTGCTTTCTGCAGAGGTTGTACTAGTTTGAAGTCCCACTAGCAGTATATGAGTGTTCCCATCTCTCCGCATCGATGCCAACATTTACTGTTTTGGGACTTTTTGATAAAGGCCATTTTCACTGGGGATAAGTGATATCTCATTGTGGTTTTGATTTGCATTTCCCTGATGATTAGAGATGTTGAGAATTTTTTCATATATTTGTTAGCCATTATTCTGTCTTCTTTTGAAAAGTTTCTGTTCATGTCCTTTGCCCACTTGTTGATAGGGTTGTTTGATTTTTTCTTGCTGATTTTTCTGAGTTCTATATAGATTCTAGTTATCAGCCCTGTATTGGATTTGTAACATGCCAATATTTTCTCCCATTCTGTAGATTGTCTATTTGTTCCGATGATAGTTTCCTTGGCTGTGCAGAAGCTTTTTAATTTTATCAGGTCCCATTTATTTATTTTTGTTGTTGCTGTGATTGCCTTTGGGGTCTTCTTCATAAATTCTTTGCCTAGGCCAATGTCTAGAAGAGTTTTTTCAAAATTTTATTCTAGAATTCTTATAGTTTCACACCTTAGGTTTAAGTCTGTTACCCAGCGTGAGTTGATTTTTGTGAGAGGTGAAAGGTGTGGATCTTGTTTTAGTCTTCTACATGTGGCTATCTAGTTTTCCCAGCACCATTTTTTGAATAAGGATTCTTTTCCCCAGTGTATGTATGTTTTTGTCTGCTTTGTCAAAGATTAGATGGCTATATGAGGATGGTTTTATATCTGGATTCTCAGTTCTGTTCCATTGATCTATGTCTCTGTTCTTGTGCCAGTACCATGCTGTTTTAGTTGTTACAGCCTTGTAATATAGCTTGAAGTCTGGAAAATTGATGCCTCCTAATTTGTTCTTTTTGCTTAAGATTGCTTTTGCTATACGGGGTCTTCTCTGGTTCCATACGAAGTGTAGAATTATTTTTTCTAGATCTGTGAAAAATGGTGTTGGTATTTTAATAGGGATTGTATTGAATTTGTAGATCACTTTGGGTAGTATAGACATTTTAACAATGTTTATTCTACCGACCCATGAGCATGTTATGGTTTTCCGCCTGTTTACGTCCTCTGCTGTTTCCTTCCTGAGTGTTTCGTAGTTCTCCTTATAGAGGTCTTTTACCTCCTTAGCTAAATATATTCCTAGGTATTTTACTTTCTTTGTTGCTATTGTGAAGGGTATTGAGGCTTTGATTTGGTTCTCAGTTTGACTGTTGTTGGCACATAGGAATTCTACTGATTTCTGTACATTGATTTTGTAACCTGAGAATTTGCTGAATTTGTTTATCAACTCTAGTAATCTCATGGCAGAATCTTTGGAGTTTTCTGGATATAAGATCATATCATCTGGAAAGAGTGATAGTTTGATGTTTTCTGTCCCCGTTTGGATGTGCTTGATTTCTTTCTCTAGTCTGATTGCTCTGGCTAGGACTTCCAGCACTATGTTGAATAGAAGCAGTGATGAAGGGCAACCTTGTCTGGTTCCAGTTCTGAGTGGGAATGCTTTCAATTTTTCCCCATTCAGTATGATGTTGGCTGTGGGTTTGTCATATATGGCTTGTATCATTTTTAGGTAAGTCCTGTCTATGCTTATTTTGTTAAGCGTTCTTATTATAAAAGTGTGTTGAATTTTGTCAAATGCTTTTTCTGCATCTATTGAGAGAATCATATGGTCTTTGTTTTTGCTTCTCTTTATGTGGTGAATTACATTTATAGATTTGCGTATGTTGAACCAACCCTGCATCACTGGGATGAAGCCCACTTGGTCATGATGGATTATTTTTTTGATAAGCACCTGAATTAGTTTTGCTAGGATTTTTTTGAGAATTTTTGCATCTATATTCATAAGGGATATTGGTCTGTAGTATTCTTTTTTTGTTGCATGCTTTCCTGGTTTTGGTATCAGGGTGATGCTGGCTTCATAAAACATGTTGGAGAGGATTCCTTCCTTCTCAGTGTTGTGGGATAATTTCTTTAGGATAGGCACCAGTTCTTCTTTGTAGGTCTGGTAAAATTCGGGTGGGAAACTGTCTGGTCCAGGACTTTTCTTTTTAGGAAGGTTTTTATTGCTGTTTCAATTTTGGTACTTGATATTGGTCTGTTCAGGAATTCTGTTTCTACCTGATTGAGCCTAGGGAGGCTGTGTGTTTCTAAGAATTTGTCCATTTCCTCCACATTTTGTAGTTTCTGTGCATAGAGGTTTTATAGTATTCATAGATGATATTTTGTATTTCTGTGGCATCAGTTGTAATTTCTCCTTTTTCATTCCTGATGGAGCTTATTAGAGTTCTTTCTTTTCTGCTTCTTGTTAATCTAGGAAGAAGCATGTCAATTTAGTTTATTTATTCAAAGAACAAACTTTCTGTTGCATTAATCTTCTGTATAGCTTTTTGCTATCAATTTCATTTAGTTCTGCTCTGATCTTTGTTATTTCTTTTCTTCTGCTGGGTTTGGTGTTGGTTTGCTCATCATTTTCCAGTTCTTTGAGATGATTCATGAGATTGTTGATTTGTGATCTTTCTGCCTTTCTGTCTTTTGGATATAGGCATTTATGGATATAAATTTTCCTCTCAGGACTGCTTTAGCTGTGTCCCATTCGGCCAGCCTATGTCTCTTTAGTGGCCAGTTCAAGCCATTCAAATTTGTTGAGAGAATTGATAAGTGGGGTAGATTTCTGTTCATCCTGTTCAGTTGAACTTTGTTGCTTTGTTTTCTCTCTTGAGGTATTGTGGTATCCGGCCGCTGACCTTTAGCTTTTGGATGATTTTTCCATTCGCGAGTGTTTATTGTGCTGATCCATGTGTAAAACTGTTTTGAGTACTTCCTAGAGGGCAGGTCTTGTCTTGATGAATTCCCTCAGTCTTTACTTGTCTGAGAAGGTCTTTATTTCTCCTTCCTATACAAAACTTAGTTTTGCAGGGTACAAGATACTATGCTGGGTATTATTCTGTTTGAGAAGAGTGAGAATGGGGCCCCAGTCTCTTCTTGGTTGTAAGGTCTCAATTGAGAAGTCTGACGTTATTCTGATGGGTTTTTCTGTGTAAGTTACCTGTTTATTTCACCTTGCAGCTTGTAAGAGGGCCTCTTTGGTGGTTATTTCGATCAGTCTGAGTACCGTGTGTCATGGTGTCTTCCTGTTTGTGATGACTCTCCCAGGAGTCCTTTGAGCTTCTAGCGCCTGGATATCTAGATTTTTAGCAAGGCCTGGGAAATTTTCCTGTATTATATCCTCATATAGCTTATCCAACCCTTGTGTATTTTCTTCTTAACCCTCAGGGATGTATATGATTCTCACGTTAGGCCTCTTCACATAATCTCACATTTCTTGTAGGCTTTGTTCTTTTCTCTTATTTCTCTGCTCTATGTCTGTGACTGACTTATTTAATTGAAAGTTGTTATCTTCAATCTCTGAGATTCTTTCTTCTGTTTGATCTATGCTGTGCTTCAAGCTTTCCACTGTGTTTTATAATTCCTTTAATAAATTCTTCATTTCCAGAGGTTCTGTTTGATTTTTCTTTAACATTTCTATTCGTTTAGTGAATTGTTCTTCCAAGTCCTGGATTTTTTTTTGTGGTTTCTTTGTGTTGGCTATCCATTTTTTCTTGCATATCATTGAGTTTTCTTACAATCCATGTTCAAAATTCTTCTTGTGTCATTTTAGTGTTCTGAATTTGGTTGATGTCCATTGCTAGAGAGCTGGTGTTCCCCTTTGGGGGTGTGCTTTCCGTTTGATTCTTCATACTTCCAGAGTTCTTTTGGTGATTCCTTCCTATCTGTATCAGCTCTTGCTTCTTACTTTTAGATTTTCGTTTGTATAATGACACACCCTGTTTAGTCTCTGAGCCAGTACGTGGTGTTTGGGGGTGAGATTCGACCACACCATGTATGATGAGTCAGTAGATACACTTACAGGGTGTGCAGAATGACCTCCCTATCCGTAGGTGGCGCTTTCTGGGAGGAGCAGGCTGCAGTGTTGTTTTTGGGTCCTGTAATCAGCTCTCATTCCTCCGGAGAGGCACTCTAGTGCCTCAGGTGGTGGGTGGTGCCCTGGGACTTCCAGGTGTGTCCTTATTCTCCACCTTACTAGGGATAGGTGGGGGTGTGAGTCTCGGCACAGTTGGGTTGGGCGAGCCTGCCCTCAAGTACCACAAATGCTGTTAGCAGGGATCAAAGTTCTGTTCTCCGCTTATGGGAAAAGCTGCCAGGGAGGGGCTGAAATGGCCTCACTCATTGGAAAGGTCTGCATGTTGGTGTGGGTCTGTCTGAGACCTGCAGTCTGGAGCAGACCTTGCCCTTTCCACCCTTCCCTATTCCGTATTTTCTCCTGGGTCTTTGCCAGTTGGCAGGACCTCAAGCCAGTGGATCTCCCCTCACTGTGATGCAGGCCAGGAGGGTCCCTGCCCAGGATTGCAGCCTGAGCTGGGCACATGGCACTCCCATGGGAGAAGGGTTGCCCCTCAAGCATGCTGATCTGCCCCTGAAGGCACACACACCTCAGTAGGCTCATTCACAAATATCCCTTCTGTGTCCTGGGGTAATGCAATTGAAACGTGGGTGTATGGGATCTGGTCTGCAAGCCTGTCCACTGGCCCCCAGAGATCAATCCTTAACCCTGCCAGGGAGAGGAGTGCTGTTCTCGAGTCACCGACATGGTGCCCAAGCTGGATCCTTGTCTCTCCCCCTCGGGATTTGCCTGACTCTCCTGGAGTCACCAGGCAAGCAGTACCTGGGAGGGCTGTGGGTATGGAGCTCACAGTCTGAGTACCCCTCATTCCTTTGTAGGGCCCCAAAAGGAAAGGTTCAGTTGCCTGCAGATTCCTCCAGGTGATGGCTAAATTGTCTCCCTCAGCTGCCACGGATAGGGAAGCGGAAGGGGAGAATGAAGCAATATGGTGCCTGCTGATTGGCTCGGGTTTGGAAGGCGGGAGGTGCCCTGAGGGAGCTGCGAGCCTGGTGCCCTGTCTACAGGAGGCTCATTGCTCACTGGCAGCAGCCGTCTGTGGGCTGATGTTGGCAGGTCTTTCTAACTGCTCAGGAGCCCATCAGCAGTCTGAGATGCAAGGGAGGGGAAATTTAACCACTCCACCTACCCTTGTCACTGGTCTCCAAGCCTCTCAGGGGCCTTTCTCCTTCTAGTTCTCCTCCGCAACTTCTTCCCATGGAGTTTCCTATATTTTCAGGCACCCTTCCTTCCAACCCTCATCTGATCTGTGTTTGTCTGCCTGTTTATTTTTTTTCACTTTCTTCTAAAATCTGTCTTTCTTGCAGAGACACTCTGGCTGGTGGTTTTATGTCCGCCATTTTGCCCCTCTGAATTATACCTTTTTAATGGGTGTGGGTTTTATGATATTTTTTGTTATATGAATAGGTCGTGGTATACACATTGCTCTGCAATGTGCTCTTTTCTCTTAAGAATAAGTCTTAATAATCTTTCCATGTCAACATAGATCTACTGCCTTCTTCCAGACTGTTGCAGGATATTCCATTATGTGAATATCCTCTTTGTTTAGTTAACCAACTCCTTTGATGGACCTGATCTGTTAATTTTCCCTCAAGTGAGATGATATAATTTGCACATATTTAGCTCATTTCTTCTTCTGTTTTTAGTTAAAATAATTTAGATTTTCAGTTCTAGATTATTATTGTTTAATACATTATCTTCTATATGAATAATTATTTTTGATGTTTTTAGCTGTAAGCCTATTTTCCTTAATTTTGTCTGGTATATTTTGAGTCCTATCAATCTAAAAGTTTGATCTTTTTTGATACAGAGAAATTTTTATCTGTTATTTCTTTCGCATTATTACCCTTCTGCCTTTTCTCTGCCTTTGTGTGTGTGTGTTTGTGTGTGTGTGTATCTCCAGAATCTATTCCCGATGTCTCTCAAGTTTTCATTTATTATCTTCAACTTTCTCTTACCTATTAGTTCTGGGCGAATTTCTTAAAGTAGTAGGCTTTGGAATAATTGATTCATTTTTTGGCCGTATCTAATATGCCGTCCACTGCCTCTGTTACATTTTAAAAATTAAGTAATTGTATCTTCATCAGAAACCAGTCCTTCTGGATCCCAAAGTGTTCTCTTTTCATAGATTCAGTGTCCTCTCAGGTATTGTTTAGAGTATACTTTTTTTTAAAAAATTCGCTAATCCATTTATTAAGACATTACTGTGTGCCAGGGATTTGTAGGAGAATCATGGTTGAAGGAATCCATATCAATATCCAATATGATTTTAAGAAACTATTATTTAAAATGGCAGTGAAAGCTCAAAGAACTCAAGCAAGTCAGCAAGAAAAAAACAAACACCCTTATTATAATAAAAAGTGGGCAAAAGACATGAACTGGAGCTTCTCAAAAGAAGAAAGACAAATGGCCAATAAACATGAAAAAATGCTCAACATCACTAATCATCGGGGAAATGCAAATTAAAACCACAATGAGATATCACCTTACCCTAGTTAGAGTGGCATTTATCAAAAAGTCTAAAAACAATAGATGCCCGCATGGATGCAGAGAGAAAGGAACACTTACACACTGTTGGTGGGACTGCAAATTAGTACAACCTCTATGGCAAACAGAATGGAGATTCCTCAAAGAACTAAAAGTAGACCTACCATTCGATCCAGCAATCCCACTATTAGGTATTTACCCAAAGGAAAAAAAGACTTTTCATCAAAAAGACACCTGCACTTGAATGTTTATTGTAGCACGATTCACAATTGCAAAGATGTGGAATCAACCTGAGTGCCCATCAATTCATGAGTAGATTAATAAAATGTGGTATATGTACCGTGGAGTACTTCTCAGTCTTATAAAAAGAGAGTATACTTTTTAAAAGTTTATTCCAGTTTTTTGGAGTGAAATAGTTTCATAGGTAGACACTTGCTCTGATTCCTCAGAATGTATCTCCTTTAAAAACTACTTGTTCTTTTTCATGTATCTGATTGATTTTCTCTGTTTATTCATCTTTTTGGAAGATAGTCTTTGAGTTTTGGAATTTGAGATGGGTTTTATCAGATTTGTCTCCTAGTTTGAGACTAAGAGTAAGCTATATGTTCTATAGTTTTGATTAATTTATCACTTCCCTTTTGTTTCTTCTTACCCATCTCCAGATGAGGAAAATAGTTATTTAGAAAGAATTGGAAGAGTCCTCTAGCTAGAGACATTTTTGAGGGAGGAGAGAATCTTGCTACTGTGCTGAAGGGCTTCTTACCCACATTTGTTGTAACTGCTTGAAATTACCCAGAGCACTGACACTCTTCTCTAATGGCACAAAGACCCTAATTTGGAGCCTGATATTGAGAAAATGGAAAACCATATCATGTGAATTATAGTTAGAGGAAGTCAAGTTATTTGGTCTAGAGTGGGAAAGATTTATAGGAGATGTAATAACTGCCTTCAGTAGCTAAAGAGTTGTCACAAGAATGATTAGACTTGTTACTTGTAGTTCCAAGTGGTAGAATTATGTTAGAAGGATATTGTCTTACCTTCTTGGAAGGAAGGTTACTGTAATTGACACAGCGGCTGATTTAAATATTTGTTGACTCCAAATTTCAGCCATTCATTCAGATACAACCCTCACATTTAGATGTTACCACTTGATACCAACATGCATGCACAAGTGGCCACGTGCCTATGTGAGGTACTAGAAGGAGGCTTCTATAAGTACTGGCTGTGTCATTTGCTCACAGAGGTATTATCCTCCAAGAACTGCTGCTTTCCATTCCTACCCTCTTTTATTTTTATTTTTTATAATTACCTGACCTCAATTTCTGGATACTTAAGGTGGTAGTTATTACCTTTCATCTGCATGAACTCTTCCCATCCCTTTCTCTTGACATCCCTTTAGACAGTTTTGTAGGCAGAATAAAATATCCATGTCCTAATCCCCAGAATTTGTAAATATGTTACCTTGCATGGTAAAGGGGAATTAAGGTAACAGATGGAATTAAGGTTGTTAATCAATTTAAGTTAGAGCAATTATCCTAGATTATCAGAGTAGGCCCAATGTAATGACAAGAATCCTTAAATGTAGAAGAGGGAAGCAGAGGATAATGTGATGTGAGAAAGACTTGGCTGGCTATTGCTGGCTTTGAAGGTGGAAGGGGTCACAAACCAAGGAATGTGGGCTGCCTCTAGAAGGTAGAAAAAGCAAGAAAATGGATTCTCTACTAGAACTTCCAGAAAGGAACACAGCCCTGCTGACACCTTGATTTTTAGCCCAGTGGGACCCATTTGGGACTTCTGACCTCCAGATCTATAATATAATGAATTTGTATTGTTTTAAGCCATTAAGTTTGTGATAATTTATTATAGCAGCAATAGGAAACTAATACAGATTTCTGAGAAGATCCAAAGCCATATTCCAGGAACAGTAAGAACTGTTTCTTGGTATTTCTGTTAGTCAGAAACTTAATGTGTGTATTGATGAACCGTTGTATTCAACCATCTGATAGTCATTTGTTTATGCAAATATACCTCCGTTTCTCCAATGTTTCTCTTTAACCTACTTTTTGGTCATCTAGGTTCTAGTCAATAAGAGTAGCCTGTACAAGAAGTGGCCCAATGAGGTGAAGCTTACAGGGAGGGTAATGCCACTCAGTATAAGGAAGAATTTCCTGTTAAATCCATTCAAAGATTGGGTTGTATTTGGAAGTTTGTATGGCAGGAACTACACAACTGTTTCATGGAGATGTTAAAGAGAGTATTCATGCATTGGTTGAGGTGTTGGACTAGGACAGATTTTATGGTTCTTAAATTTTGAGAACCTGAGGGCTTGTGAGAAAGAAGTATTACTGAGGATCTGGTGGGACCCCTGTGTACAGATATGCAAATTGTGCCTACACAAGGCCTCCAGCCAAAGCAGCCAATGGAATCCAGCTCGCACTTCATTTGGAAGCTGTACATTCTGCCTATGGGGCTTCTGTGCCCTGAGGCAGAGGCAACCTTTGGCTAATTCATATAAAGGTATTATCTACATTTACCAAAAGATGTATGCTTGAAGGGCTACATTCACCCAAAGAAGGCACTTTTTTTCTAATTCGCACAAAGGGGCTGGATGGGCCAACATAAACCCAGCACTTCTAAATGGTGCTATTGGTACATTCTCCCAACTGATATATTCTAATAACATATCTAGTTGGGAGGAGAAACTAATGAATGAATAAACTAGTAAATCTCTGTATTTCAGAGCCAAATAAATATGATCTCTTTTGGGAGTTAATTGTATAAGTTAGTAGCAAATGGGGAAAGCAAAAATCTAAATATTAGAGATTAAGAGGAGAGGGTATGTCTACTCAAGGTGTTCACAGAGAATCCAGAACATCTCTCTCTGATTTGTAAGGCTGGTCATCTACCCATATATGTAAGGATAAATAATGCCAGGGTCTTCAAAGGCACAGGAGATATACATGGGCACCTGGCTGAAGCAGTTTCTGCATTCCTAGCTGAGTCCCAGCTGGCCAAGACTGTACTTGATGCTGCAGACAGTCCAGGTAGCTAGATACATCTGGAGGTGGCTATAGAGCTGGACAATACACAGATTTCTGCCCTTTTTATGTATTCCTTCAGATATGCCTTGGGATGAATCACGAGACCCTGTACTTGGCAGTGAAGCTGGTGGATCACTACCTAATGGAGGTAGTATGCAAGAAGGATAAGTTACAACTCCTTGGTTGTGCTGCTTTTCTGATTGCAGCAAAATTCGAGGTGAGCCTGAGTCCCTAAGTCCTGGAGAGAACTAATCAGATTTCTATCTAAAACGGTGAATGGATATTATACAGTTATGTGCTGTGTAACAACCTTTCAGTAAATGATGGACTGCTTATAGGACCATGGTCCCATAAGATTATAATGGAGCTGAAAAATTTCTATGCCTGGTGACATCTTAGCTATTGTTACATTGAAACGCAAGGCATTACTCATGTGTTTATGGTGATGCTGGTGTGAACCTGTACTGCCAGTCACATAAAAGTATAGCACATACAATTATGTGCAGTACACAATACTTGATAATAAATGACTATGTTACTGGTTTATGTATTTACTATGCTATACTTTTTTTCCTTATTTTAGAGTATATTCCTTCTATTTATTAAAAAAATTAACTGTAAAACAGCCTAAGGCAGGTCCTTCAGGAAGTATTCTAGAAGAAGGCGTTGTTATCATAGGAGATGACAGCTCCATATCTGTTATTGCCCCTGAAGCCCTTCCAGTAAGACAAGATGTGGAGGTGGAAGACAGTGGTATTGATGATCCTGACCATGTGTAGGCCTAGCCTGATATGTGTGTCTGTGTCTTAGTTTTTAACAAAAAAGTTTAAAATGTAAAAAAAAATTTAAATAGAAAAATCTTATATAGTAAGGATATAAAGAAAGAAAATATTTTTGTACAACGGTATAACGTGTGTGTGTTTTAAGCTGTTATTACAGGAATCAAAAAATAAAAAAATTAAAGTTCATAAAATAAAAAAGTTACAGTAAGCTAAGGTTAATTTATTATTGAAGAAAGAAATTTAAAAAAATAAATTTCATGTAGCCAAAGTGTAGCGTGTTGATAAAGTGTACAGTAGTGTACAGTAATGTTCTAGGCCTTCACATTCACTCACCACTCACTCACTGACTCACCCAGAGCAACTTTCAGTCCTGCCAGCTCAATTCATGATAAGTACCTTATACTGGTGTACTGTTTTTTATCTTTTATACTGTATTTACTGTAACTTTTCTGTGTTTAGCTATATTTAGATACACAGATACTTAGCATTGCATTACAATTACCAGTGGTATTTAGTATAGTAACATGCTGTACAGGTTTATAGCCTAGGTGTGTAGTAGGCTATACCCTGTAGGTTTGTGTGAGTATACTCTATGATGTTCAGACAAGGATGAAAGTGACACATTTCTCAGAACGTATCCCTGTCATTAAGCGATGCATGACTGTGTATTTATTCATACATACACATATACACATATATGTATGTATACATTTGTGTATACAATTACATACAAACATACAAATAATTTTTTCCTACCAAATTTTTTGTCTGTCTTCCTAAAGCGAGGAAGCTGGTGTTGGTTGGCAATGGTAGTATAATAGCTCTCTGGCATCAGCAAGGTTTTTTCATTTCCTCTTTGAAGGTGTGTTATGTGGGCATGTGCCTAATTAAATGGGTAGTTCTTTTTAAAGCTTCTTTCTGGTCCATGATTATCTGCCTCCCCTCTTTTCTTGTTCCAACAACTCTATCCCCATCTGGTGGAGTCTTGGTCTGCTTATATAAAAAAGCATTTCCAAACTAGGGTGATGGACACATTTAAGATAAAATAGCTTGGTATAGATGGTAGTGAGTCTAAACGGTCCAGGTGAAATAGTAATTTTGAAAGTAGCAATATAAAAGCCAGTAGCTAGGTTTTTCTTCACAACCATAATCCATCTAGGTAACCTCTCTGATTCTTTCTTCCTCCCTAGGTGCTAACTGATCTTGTTGATCTTGTTCAACTTTCATTTTTCCTTCAGCTGTGCTAGTTGTATAAAACCTTAGGGTTTGGGTGCAGAGAGGTAGCAACTTTTACAAAGGAGTTCAAAGAGCTGTGGGGACTGGGGGTTTGTTTTTTGTTGGCTCCCTCCTTTCACCCACCTTGCCCCCATGGGTTCGCTGCCCCCCGCCTTGCTTGCTCTGTCCCTTCTTTCCTTCTCCTTCTCTCCTCTCCCTTCCTTCCCCTCCCTCCTTCCTCTCCCTCTGTCCCTCCTCAGATTGCTGGCCCCTTCCCTCCCTCCTGCCCTCCCTAATGTGTTCCCTCCCTAGCTCATTCCCTCCTTCCTTTCCTTCCTACCTTCCTTTCCCTGCTTGTTTGCCTCCCCTTACTACCCTCCCCACCTCACCTACTCCTTCACTGCCCCCTTACTCTGGCTGGGCCCTTTCACTTGAACCCTCCCTCCATTGCTTCATTCCCCCCCATTCCCCTGATTGCTTGCTCCCTCCCTCTTCCCTTCCTCCTCCTTTCCCTCCTTATCTCATCTGCTTACTCCCTTCCCTCCCGCCCTCCCTCCCTCATGGATCCCTTTCTCCCTGCTTGCCTACTCCCTCACTCCCTGTCTCACTAGCTTCCTCCCTCCCTCCCTCCCTGGCTTATTTACTCTCTGGGTCCTTCCCTCCCTTGCTCCTTCCGTCCCTCCACTGCTCTCTCCTTAGCTCAGTCTTTCTTTTTCTTCCTTGCTAGCTCCCTGGATTGCTCCATCTCTCCTTCCCTAGCCTATGGGACCTCTCTTACCCTCCACCTTTTGCTCCCATACTCCCTCCCTCCCTCCTTCCTTTTCTCCTTCCCTCCTTTCCTCTGGATGGCTCCCCCCTTACCCTTCTCCCTGGATCCCTACCTTTCCCTTCCTGCCTTTCCCCCTTTCTAGCCTGCTAACCCCTTCCTTCCTCTCTCACCTGATCTTTCCATTCTACTCTCCTTCCCTTAATCTTTCTCTCCTCCTCTTTCTCCATGGCCTACTTTCTCACCCATTTCTTGCTCCTCTCTTGCTCCCTCCTTTGCCTGCTTCCTCCCTTCATCTCCCACTTTCTCCCCGGATGGCTCTCCTTGTGGCTTGAAGAGACACCCTGTGCCTTAGCCACAGGGGTGTTAAGAACACAGCTGATAGTTTCCGGCCAACTGAAAGAGGAAGGGAGGGTGAAAGAGGAAGAGAGGGAAAGGGAGGGAAAGGCATTTGCACATTCTCTGCTTAGGCTCCTTCTGTGCCTATCTGCCTCAACTTCCTCTCTCTCACTACCTGGTACCTGGTGTTGCCCTCTTCGAACATCCTTACTCATTCCTTAACTGTCTAAGACACAAAGTACAGGCTCATTTTCTGTCTCTAGCTTCCCTTTCTGTGGCCTCCTTCACGCCCTCGCCCCAGAACAAGCCTTAGATTTACCATTTGTGGTTCTCAGAGGGCAGACCGCTGCTGTCAGGCCCTGTGCCTTATTATATTGCTTCTGGCACTGTATGAATCTGCCCCAGGAGGGTCCTCTCTCTGGTGGTGGTGCAGTCTGGGGACAGGCCTCTCTTTTCTTTTCTTTAGTTTTGTTTTTCTGATGAGCCACTCATATCACCCAGAAGCTGGCTCTTAGATCTACCCTGCTGTTTTATGCCGGGAAATGTGATTGCCTCCTGTCCTTCAGCCTTCCCCTCTTCCTTTCTAAGCAGAGAGGGGAGGGCTGTCTGCCTGGTTGTGACTGCATCTCCTGTCTATCTGTAGGAGCCCCGTCCACCTAGTATGGATGACTTCCTGTACGTGTGTGCTGATGTTTACTGTCGAGATGAGATGTACGCCATGGAAATCAGCATCCTGCAAGCTCTCAAATTTGACATCAACATTCCCGTGGCATATCATTTTCTGCGCAGATACGCAGTGGTAAGAATGAGGAAGCACGCCTTTACTCTGCCACTGCTGTGTCAGTCTCCTCTGCACCTGGAGCGGCGGCCTGAGCGGTGGGGAAGGGACAGCAGGGGCAGGTGGATGGCAGGCAGTCTCTGTGGCGCAGCGGGGCAAGCTGCGCACTTCCGTGCTGCGCCTGTGAGCGTTTCAGGTGCAGACAGAGTAGCGGGGGGAAGGATTCTCTGATCAGGAAAGGACACATGAGAAGTTTTGGGGGGATGCTGGCAATGTTCTCTTTCTTTGCCTGAATATTGGTTACAAGGGAGGTCACTTTACAATTATTCATTATATTATGTAAGTGTTTTATGTACTTTTCTCTTTGTGTTTTTCATAGGTTATGATCTTTTTTAAGAAAAGGGAAGGGGTTTTAGAGTAGAGAGCACCTCCTTGGGTAGAACCAGGTGCAAAATCACAGTTGGGGACTTTGGCTTTTCAAAGGATGACTCATACAGAAAGGGGAGGTGGGAGGGTACAGCAAACATACTTGATAATTTGGTTAAAAACCCTAAAGGTGGCAAATCCCACTGCCCATTTCAGAATCCCCCCTAAAGAGTCTGCTTTTACAGGTAGGGAATTTAATGTGAGTCATGGTGAGAAGACAGAGGTACATTACTCAAGCACAGAGTCATTTAGGCTTCGGCTGAGATAACTGGAGAGAGGGAGTCTTCTGCTTGGTGCCAGTTTTCTGAATTGCTTTCTGAGCCTGTCTTCTTGCTGCTTTTAGTGTATCCGTACCAGCATGAAGACCGTGACATTGTCCCGCTTCATCTGTGAGATGACCCTGCAGGAATATGACTATATCCAGGAGAGGGCTTCCAAGCTAGCCGCTGGCTCCTTCCTCCTGGCCCTCTACATGCAGAAGCTCCCACGTTGGGTAAGCACTTGCATGGGAATGGTAGGGATTTAAAAGCACAGGGTGGGCTCAGGGGAAAGGTATAAATTTGGGCCATGGGAAGCTCTCAGGGACAAAACTTCCATATGCTCACACTTATGAATTCCTCAACACCTGGACAATCTAAGGGCAAGAGTTTCTACATCAATGGTTTTAAAATATTTGATTCCATTTTTCTTACTCAAAGTACCCTTTGTTCCAAAACAAACAAACAAACAAAGCTCACCTAAAAGCCCAGTATTATAAAATAGACTGTAAAGTTATTTTGGTTGTCACAGGGGGTAGGGGTAGCCCATTTGATATCCCTGACCCTATTCCCCTCCTGACCCTTACAGTCCCGTCAGCAAAGTTTGTCCTTGAGGGAGCTCGTTGGAAAAGGATTTGGAAAGCACTGACCCTGGGCTGGGTGTGGTGGCTCATGCCTGTAATCCTAGCACTCTGGGGGGCCAAGGCAGGAGGATCCCTTGAGCTCAGGAGTTTGAGACTAGCCTCAGCAAGAGCAAGACCAGCCTGAGCAAGAGTGAGACCTCCGTCTCTACCAAAAAGTAGAAAAAAGTTAGCTGGGCGTGTCAGCGCATGCCTGTAGTTCCAGCTACTCAGGAGGCTGAGGCAGGAGGATCGCTTGAGACCAGGAGTTTGACGTTGCAGTGAGCTATGATGATGCCACCGTACTGTAGTCTGGGCAACAGAGCTGAGACCCTGTCTCAAAAAAAAAAAAAAAAAAAAAAGAAAAAGAAAAGAAAAAAAGAAAAAGAAAAGCAATGACCCAGAGAGTAGACAAGTAGACTAGAGAAAGCAGCCATCTGTGTATATAATAGGGCACTTAGAGGCACGACTATAGTGCTGGCCTCTGAAGAGGAAGGCCCCCAAAGCTTCATGCCCCAATATAAATAAAACTCAGATTTGATGTATTGTCAATTTTATGACAAGTTATGGGTAAAAGCCACTTTAGAGAACTTTGAATTCTTACTGATATGTGTAACATGTAATCCAAGTAGAAAGAGTATACATGCAAATGCAGCCCGCCTGCCCAACCACTCCTAAGCCCCTCCTACCTAGCAATCCTGGAACTACTACTGATGGGAGGAGTTCTGCATGCTCAGAAAGAATCCCTTAAGTAGTGTGTGAACTTGGACAAGTCATATTGAAATTTCTTGGAAAAGAGAAAGCATTCAATAGATGGTAGTGATGGTGAAAAAGAATAAGTAATAATGACTAGCATTTATTGAGTGCTTAGACAGTGATCTGAACACTTTATATATTAACTCATTTAATCTTCATAACAACCCTATAAGATCAGTACTGTTATTCCTATTTTACACATAAGAAATAACTTCCCATGTTTACACATCTTTTGGGAGGCGGAGCTAGGCTTTGGGAACCAGGAGTGGTGTCCATAGTCTAAACCTACTGTATAATCAGAATGGGTGTGGACATAGCTCTGGAGCTAAGGTTCTGGAGGCCTCATGCTGGGCCAGGCTTTGACCCTTGGATACTGCAGAAGTTTAGTAAGTCCTGCCAGGAACAATTGAGGGGTTTAGTGTAGCAAATTGTGTGCCAACTAGGATAGAAATATTTTGGTGTTTTAACACCTGGTGGCTAAACTAGTGTGTATCAGCTAAATGGCAGCCCTAATCTGAACCCAGGTAGTCTGGCTCCATAGTCCTCTGTGTGTTATATATACTGCCTCTCCTGTAGATAAGGAAGGCTTTGAAGAAGAGGTCACTTTTGAGCTGGGTCTTGAAAGATAAGTCAGAATTTGTGCATTCTAGGTCGAGGGAGCAATAATTAAAAAGACATGGAGCTGCTAAGGAAGGAGTGTGATGTGTTTGGGGCAGAATAAGACATCTCCTACAGATAGAGCATAGGGTACATTAATGGGAGAGATGCTAATGATGTTAATAGTGAGAGATGGGACCAGGAGGGTAGGTTGGGGTCAGATTGTGAGGGACCTTATTTGCCATGCTGAGAAACCCACTTTATACTAAAGCATTGAAAGTTTTTTAGGCAGGGCAGTGACATAATCCTGTTTGTGTGCTTTAGAAACAGTACTGGTATAGCAGTAAAGAAGGTATATTAGATAAGGGAGAATTTAAAGTTGGGAATACCAGTGAGTAGGTTATTGTAACAGTCGAGGTGAAACATTGAGGGCCTGAACTGACACAGTGGCGGTGGGACCACTTAATCTTATTTAACACACCAAATATATTGTGTTACCCCCGTGTGTTATTCCTCTGCACACCAGTGACTGCCTTTTGCCTGTGGTAGTGGTTTCCAAATAGTGTTCATAGGAGCCCTGGGTTTCCTGCAGAAATATCTTGGGGCCATGTAAAATGTAAAAGGATTCAAATTGGTGGGCTTATTAGCCCCTGCCCCCGCCACACTTCTAGGTAAGATATTTGGGCTTCCAGATAATACACTTGAAAAAAAAAAGGAGTTCAGAGAAAATAATTTAAGACATTTTTAGGAAACCACTGGTTTAGAGAATAAATCCTCTTCCTTTCTCTGCCTGTTGAGCTCCCACTTGACTTTTGCCACTCATTGCAGACATGCCCTTCTCTGTGAAGCTTTCTGTGACCCTCCTGGACAGAGTTTGTGGGTCCTGATGCTCTGTTTCTCCAGTATTCCATGCTCACTTTAATCATAGCACTTATCACACATTTTGAAACTCTATGTTTGCATGTCTGTCTCCTCCACTAGACTAGTCCTTGAGCAGGTGCCCCATTCATCTTTGTATTCGCAGCATCCTACATAGAGCTTGGCAATATTGATCCTAGCTAACATCATTTGGACTCTTACTATGTGCTAGACTCTGTTCTATGTGAGAGAGATATATATATACACACACACAAATACATACACACTCTTAATCCTATGATGTAATTACTGTAATGATATCATTTGGCAGATTGAGAAACTGAGGCCCCAAGAGGTTAAATAACTGGCTCAAGGCCATGCTGTTAGTGAAGCTAGAATTTGAACTGAAGCAATCTGCCTCCAGAACTTTTGTTCTTAAACACTGATATACTGCTTCTGCCACATAATAGGCATTCTTAAAGTTCAGTGTGAAAACGAATGTATAGAATGATAGCTGTTAGAGCCAGAGAGGAGGAACAACAGCCTTAAGTTCCTGTTGGCTATTGAGCTTGGACTTAAAGTTTGTTCTGGGGTTTTCCTGGCCATTGGATCTGAACCTGAGAGACAGTAAATTACAAAATCAGTCCTGTTCCTTAGGACTTTGGTGAATTTCAACTTACACAAACACGTGTAACCAGGGCTAATCTCTAACTGGTATGTGTGGATATAGCCATCGCAGTAGTTTGTGGCTGGAACCCATTCTTCTTGATAGTATCCTATAATTATTGGTCAATGTCTATATTATATGAGTCTTTGAAAAGTTTTGAATATCATCCCTGTCTAAACCATGGATGGGAAGTTTGGACTTCAGATAGCAGAGATGGAGAAGAGTATGCTTCCTGTAGCAGAAATCACTGTTCACACTGCTTCTTCCAGATTCCTACCCTGGAGTATTACAGTGGCTACAAGGCCTCTGAGCTTCACCCATTGGTCAGGCGGCTGAACATCCTGCTGACTGTGTGTTCTCGTGGTGGGCTCAACACTGTGTATTCCAAGTATTCTCACCCGTAAGTACCAAGCCCTGGCTGAGGTTGGGTTTATGCTCATTTATGGGGAAGCTTTAAAACACTAGGCCTAGACTAGCCTTATTTAAGACAAAAGGATTTAGACAATTTTCACCTTCTTTTCTACTCTAAGCAAGATAGGGAACCAAGGGCCCTGTGTCCTACTTGTTTTATGCAGCCTGTTTGGCTTTGGCCTATTTTACACTGAGCAGACCCCCCTTCCTTTCACAGGGTCTTCTTTGAAGTTGCCAAAGTACCGCCTGTGGACATATTGAAGCTGGAGAAGATATTGGACCGCTAATTATGAGGCTGAGGGCCTGGCATTCTGGCAGCAGTCACAGGGCCAGGCAGGCATGTTAATAGCCTATATTTATTCTGTGCTTGAATTTGTCTTTTGGTCACTTTTCTTCATCTTCCTATTTTGTTTGTCTGTTCCCAAACTGATAATGTTGTAAATATTTAAGTTGTGTTTTTTTTTAATGAAAGAGAAAAAATTGTCATATTTGAAATTTAATAAAAGAAATTAATGATCGTTAAAACGGCTCACGTCCCCTCTTTTTGCTCAGGATCCCCATGCATAACCCAGGAATTTTTTTTCTTCCTAGTAAGGGCTTTGCCCTAGGTTCTAGCTTATCCAATGTCATCTTCTGTTTGGATGGCTTCTCCTCATGGGAAGAGAAATTGAGCTAAGTGTGAACTGATAGATGGGTCTATAGAAGGAGTATTCTGGGTGGTGGTACCCAGTCCAAGGAGAAAGCCCCTACCCGACAGGCAGGCCTCACTGTTCAGAGCTGGTGCAACTGGTAGTGTAGGCTAATCCCCTTCGGTCTAATCCCAGGTTGCTTTCTTTGCTTCTTCCTAGATGATGAAAAGGTGGGGATCCAGATTTTAACCCAAATGTAGCCCTACTTTGGTAGTTAGGTGGCTTTCTAGAATCTAAATTTGAAAAAATGCTTAGAGTAATGTGCTGGAATCATCATTTTTGGCCCTTGTCTTCTGCCAAGAGAAGAAATTTCTACCTGTCAAATAAGCAAGATGTCCCACAATGCAATCATCAACCACTTGCCTGATCTTTAATTCATACTGCCTTAAGAGGTTCTGCTCTTTCTCTCTCTATCCTAACTTTAGGGGGATATTGTACTGGGACAGTTTATTTACATTGTTAGCAGAGGAGCTGAACATCCTCTATGCTACTGCCTCAGTCCTACCTCTAGGACCTCTCCGTAATCCAGCAAGTAATGTCTGCCACAGTAGGGGACTTGCAGGATTTTACTCTAGTACTGTGGCTGGCAACAGTTCTGGTTGGTCTGGGGGCCTGTGTTACCACTTGTCAAATATTTTCAATATCAATCCTAGGTTGGACATCTGTGGAGGGGACAGTCAGTGAAGAAGTTATGGGAAAATGCCTCTCCCCTTCCTTCTCCCAACTTGCTTTGACTTGGAGACCAGACATCATCAGGTTCTGTCCTATCCCATTCTACTACGTTGCAAGATGACAAAAGGGTACAGCCAGAGAGGTCCAAGCTGCTTGGCAGTGATTCTGCTGACATAGCCAACTTTGTGTAAATGTGCTAAAAGCACTGGACTGGAAGCCACTTTGCAAAATCACCAGCCTCACTAAAAAGGAGTGTCTTGAGCCACTTTTTAATTTTGGAACTTCAAATCAGGAGAAAAAATTATTAACTAGTTGAATTATTTTCCCCCTTTTGTCTAGCCCTGTTCTTTAGAGGTGCTAATGAAACCATCAATCATTTTTGTTGTTGTCATTGCAAATGCCTCAAAATTTATTTTATATTCATCACTACTTCAAAATTAAGGTAGCTATTTGAACTACATTTTGTTATTTAGTGCCTTATGAAGCACATTTATTTGTCAAGAATTTGCTTTTATATTTTGATGACTCTAGTTCATTATGACTGGCTTTCCTTATAACCTTATGTATTTTTAACAGTTTTATTAAGATATAATTCACATACCATGCAATTCACCCATTTAAAGTATGTAATTTAATGGTTTTTAGTAGATTCACAGAGGTTTGCAACCATCACCATAATCGAATTTGGAACATTTTCATCACCTCAAAAAAGAAAGCCCAAACCCACTAGCAGTCAATCTCCATCCCCTCTACCTCTGTGAGCCCTAGGCAACCACTAATTTACTTTCTATCTCTATAGATATGCCTATTCCAGACATTTCGTATAAATTAAATCAAATCATATAATGTGTTGCTCTGTTTGGCTTCTTTCACTTAGCATAATGTTTTCAAGGGTCATCTATATTGTAGTTTCTATCAGTACTTCATTTTCTGTTATTGCCGAATAATATTCCATTGTATGAATATACATACATTTTGTTTATCCAATCATAAGTTGGTGGAAATTTGGGTTATTTCTACTTTTTGGCTATCAGGAATAATTCTGTTATGAACATTCATGTGTAAGTGTTTGTGTAGACATCTGTTTTCATTTCTCTTGGGTATATACTTAAGAGTGGAATTGCTGGATCATATGTTAACTATGCTTAACCATTTGAGTAACTGTTGGGTTGTTTTCCAAAGTGGCTGCACCATTTTACATTACCATAAGCAGTGTTTGAGGGTTCTAATTTCTCTACATCCTCTCCAACACTTGTTATTATCTTTGTTTTTGATTATAGCCATCTTAGTGGGTGTGAAGTGGTATCTTATGGTGGTTTTGATTTGTACTTCCTTACAAACATATTTACCTCTGCACCTATGTCAAGTATCTTTATTTCCTGTCTTAAAGGATTGACTGACCCACCTCCTGTCCAAGGTAATTCATCTACCTTGGGATTTTTATTTATTTATTTATTTAATTTATTTCTGCATATTATGGGGGTACAAATGTTTAGATTATGTTGCCCTTGTGCCCCCTTCCCCCCCAGTCAGAGCTTCAAGTGTGTCCATCCCCCAGGTGGTGCTCATCGCACTCATTATGTATGTATATACCCATCCCCTCCTCCCCCCTCCCATCTGCCCGACACCTGATGAATGTCATTCCTATATGTGCACTTAGGTGTTGATCAGTGAAACCAATTTGATGGTGAGTACATGTGGTGCTTGTTTTTCCATTTTTGGGATACTTCACTTAGTAGAATATGTTCCAGCTCTATCCAGGAGTATACAAGTGGTGCTATATCACCATTGTTTCTTATAGCTGAATAGTACTCCATGGTATACATATACCACATTTTATTAATCCACTCATGTATTGATGGACACTTGGGTTGTTTCCACATCTTTGCAATTGTGAATTGTGCTGCTATAAACATTCGGGTGCAGGTGTCTTTTTCATAGAATGTCTTTTGTTCTTTTGGGTAGATGCCCAGTAATGGGATTGCTGGATCGAATGGTAGATCTACTTGTATCTCTTTAAGGTATCTCCATATTGCTTTCCACAGAGGTTGCACTAGTTTGCAGTCCCACCAGCAGTGTATGAGTGTTCCTGTCTCTCCACATCCATGCCAACATTTATTCTTTGAGGACTTTTTGACAAAGGCCATTCTCACTGGGGATAAGTGATATCTCTTTGTGGTTTTGATTTGCATTTCCCCGATGATTACAGATGTTGAGCACTTTTTCATATGTTTCTTGGCCATTATTCTGTCTTCTTTTGAAAAGTTTCTGTTCATGTCCTTTGCCTACTTTTTGATAGGGTTGTTTGACTTTTTCTTGTTGATTTTCCTGAGTTCTATATAGATTCTAGTTATCAGCCATTTATCAGATGTGTAGCATGCTAAAATTTTCTCCCATTCTGTAGGTTGTCTGTTTGCTCTCGTGACAGTTTCTTTGGCTGTGCAGAGGCTTTTTAATTTTATCAGGTCCCATTTATTTATTTTTGTTGTTGCCGTGATTGCTTTTCGGGTCTTCTTCATAAATTCCTTGCTTAGGCCAATGTCTAGAAGAGTTTTTCCAACATTTTCTTCTAGAATTCTTATAGTTTCACACCTTAGGTTTAAGTCTGTTACCCACCGTGAGTTGACTTTTGTGAGAGGTGAAAGATGTGGATCCTGTTTCAGTCTTCTACATGTAGCTATCCAGTTTTCCCAGCACCGTTTATTGAATAAGGATTCTTTTCCCCAGTGTATGTTTTTGTCTGCTTTGTCAAAGATTAGATGGCTATATGAGGATGGTTTTATATCTGGGTTCTCAGTTCTGTTCCACTGGTCAATGTCCCTGTTCTTGTGCCAGTACCAAGCTTTTTTCATTACTATAGCCTTGTAGTATAGTTTGAAGTTTGGTAAATTGATACCTCCCATTTTGTTTTTATTGCCTAGGATTGCTTTTGCTATATGGGGTGTTCTCTGGTTCCATATGAAGTGTAAAATTATTTTTTCTATATCTATGGAAAATGATGTTGGTATTTTAATAGGGATTGCATTGAATGTGTAGATCACTTTGGGTAGTATAGACATTTTAACAATGTTGATTCTGCTGACCCATGAGCATGGTATGGTTTTCCACCTGTTTACGTCCTCTGCTATTTCCTTCCTCAATGTTTCATAGTTCTCCCTGTAGAGGTCTTTTACCTCCTTAGTTAAATATATTCCTAGGTACTTTATTTTCTTTGTTGCTATTGTGAAGGGTATTGAGTCTTTGATTTGATTTTTGGCTTGACGGTTATTGGCGTATATGAATTCCTCTGATTTGTGTGTATTGATTTTGTATCCTGAGACTTTACTGAATTTATTTATCAATTCCAGGAGTCTCTTGGTTGATTCCTTGAGGTTTTCTAGATATAATATCATATCATCAGCATAGAGTCAGAGTTTTATCTCTTCTGCCCCCATTTGGACGCCCTGAATTCTGCTCTCTTGTCTAATTGCTGTAGCGAGGACTTCCAGCACTACGTTGAATAGAAGTGGAGATAGTGGGCAACCTTGCCTGGTTCCAGTTCTAAGTGAGAATGCTTTCAATTTTTCCCCATTCAGTATGATGTTGGCTGTGGGTTTGTCATATATGGCTTGTATCATTTTTATGTAAGCTCTGTCTATGCCTATTTTGTTAAGCGTTCTTATCATAAAAGGGTGTTGAATTTTGTCAAATGCTTTTTCTGTGTCTATTGAGAGGATCATATGGTCTTTGTTTTTGCTTCTATTTATATGGTGAATTACATTTATAAATTGGGATTTTAATCCATCAATTCTCCTCATTCTTCTCAGCCCTTTTCCTGCTTTTCCCTGCCACCATTTCCTATACTTTCATTCTCTTCCTCTTTTCTAGTCTCTTCTTCTAGTTTAAAAACATGCTCAAGACTGTCTTGCCATACCCACACAGAATGAAAAACAAAACAAAATAAAACTCTTTATCTGCTTTCCCCTCCTATCTGCTTCCAGTTCATCTCTTGTTCTTACTAAACTTCTTTAAAAAGTACATCGACTCACCATTTCTACTTACTCATGTTTCATTAAGTCCTTGACCCATTGTAATCTAGCTTTTACCCTCTAGCACTTCATTGATGTGCCTTTTGCTGAAGCCATTGGTTTTCTGGTTGGCAAATCCAGTAGATGCTTTCAGCTCTGTTTCACTGGACTCCTTTTGCTGCCTTTGACCCTGGTGTCTTTTATTCCTTCTTGGTATTCTCTAGTCTCTTGGTTTCTGGGCCACTGGATTTTTCTGGTTTTCTCATTTTTCTGACCATCCTTTCCTATCTTCTTTGTAGGCCATTTTTCTACCATCTGTCCCTCAAAAGTTGGTGTTCCCTTGGTTCCCAGCTTTGGCCCTTTGATTTATCTCTCTAGGTGATCTCAGCTACACCCATTACTTCAACTTACCACCAAGCCATTAACTTTTGAGAGTTGGTCTTCAGCCCAAACCTGTGACTTATATTTATGCTCTGTTGGCCATATTCATCTGAATGTCACATAGTTACCTCAAACTAAACATGTCCAAAGCTGAATTTTTTTCCTGATAACTTGGTTCTATCTTTTATACTCTGTATCTCCTCTATCTCGATCACCATCTACCCAGTCACCCAAACCAGACACTCGGGAGTTCATCTAGACTCTTTTCTCTCCCTAACAATCAATTATTCAATCATACTTATTTTTTTACCTTCCATCCCTAACTTTAAGCCTGGCTACTCATGTCTTAGACTTACATATTTTTATTATGGCCATGTAAGAGGGTGACCTCATTAAATCTTGCTTACTTTTATCTCCCAGATTTTTCTTGAATTGCCATTCTCATCATATTCTCTCCTACCACTACCTAGGTTTGAGATCTCATCTATTGCCTGGTTTGCTATGGTAGAATCCTAACTGCTCTCCCTATCTTCAGTCTTATTCCTTCAAATTCGCCTTCCATAAAACCACCAGAATGATTTATTTAAAATTCAATTTTAGGACTACAGTTCTGAGTAAGATGGTTAAGCATCTGCCACTCTTTGTTTCCCACTGAACACAATCATAAAACCTGGACAGAATGTATGGCACAGAGAATTCTGAAAAGTAAATCGCAGCAAGCATATTGGAGAAGAACACCAGAATTTGAAGAAGCAACAAACTGGTGTTGAGTTTCCCCACATTTTTTTCTTCTGGGATTCCCCAGGCTGAACTTAATTCAGTTAGAAACCTGAAAGAGCACTGTGGCACAGATGGAGAACTCGAGGAGAAGCTTTGGAGTTCTATTGTAGCTTGAGAAATGAGGGAGGGAATTCCTAAAGCTCAGAAAGAGGAAGGAAATCCCTATTTTTTTCTTTGTCTTTTCTCTCATACCCCAACTCCCAGGCATTCAGTGGCAGCAACAATGATAGCAATGGGAGCCTTCAGGAACTAATACTCTTGGAGGGGGGACCCGTAATCTCTATTTGATGGAGCTGTGGCCCTAAGAGAGCAGAGCCACACACTATTGCTTTTTTATCTCTCTGTCCTCCCAGTGCTTATCTGCAGATGTGGCACAATTGCAAATGTGAACAATTTCCGACCAGAGGACTGAAAGGGAAGCACCAGGAACTGAGCAATACTGGGGAAAATGTGGAGAGGTAGAAGCCCAGGAGAGTGACCCCATAAAGTGTGCTCCTAGATGTGCTCCTGGATGCATACTGTACATGTGCTGAATGTGTATACATGTTGATCAGATCCTAATTAGCATAACAATGAATTTGAGAACTGAGGTAACAGACATCCATCTACGTTCCAGACTCACCACTTAGTGGCACACACGCACATATACACCCCCCAGACAGATCTGAATAGCACTGCAAAGTCTTTGAAAACCGAACTGACTTTGGACCCTCAGCCCACAGAAGACAGATGAAAACTTTTGGTCTGAACCTAATCAGATTGACTGCTAAAGCAAAAACGTCAACATTTTCCACAGAACTTAAAAAAGACCTACAATCTTTGAATGTCATATTGAAAATGTCCAGGATATACTCCAGAATTACTAGGCATATGAAGAACCACAGACATCTCAACTCGCATGGCAAAAGACAATTGACAGACATCAATGACAAGAGGATACAGATGTTGGAATTATCTGACAAAGACTTTAAGTCAGCTACCATAAAAAACTCAAATGAACAATTGCAAACGCTCTTGGAACAAATGATAAAATACGAAGTCTCATCAGATAAATAAAAGATATAAAGAAGAACCAAATGGAAATTTTAGAATTAGAGAATATGATAACTGAATTTTTTTAAAAAACTGAATGGACTCAATAGCAGAAGAGAGATGATGGGTCAGTAAAGAGAGGAGAGAGGAAAAGGGTCAGTAAACTAGATAAATAGAAATTATGCAATGTGAGTGACAGAAAAAAGATTGAAAAAAAAAGAATATTTCCTCAGGGACTTGTGGGACAATAACAAAAGGTCTGTCAATCATGCTATTGGAGTTCTAGAAGGAGAGGAGAAAGCAATGCTGAAAAAAGTCTTTGAAGAAATAATGACTGAAAGGTTCCCAAATTTGGTGAAAGATGCCAACCTATAGATTTGAGAAAATGAGTGAACCTTAAGCAGGATAAACTAAAAGAAACCCAAAAAATAGATAAATCACAATCAAACTTCTGAAAAATAAAGACCAAAAAAATAGAAATGACGCATTATGTATTGTATAGGGGAACAATTATTTGAATGACTACAGATTTATCATCAGAAACCATGTAGACTAGAAGGAAGCAACACAGATTTTTCAAATGTTGAAAGAAAAGAATTATCAACCCAGAATTCAATATCCAGCAAAAAATATCTTTCAGGAATGAAGGTAAAACTTGAAACACAGTTTCGTATGAAAAAAACTAAGAAAATTCATAGCAAGCAGAACTGCTCTAAAAGAATTGCTGAAGGAATTTGTTCCTATAGAAATGATACCAGAAGGAAAATTGGAACATCAGGAGTGAAGGAAGAGCAACGGAAATGGTAAATATCTGGGCAAATATAATTGACTACTATTCTCTTGGGTTTTGGAAAACATGTTTGATTAAAAGCAAAAATTAATTTTCTAATGGGATTTTCAATATATGTAGATGTAATACATAAGGCAATGGTAACATAAAGGGCCCAATCTGCTGGCAAGGGTTTTACATTGCAATTGAAGTGTCAAAATATTGATTCTAAGTAGACTGTGAAAAGTATATATTTTAATCCCTAGAGAAACCACTAAAAAAATTATATAGAGAGATGTCAAAGCCACAATAGATAGATTAAAATAGGATAGTAAAAAAATCATCTGAAAGAAGACAGGAAAAGGAGAACAGAGAAGTAAAAAAAAAAGGGGCCAAACAGAAAATAAATAATAAAGTGGCAAACCTAAATCCAGTCTCATCAATAATTACATTAACATGCCAGTGAAAGATATTATCAAAATGGATTTAAAAAGCATGACTCAACCATATGTTGCCAACAGAAACTCCAAATGTGGTGATATAGATAGGTTAAAAGTAAAAGACTGAAAACAGATACCATTGAAATCTAATCAAAAGAAGTCTGGAGTGGCTGTATGAACACCAGACAAAGTTGACTTTGGAGCAAAAAAAATGTCAGTCATAAAGAGGGACATTACATATTGATAAAAGTGTCAATTCATCAATAAGACATAATTCTAAATGTTTGCTTCTAATAAGAGGTCAAAATACAAGAAGCAAAATTGATAAAAGTGAATGAAGAAATGAAAAATCCATAATTATAGTTCCAGCAATTGATGGAAGCTAGCAGACAGAAAATCAGAAAGGATATTGAAGAAATGAACAACACAATCAGCCAACTGAATACAACTGACATAGAATGCTCCACTAAACAACAGCAGAATACACATTCTTCTCAAGTGCACGTGGAACATTCACCAAGATAGACCATATCCTAGGTCATAAATCTTAACTGATGAAAAAGAATTGAAATCATACAGACTGTGTTCTCTGACCACAGTGGAATTAAATTAATAATCAATAACAATAGTAAAATCTCCAAATACTTAGAAATAATATCCTTGTAGATAATCTATGGATCAAAGAAACTGGAAATCACCTCAAAGGTCCTTCCATGGGTGAATGGACAAAGAAACTGGTGGATGCATGTGATGGGAATACTATTTGGCAATAATAAAGGAACAAACTATTGGTTTGCATGACAATGTGAAAGAATATAAAAGATGTTATACTGAATTAAAGAAATCTGTCTCAAAAGGTTACATATTCTATGACATTTTTGAAAGGACAAAGCTGTGGTGATGAAAACAGATCAGTGGTTAGGGGTAGGGTTAAGGCATGACTGTAAAGGAATACTATGAAGGAGATTTATGGGGCAGTGGAGACTGTTCTGTATCCTGATAGTGGTGGTGGTTACATGAATCTCTACATGTGTTAAAATTCACTGAACTCTACACCAAAAGAAAAGGGCAATTTTATTGTATGATAATTTAAAAAATCGACTTAAAAATTTAAATTCTTAAAAAAAAAAGATGGTGCTTCACTAGCCTATGGGATGCAGTGCAAACTGATTAACATGGGTTACAGGGCCAATCCTGGTGGTAGTTCCTCAATAACAGGGCTGTTTCCCCTCATAAAGTCTAAGAATGTAGTTTTTATCAGGGTAGACTGAAAGACTGGTCCTGAAGATCACAAAAGTGTTGTCTCTAAATGAGACAGTTTTTAGTATTAGAAAGTCAAGGATTTAGAAGAGCTGAGTTCTCACTCTAGCGTAGCATGTTGTGAAATCCTGGTCTAGTACAGCCTCAGTTGCCTGCCTATTAAATGTGACTAAGAACTGGCTCCCCTGGGATCACTATTAATATGGCAGAAATTAAGCCATTTTTGATGCCTGGCCTAAGTGATTTTGCATCTGCACAGATATTCCTTCCCACTTCAAACCCTTCTGGTGGAGATGAAGGGGTGTGTGATGTACATATTAGGGGAACAGATTGCATTGTCAAAAGATTTTCAAGGTGCTTTATGCATCTGTTTAGCAGTCTGGGCTGTCCTCCTCCATCCCACTTCACCTCTCCAGTAGCTAAGTCATTTCACTGAGATCTGTATCCTACAGGGAATTGGCTTCTAGAATAATTACAGTGGCAAGTATTAATATTTCCCCACAGGATCGTCCTGACTCACAGCTAGGTTTTAGAACTCTTTGTGGCAGCCCTTTTAGTGTTATGATCAACCCTGCTAGATGTTCTTGGCTTGTGCTGCTGCTGTCCTCCCTCCCCTGACATCCCAACCTGCATGTGCTTGTTTAGAGCTTGGAGGACCATCAAAGTTCACCCCAAGCTCACCTCCCCCATCTCCACCACCATTAAGCTCCCCCCATGCTAAGGTAAATGATGAGGCAATGGTGTTGATTATGTTTATCCATTTATTAAAATATTTTAAGAGGCAATACTTTATTAACTTTGAGGACTGGTGTTCCATTTTTTGGGGGGAAGAGGAATAGGCACACTTCGTGGACCTTTTCTTCCTGCTTTTTCCTGTTACCCCATGGCTATCCCAGCTTCCTCCCCCAACCAGCCCCTGGCCCTGCTACTTATTTGCAAGGGCCTCTGAGGAAACAAAAATCACAGAACAGAAAACAACAATGGATTACAGATTAGCAGACAAATGTAATTCTACAAATCATATAGCCAATCAAGGTCCCTTATAGGATGGAATGGTGCTAATGGTTTGGTTGCTTTGCTATTAGTTTCTACCTCTTGTGAAACTAAAATTCTTCCACTTGTGTCCTGAGGGAAGGTGATGTTGACTTGAATGGCTTCTTCTGGCCAACCTTTAATTTATTAAGTTGCAAATCTCTTTCTTACTCTTCCCCTGCCCTGTTGGACACAGCACAGGACCTTTGTGGAGAGGGGACTGATAGCTGTTGACCTCCAGTGGTATTGACACCAGAAGCAGTTGGTGGCAGTTGGCCAGGGATTGCTCATTCAGTTGATTCTTCAGAAACTGCTACCAAAAATTCAACCAAACCCCAGAGCTTTGGCCCTTAATGGTGCCTGAACATAATTGAGATGAATATTTGGTGTCTGGTTGTGTCTGGTCCTACCACCCAAGCAATTATAGTACTGCAAGTAGTTAACAATGAAGTCCTGAAAGGAGGTTATGCTTCCAGAGGCTAAGGCAACTCCCTTGAGAGGAGGGACCACTTCTTGCTTTGTTTCCAAGTGAGCACATGCAAGAACAGGTGCTTGGCAAGCTGTCTTCCTTTTTGGGAAGCTACTGGTAACTTAGCAATCTAGGAGGTAACTGAGCCATTTAGCAAGTCACATCTCCTCGGCCTTGCTGTGTATCAACTCCGCGTCATGAGCTGACTCTAGCCCCAAATCCTAGTGATTTCGTTCAATATCATTCTGACTCAGAGTTAGAGGACAGGGTGGGTGGAAGGGGATCCAGATGGTACAACAGAGCAACAGCAGCATTACAGTGTACAAAGACCTATAGCACTGCAGCAAAGTAAGCACAAGAGATGGAGTCCTATTACAGTTTACTATCATCACTGATAAAAATAATTATAAGACACAGCCCTGCTTGGTCACTAACAAGATAAAGCTATCCTTTCCCAGGACTTCCTTCTGTTTCCTTAAATTTTCTCATTTAGAAATTTTCCCTTGTGTAAAAGGCTCTTCTGAGGAAAATGCAACTTGATTCCCAACTCTGTTGAGTGTGTGTGCAGGCGTTAATGTGTACAACCATGGAGGAGACAAGTCAGGCTGCAATGTGACCTTGCTGATTTGATTTAATACCTCCTTCCTAGGAAGAAAGAATGATGCAGAGAAAGCCAAAGACACAGCAACATCACACTCCCCACTCAAATACATATAATAAGTTAATACATTTGAATGCTTTAATAAGTTTTAAATGCATTCTGTCAGCTTTTTCCATTGACTTTCTTCTCTAGTTGTAGAGCTAGGACTTTTTTGTTTGTTTGGCATGGCAATCAGACATTTGGGGACTATCCCCTTGTTAGTATTTTTCTCCTCACCCCTGCAGAGGTGGAACACAGGTGGCTGGTTTAAGTAGGTTAGGCTGGTGTAGTTCTAGAGTTGAGAACCAGTGCTTGAAGTCTGGATTGTGCACCTCGATGAACCAACCATTGTACTGAGTCAGGTAATTGAGCACGCTAAGTTTGTTTGAGAAGTGGGGAGAGGCCAGTTTTCTCTTGACAAGCGGGAAGGGACACTTACCCAAAGGTATGAGTTGAAGGTGGGATGGGGACGCAAGGCAAACCAGAGAGAACCTCTCTGGGCACCAGGGTTTGATTAAATTTACCTGACTGGGAGCAGGCATTAAAACAAATCAAATTGGGATTTGGAGCAATTTAGGCCTACTTTGTTTTCATGAGAAATTTGGAAGAAGAACCATGGGGAAGCAGAGGCTTTCAGCCTCTATTTCTCTAGGCCTGTGTTTTTTTCTGGTCACTCTGAGTGCCCCCCTGTACTCAAGGGAATGGGGCCAGATGGGAGATTTGTAGTTGATTTGCGGACTGACCCAACAGCCTGTTCGGAAGATGCAGGCCAAGATGGAGCTTGTGGGGAAGGGCCTAGGCTGTGACTTGATTGTCAGGCAGTCCCTAGCTCAGGCATCTAAATCACAGAGCTCAAGGCCTGGTTGCTCCATATAGTCTTTTTACTGGGGGAAGGGAACAGCACAGGTCAGGGTAGTTGCTGATGTAGAGTCTTGGACAAATAGAGCAAAAAGGCAGCATGCCAGCTTAGCCCCCTTCTCTAGGGCATTGGTGTTTTTGTTCCCCTTTTGTGGCCTGGCTCAGAACTTTAAGGGGGCGTCAGAATCAGCTGGGCTATCGGTAGATCCCAGCCACCTCTAAGACGCTGAAAATGCACCAAAAGATTAGAAGCTCCACCAAGAACTAGGGCAGTTGGTAGAGGTGTACGTGTGTGTAGGGTAATGGGGGGTGGGGACGGATTCCTGGGTTAGCACAATAAATTATAGGATCACTTAGAGGTCGAGTTGTATTTTCAGTTCTTGAAAAAATATATATATATATATATATACACACACACACACATATATACACATCTTTGTCTCTATACATAATCTATACTGCAGCACAGCGGCAAAACATTTAGTTAAAAATCCAGTGAGAATGCAGGCAAAGACTCCATGGAGGCATGCAGGCTAGAATCAAGGCAGTAGGAAGGGAGCCCGTATGGTTGCCAGAAGGGGTGAGTTCCAACCAATGGGCCCACCCAGCCACCAGAGCACCACCTGGACATGTGCAAAGACATACGTGCACACATGGAAAAACACAAAGGGTTTGCAGAGAGCAGTTACCAAGTACATAAGAAAAGATTTCACATGGTCATTTTTAACAGGCAAATGGACAAGCTCCCAGGATCTAGTTCTCATTTTAATGAGCCAACCAGAAGAAATCTGAAGTTGCAAGTTGCAGTTGGCAGGGATTGGGGGAGACACACAACCAAGCCTGGGTGTCCTGCCCCCTCTCTTCGTCTCCCTGAGTCTTTCATTGCTTAGCATTAACAGTTTCTCTGCCAGTTAGAGAAAACCATTTCCAAACTCCCTGAAGTGGTGAACTCCCTTGAATCCTTTATAGATCCCAGGCCATCCATAAAGAGCTTATCCCAATAAATACTGTAGTTGCTCAAGATGTACAAAAGGAAGGAGAACTGAACAAGACAACTCGGAACAAGACTCTTTGGCCAATGAGAAAATGTAAACCTCTAAGGAGACCTGGTTGAGTCCAGGAAAAATGTATTAGTATAAAGAATTGGAGGGTCTTTCTTGGTGGTGCTCATGTTTGTTCTGAAATGATTTAGTCTAGCCTGTATTGAGGTTTTGAGAGTTTTTTAGTGGAATTCTAAATGTTGTGAGTTCTCCTTCCAAGCTTTCAAGGGCTATAATTGAGATCTTGATGGTGTTGGAGGATCATCGTCTTTTGCTTCATCTTCACGATTTCTGTGGTGCCACAAACTGCCTTCAGAGAAAAAGCAAGTAGAGAAATAATGAGGTTAGCACATTGCCAATTGCTCAAATATGTGAACCCCAAAGAGAGCAAAGAGTCTGTTAGGAGACAGACTGGTTTGTTCCTATTGTACCAACCATCCTGGAATCATCAGAGAAAACCAGCTGATCCTACGTGAGCCAAAGACAAATAGGATGAATTCTCAGAACCTCATAATCTGTGGAACAGCTATCAACTCCATCTGAATCTTCAGAAACACTCTCAGAACACTATGGTCTCTTAGGGAATCAAACCAGTTAGACCATACCTGAGAAAATACAGCTTGGTCCAAGAGATTCTCTCCTGGCATCTGTGCAAATTCTTAGTTCCTCAAAAACAAACTGCTACCCTCTGTCCCTTTTTTCCCATGATCACTATTGCTATATCTCTCAACCTTCCAGGTTGTCTAGGCCCCAAATCTAGGCAAGACCATGGACATCAGAATTGACACAACTGGCAACTCTAAAAGAACCTTCTTTTGAATCCCACTGATATAATGCTTAGGACAGATTCTGAGGCAGGAAAGGATGGAACTAAAATTCAAACAGTGAAACATATAGAAATTTTGCATTTCTGGGGACTGACTGTAACAGATAGGGACAAAAGTGTTTAGATAGGTCATGGATCCTCTTCCTGACCCTTAGGAATAGGTCAAGCGAAAAAAAAAAAAATCACTGCCTGTTTGCATTTTTCTTTTCAGTTGTATACATCATGGAGACCACACAGGTTCTCCCCCATCAGTGCCCATATCACTTTCTAGCTTGGCATTAGCTAAGGCCGGCCTCCCCCTCCATCATAGTCATGCCTGTGAACATTTCTAATGAGGGCTTCCGGTCCCTGGGTAGTAGCCAGGCTTCTGGGGAAGTCTTCATGACCCCTACGCCTGTGAGGAAGACTTACCGATAAAACCCTGGACTCCTTGGCTTGATTTAGGCTTATCTTCCTCTTCTAGCTTCTTCTTCCCCAATTTGGGGAACTTAATTTTCAACCTGAGGCTTCTACTGTCTGTGTCTGAAGATTTTTCCTGGGAAACCACAGCAAGACGAAGGTCAAAATGTTAGTTGCCTAACATTCAGAAATAATTCCCAGAGGCCTGCCAAGGTGGTGAACAAGGATGGCTGCAGAAAGAAGGCAGATCTGCTCTCTATCCCGGTAGTCACTGGTCACATACCCTACGAAAGCAATTGATCTTTACCAAGAGCCTACTTAGGCCAGGTGACTTGCTAGCATTAAGAAATTCTCATGTCATATAAGCCTCAAGACAACCTTGCAAAGTGGCTATTATCATACCTATATGAGAAATGAGGGAGCAGAAGCTCAGAGAGGTTAAATATTTCACCTGAAGTCATGTGGCTAGGGATTAGAAAGGTGAAATTGCTAGGGTCACTACTAGCTCATATGGCTCTGCATGAATTAGAAAAAAGCATCCCTTCCTTCAGACATGTAGTTTGGAGAGCTCCTACTCACCCCCTTGGCCCAGTACCTTCCTGTAGGGAAGGCCCTGCCTCCCAGGCCACATGCTTCCCTGTCTGGAATGCAAAGAGTTTCTCTAAACATAGCTCTTAATTATAAATGTGGGATGTGGGTTCTCTGCTGTGCGGACCATGCAGGCTCTGTAATTCCAGCTTGGCCTCCCAGTTTCTTACTCCTGTCAAAGTATGCTCGTTTTACTACTGGACTCAATAAAACATAATTTTGAGGTTAACTTTGGTACCAGAAAATCCAGCCAAACACATTTCAAGAAGCTTTAGGATCATCTTCCTCTTAGGATTATTTATGTATCTGATCCCCTCCATCAGAAGAGTATAAACCCGTCCTCCTCCTCTTCCTGTTCTTCCCCTGGTTCTGTTCCTGGCTATGTACACTAGCCTTTAGAATTACAGTTTAGAAGCAACCTCAGAGAAGGGCTCAGGACTTTCCCCTCAGCCAAAGCCTTGGAAAGCCCAGTGAATAATTGACTCTCATTCTGCTTTTCCCCACTAGAGTGGATCTGAATCTTCTGTGGCCTTAAGGTGGCAAGTTTGGTGTCAAGTGAATGAGCAACATCTTCCTGGATTTCTTTCAATCCACTCTGCCCTTCTTTAGAGCCTCGCTTCTTCATCTCTATGGAAATACTGGAGCTCAGAAAAGAGATTTTGGCCCAGGCCAGGCAGATTCACATATCAAGTGGGCCCTGAGAGCATGGACTGTGTCTGTCTCATTTCTCTCAATATCCAGCCCATTTGCCTAGCTCAGGAGCTTGGTGAGAGAGCTGAACTGGGCAATAATGGAAGGGGGTGCAATAAGAGTTTGCTTCCTTTTCTGCCTAACAGTATATTTTCCTTCCCCAGAGGGCTGCAGAGGGCCTTGGGAAGTGCTTGGGTCATCCGCAAAGGCACATGAGAAAGTTGTTCAATCCTTTAAGACCTCAGTTTGTATGTGGCTTTTTCTCTGAAAGGGTAGCCTGATTGTTGCATTAGTCCAAATATGCCTGTATGCTTGCTCACATGCATATAACTGGTTAGTGAAGCCAGAAAACAGGTATGATGAGTAGGGGGTCCAGAGATTCCAACAGGTTGAAATGAGCGATTCTATGGTGGGGAATTTTCAAGAAAAAAAACCCTGTCAGACCATAAAGGGAGTAATTTACCTAGTGATAGGTGGACATCACTTTGAGTCATTTGACTTATGAAATGGAACTATTTTTCAATTTTAGGAAAACAGAGTTGTTCAAAAATGACAGCATCCATACAGCTATATTGTAGCCACTGCTGCCATGCTTGATTTTCTTTTAAACCACATACTTGGTTGGTAGGGGGAGGCACTAAGAGAGCCTACTAACCTCCCAGAGGGGAAGAGACAGGAAACAACAGGGAGAGGTACTATTTGGAAGATTTAACCACCAGTACAGCCTGGGTACCAGCCATTTAGAACCAATGTTGGTTGTAAACAACTGGTATGGCCATACTGGTATGACCAGATAAAGTTCAGTCCTGGTAGCAGGTACTGAACAGGGAGGGGGAATTTATAGCCAAGAGAACAACACGGAAAAAAACTATCTTGCTTATTCTTTCTTGACCATATCTTGCTACAGAGTGGGTCTTCTTTCTAGTCATTTTCCCATGGTCACCTAATTTTTCAGTGTGTTTTCTGTCTTGTCCTGTCAACCTATGTTGAGGAGATAGGGGAAGGGAGGAAACTCCATTAAGCTGCAGCTGAAAGCCACCACCAGATCCCTCTTCTATATCAGTCACTGTGTCCTGGCCCACACTGGAAGGTAAGGCACTAAGAAAGAATCTTGTTTCCCCTTTATTTCCCAATCCCCAGCTCACACACCTCTGGAACAAGGATTGGATTCATCCAGTAGATCTCAGATAGCTTTTCAAACTCCTTATTGATGGCATCCAGGGTGGTTTGTAGTGTGGCCTCATCCTTTGCATTTCTTAGCTGGTACAGACAGGAAAAAGAGAGAGTGTCAATGTCTAGCACCTTTGTAGACTCTTGCCCTCATCCCCTACTCCCAGTCTCTGCTAGTGACCAAGAGATCACAGGGTGCCAACTTGTATTTCCTTTGGCCCATAGGCAGCTCTTTTCTTTCTCAACAGGGAGATCCAGAAAACAACCAGATAGTGGGGCTCTCCTTGGGGCTGGGCACGCTCACAGTTTGGCAAGCAGAGAGGCCTTCTGACTAGTGTCAATTAACATTGAGCTCTACCCCTACAGCTTAGGGTCCAGGACAAGGGTCATACTCTTGACCTCAAATCCCTGGAGATATCCCAGTGTACCCCTAAATAACAGCTACCAAGTTTTAAGCACATATGTATGCCATGCACTGTGCATACATAATTTCATTCAGTCTTCCCAATAACCTTACAATACTTTACAAGGCATTGTTGTTCTCATTCCACAGGTGAGAAAACAGACTCAAAGAAGTTTAGTGCTCAAGATCACATAGCTAGACAAAACCCAGATCTGTTTCACTCTATAGCCTGCCATCTATACAACACTGTCCCAGAAAGAACGCGTGGGGAGGCCAGATTCTGGGGAGAATATTTATTACACACACACTGTAATTTAAAGGCTGTTTTGTGAAGCAAGGAGAGAGCTAGAGAGAGACTGGCTCAACTTTTCCCTTCCTGGAAAAGTGGGTCTTGCCTCCCCAGGCTGTGCTTTAGTCCCTCGCTACTCACTCTTAGTAATTAAGCAAAAAGTTCCAGACAGCTTCCGTTACAGGTTCAGGAAACAAAGCTTAAGTGTTCCCTAGTAACCCTTAGCACCCACCAGATGAACTCTGTACAGTCCGTGGGAGACTTAAAATGGATTCTTTTGGGACCATCTCCAACTCAGAAGAACCAAATTAGAGATGAGGAACACAGGTGAAATAGTTCATGTTCCAGTAAGTAGTGAGCTGAGAGAACAGATGCATGCTGAGGCCACCTAACCTGGCCTCATCTCTCCCTCCTGGCATGAGCTCTATTTTCAGTCTGGCACCTATGTGGCTTCTTGCTGTGCATGGGCACTTGCTGTTCCAGCCATAGGTTAAGCCTTGCTGGCTGTCACAAATGGGTGGCAGATGAATGGGAGGGGGTGGGGTGTGAGGTTATGGTCAGTCAAGATGGGATATTGAGGGAGAAACAAGTTAGTGCTGACAAATCTCTTTTCTTCACCATTAATGATTCAGGACAACACAGAGTGTCCCAGATGCACGGGACATATGTATGCCAAATAAGGGAAGCGGGAGTTACTGAGTGGAATTCACTTCATCATAAATCTACATCCCTTTGCTAACACTGAGCATCTTACTGCTTTCCTTCTTCAAGAGGAAGAATAACAACCGAATGAAACAAGCATTATTTCCATCCCACCTCTGTGACAGCCTTTCTGGGGATACATGGTCATTCTTAGCTGCTGTCTGCCTCCTGGCCTCATCTGGATGTGTGTATATGTTGGGGGGTCCTCACCAGGTCCTATGGGGTGGGAGCTTTCTCAAGTGTGGTATGTGTTCAAGCTGGGTTGTTGGCTGGCACAAACCAATTTTCAGGCCACAGGCCTCAAGAAAGGCTGAGTGTTCTTTTTTTGTTGTCTCCTTTCCTGGCTTTGGTATCAAGGTGATATTGGCTTCGTAGAATGAGTTTGTATGGTACCAGAAAAGACCTCGTATAGCCAAAGCAATTCTAAGTAAAAAGAACAAACTGAGAGGTATCAGTTTACCTGACTTTAAGCTGTACTACCAGGCTGTAGTGATTAAAACAGCTTGGTACTGGCACAAAAATAGAGAC
>NW_012147301.1:652669-701625 GCF_000956105.1 Propithecus coquereli | reverse complement strand
ATTTGTATACACAAGGAGTGCAATGCGCACTACCCGAAGGATGGACATATTTGAAACACAGACTTGGTGGGGGGGAACCAAGGGCAACACACGTAACCTAAACATCTGTACCCCATAATATGCTGAAATAAAAAAAAAAAAGAGAAAGGCTGAGTGGCAACAAGAGACCAAACTCTCAATTTTCCTGCTGCAAGGCCATTGAACTCTCCCTATATATAGAAGGTACTTCTGTTGCTGTTGTGTAAAGCTGAAAGACTTTAGCTTGGGGCTCAGATGCTGGGACAGCCTGGCCTGATTGCCTTAGCCACTCTGCCTCCTGTGCAGTGTGCCAATTAAATGTGCAAATGAAAAGAGGAAATGGATGCTCTTCTCGCAATATCAACTCAGAAGCCCCTCTTCAAATAAGCCTTAATTAGATGAGAGGCAAGCACAGCACCTGCCTCAGGGCCTAAGCAGCCAGCCCCAAAGCAGGGTGATTGTGATTAGTCACCTCATCAGAGCACACTCACCAAGTGTGCCTGTGGGCTTTGCATCCTGGGAAATATGCAACTAGTCTTGTAGCCCCCAAATGGAGCCTCAGTCCATCCTCCCTAGCTCTAATAAAAGCTACCATCTATCAAGCTGCTACTATCTGCTAGGCACTGATAGGCATTTAATAGTTTGTTTAATCCTCACAACAAGCTGGAGAGATAGGGATTATAATTCCTATTTTGTAGATATGGAAACTAAGACCCAGAGAGGTGAAGCTACTTCACACAGCTAGTGTTATGGGTTGAATTATGTCCCCCCTAAAAATATATATGTTGAAGACCTAATCCCCAGTACCTCAGAATGTGACCTTATTTGGAAATAGGGTCATTGCAGATATAATTAGTTGTTAAGTTGAGGTCATACTGGATAGGGTAGGCCTCAATCCAATATGACTTGTGTCCTTATAAGAAGATGGCCATGTGAAGACAGAGACACAGGGAGAACATCACGTAAAGAGAGAGGATTGGAGTGATGCATTTATAAGCCAAGGAACCCCCCGAAGCTAGGAAGAGGTAAGGAAGGATTCTATTACAGTGTTCAGAGGCAGCATGGTCCTGCTGATACCTTGATTTTGGACTTCTAGCTTCCAGAACTGTGAGACAATAAATTTTTGTTGTTTTGAGTCACCAGTTCTTGGTACTTTGTTATGGCAGCCTTAGAAAACTAATAAAGCTAGTAACTGGCCGATTTGGGATTTGAACCCAGAGTTCCCCAAATTTTCCCACTATTCCATACCACCTTCTCACATGGTGAAAGAGATATGTAGAAACTTGGGAGGTACAGAGTAGTTTAAAAGAGCTCCCTCTTTTCTACTGCAGCTGTATCAGGTATGATGAGGATACCCTACTTTTGATTGGCCTGATCTGGACCCAAGAGACATTTGCCAAAGGAGAGGTTGAGACTTTCTTTCAAGCCTATGGTAGTCCCTATGGATTAGCATAACCCATGAAGTGATACAATCAACAATAATCCCGGGTGACACGGTAGGGACTGTCAGGCAAGTACCTGGCCAAAATGCTCCCACATGTCTCCAGTGCTCTAGAACCAAGCACAGACTGTGACCATCTTCAGTTGGGAAATTTTGCCCTCCCATGCTCCAACCCCCTGCACTCACCAAGTTTTCATCCAGGAAAGCTTTGGTGTCATCGTAGAGCCCTTTAAGACTAAATGTAACATCTACTGCATCATTTCTGCTTATAGTCTGAGAGGAGAAGAAAGGAAAAGAAAGGAAGGGAAAGGACAAAGACAGAGGAGTTGTTGGTTAGTAAGCATGCAGCTGGCTTCTCCATGGGAAAGTAGGAGCAAACTATTAGGATGTGGCTATAGGTGAAAAAGTAATATTCAAAATATAGCACAACTAATACAGCATAGGAACCAATCAATCAGAACCGATGCCAGCTGTCAACTACTGGTACAGTTGTATTGGTGTGTCCTATGAAGTGGCACAGCACAACTTGGCTTTTGGCATCATTGATTGGTTGCAGTGGGTATGGGAAAATAGGAAATATGTGAACCACAGAGTAAATTTGAGGTTACTTGTTGTCCCTAGGCTAAAACCACCTTTCCCATGACAGGTGGAGCTAGGCCCTACCATCTGTCTTCTTGGAGCTCCAGGCCTCTTCCAGCTAAGATCAGGCCCCGACCTTATTGCACCTTTCTCCTATGACTGAAGTTACTTTTTAAAAGCATCACTTAAATCTTCTGGCAGTGGATAAAGTCATGGGATGGCACATTTAATATTAAGTGCCCTTCCTGATCTGGACCCTTCTCTCAAGAGGGAAACCAAGGCACCCAGGTGCTCTGGTTCCAATGACAGGTGTCACTTTATCAGGTTATACAGGGATTCACCTGGGATGAGGAAGAGCCAAGGCCATGTTTCTTTCTATTCATTGTCCATTTCTCCCCCTGAGGCTGGTGTGGTGAATGGCTACCAAGAAGAGGGCTACCTCTCAGGTTGATAATATCTGATGTGGGATTTCCCCCAGTAGCCACTTGGACCTGTAACAAGTCAAGGGATGCCTGCCTTGCTGTCTACTCTATCCATCAGTTTCCTGCCATATCATTTGCCCAGTTTCTCCATCTAGCCTCTGGCTCCCCTTCCTTCCCTTCCATCGCCTTTTCTATGTGGTTTGACTGCTTTCCTTCATCTGCCCCTTCCCCCCTTACCTTAATGGGAGTACAGGAAGCTGCACCTGTCTCACTGCCACTGTCTTGACCATAAAATACATCATTCAGGACGTTAGCACTGGAATTCACAGAATCCATGAGGACAGACACATGCTGGTGGACCTTGCTCAGGTCGTTAAGTCTGTAATAAATAAAGGACAGATAGATGAATCAGAATTCTGAAGGACTTCTGGCCTGGGGTGCTGGTGAGGGTTGGGATAAGGGCTGAAATGAAAGCCCTGGATTCCTGACTTGGACTCTTTACTCCCTTCTGTTGTTTCTGCTCTTCTTTAGGTAGCCACCTATGCCATAAAGCGTTTTTGCTATTCTCTAGGTATTTAACTTTATCCATCCATCCATCCATTCATCCATCCATCCTTGTCTCACTTGAATCTAGATACTGGGAACTTGGGGAGGGCAGGAGGCTAGAATAGAGGAGGGCATCAGACTCTAGGAACTCCAAGGCCCTTCTGATATTTAAGGGCAAGGATAAACATTCTTAGTCCTGTTGGATCACGGGCAGCAGGAGGAGATCCAAATCCATCTCTGGGCCTGCTGGGAGATGTGAAAGCTGGCTTATTGCTGAGTACAAAGAATTTTTCCTGCCAGGATTGTCAGGGTCCCAGTAAATCTTCAGAGCTCTAGGCACAATTCCTTTCTGAGGCTGGGCTCCCCAGTAACTAATAGACACAAATTGGCTTCTTCTCCATATCCCTCCTTGGGATTCCCAGCCCTGTATGTAGGCCACTCAACTTACCTGCTGATGAGATTTTCTGCAAGCTGAGCTAAATGCTGCATCTGGGCATACTCTTCATCAGAGAGGCTATCTTGAGATTCCTGGGAGTCCAGCTTGGGTTGAGGGGCAGCTTGAATTTCAGTATGCTTGCATTCCCACATTTTCATTGAGTTCTCAAAGTCCTGGAAATGAATATAGTGGCAGATCCTAATGATTGCTGTATTGAAGAGGGTATGTGACAGATCTGTCTATGAGTCAGATGTTTGTCAGTGTGTAGGTAGAGTGGGTAAAGGGGAAAGAGGGCCTCCATTCCCCCATATACCAATATATACACCTATACATCTATCCATCATTTTATTCAATGTCTCTTTTGGACTAGGCACTTTTAGATTTTGTTGTTGTCAGTATGCTGGGTGTTGGGATACCATGCTTGGATCAGACAGATGCCTGCCTTCCAGAAGCTCCTTTATGAGGGCATCATGACTGATAAAATAGTGGAGCACTTTTCATGTTCCCTCCTTTGCCAAATCTAGGCAATATGTTGTGATGTAGTTTAAAATCAGAACATATCTAATTTAATTTTGAATCATGCCTCTGTCATTTACTAGTTGTGTGACTGTTAGCAAATTATTTAACCTCCCTGGTCCTCATTTTCCTCATCTGTTAAATGGGGATCAGTGTGTCCATCTTACAGGATTGTTGGGAGGACCTACAAGAGAGAAATGTGAAGTGCCTATCAAAAAGTAGGCAGTTTATAAGTGGACTTCCTCACCCCTCCCTATTACTGTTTCTTTGGACTGTTCACAGGTCAGAGTGCAAGACAGCCTCCAAGCAGATATTCAATCTGATCAATAATGGCTCCTTTCTAAGCTTTAGAAGGTTTAGCTGAAGCGGATAACATTTATGAATGCAGCATTTTAAGGAACCGTACAGGAACCTAAAGACCATATTCAACATAGAATCTGTTGTTGAAGGAGCAGATTTTTCCATAACCACCTGAGGCCTTTGGCTCTCTGTGCAGTGCGAGAAGAAGATGACCTTACCCAAAACCATGGGAGGAAGCACCTTGTCTCACTCTCTTGGACAGTGGTTTGCAAATGTCAGTATATATCAGAATGTCTTGAGGCACTTGTTTACAAATGCAGATTCCTGGGAACTACTCATCCCCATTCTGTTAAGTGGATCTGGTGTGGGGCCCAGGAATGTGCATTTATAACCAGCACCTCAGGTGACTCTGATGCAAGGGGCATGCAGACCTCCCTTTGAGGAATTCTGCTTGACTGGAAATTTTCAGTACTCAAGTGACAGCTATGGATGAGGCAGTGTAGGAGCCCAGGATGAGCCTTTCCCCTCTTACCCGATCTCTTGTCAGCATCTGGGCAGCATTCTTGTATCTAATCTTGATAAGACCTGGCTTCTGAACCCAGGCTTCCCCATCCACTTGCACTGGGATACCTTCTTCACCATCAATGGTTATCATCACCTCCTGGCACTGCCAGAGAAGATGAGGGAGAATGGGAGAGAAAAATGACGCAACTGCTATAGACCAATCTGATAATCTCACAGTTACAGCCTGAATGTGTATCTGAAGTAGCGCTGGCAAGGACATGAATCAGATTGTCCCAGGGAGAAACACCTGTTTCCTATGGGCTTTTCGCTCCATCAGTCCCTGCCACCTCTGTCTCTAACTTCAGCCCAACACCTTGCTGTCCACCAGATAACCTGCTCCCTCTATCCCAGCACTCTTATAGCCAGTTAATTCTTGGGACTACTCCATATCCTGGGCTGCAACCAAAAAAGTCATCACCTTCCTCATGCCCACCCAGCCCCTGCATACCTGGGCAATGCGATGATGATGCAGGTTGATGATTCGGGACATTGCCATCTGCACAGAACCAAAGATTGCCACTACCTCCAGCTTCCCATCATCTATTGCAGGAGCCTCATATTCCTGAGGAGAAAGAATTGTGTCACATTTCCCACCCTTGAGAAACCATACTTTGTCTATAACAAGTAGGTATACTTTGAAGGCTCTTAGCAAGAATTTTTCTAGCTCAAGAAGAGTGGAAAAACTGCATTATTAAAGGGCGAAAAGATAAGGTCAGGAAGCCAATCTGGAAAAGGATACTGAGATAACAACTCTTAGTCCCTTTGGAGATCACAACTCTTAGCCAGTTCCCTCCTTGTCCAATCCAGCATCATAAATCCTCAAGGCCAGTTTTATTGGCCTCATGGCCTTCTTGGATGAGCTCAGAGGTCATGGGTCAGTCTCCCAGAGGATTTTATTAACAGATTCCTTGGATAAAAAAGCATGGCCTTGGTAGCCTTTAAAGGATCTGTCAGGCCTAAGGAGTGGAAAATTTCAAGTCTAGGCAACACCTAAGAGTTGACCTAATCTTGAAGCCTTTGGTTGATTTTTGTGCTCTGGGATAGTAGTTGCCTAAAAAACTGATCATTTGGCTGCTGCTAATAAAGATTTCCAGCCCATGTCCTCTTCCCCAGTTGTCCACTTCCCCTTCCAGACAATCCAACACCCCTTTCTGAGAGACCTCAGTGGGATCGTGCCTTTCTCCCTCCCTGTTATTTGTTCCACACTCACTGTGGTTGCTGTGTTGCCTCCCCAGAAGTTGACACCTCCGGCATAGCTGGTAATGTTGAGCACTACAATGCCTTGCAGGTTTGGCAAGGAGATGGCTTCTCCATCACACTGAAAGAAAAGAGTAGCTCTCGTTGGCTAGATCTTCATGTGCCAATATAAAGGGACATTTACAAAGATGGGGAAGGGGCTCTATCTTCTCTTCATGCTATCATTTTCTTATCCCTAAAATGGAAATCTATCTCCATGCCATCCTCCTGTGAGCTGTGAGTGAGGATAACAGAGTTAAAACTCAGGAAGAACCAAGGACATAGGTGAAAGTTGATTCATTCCCAAGGCCATGAAATTCCCTTTCTCCGTGCCCAGGAAGGGCCACCCCCTTTTCCACTAACCTCCAGGTGCACGCGTTCTTCCAGTTTCCTGTAAGAGCGCTGCAGAAGTTCCTTGCTTCCCAGAAGGCCATACCACATCTTGTTCTTAAGGCGGCTACTGTGGGGAGATAAGGGTAGAGAAAGATAGCGTGAGGGCGAATAATATAAAGATAAATGGATGGGGAAGACGGGAAGGGAAACCATCTTTTTTCTCAAGTGCCTTCTTATTTAGAGCGGAGTAATGCTGAATGGTTTCAAGAGGACACAAGAGGGGCTGCTAGGATAGTGTAACTGGTATTCCCATGAAAATACTTATGGAAATGTGTTCCTGGTCCCAACTGAAGCCTCAGCATCCTATCAATAGATAAATTTTCCACTTCTCCTTGCTACTGATATTAGTCCAGATTTGGAAGAAACATGCCATTATCAGAAAGCAATGCTCATAAAAAGCTGTGAGCATAGCTGGCTGATACAAACCAGCTACTGGCAGTGTCATTCCAGGAGCACAAAATTTTAGCTGCTTGGAATCAATTTAATTTGAAATATCTGATGCTTAGACTAATTTTTTTTGAAGCAGCAACTTTTCTGGCAAATTGGAGGGCCTTTCCAAACACCAGACTTGTATATTAAATACTTAATTTAGTACCATAGAACAGAACTAAACTTAGTAGGGAGATTTTAGAGAAAGAGCAAGTGGAGAAAAATATGAGATAGGTAAGGATATTAGGAGACTTGGGGTGGAGGTGGGAAGGACAGGGTCCTGCTGACTGTAGGATCTCTGACAAATACAGGTAGGGAGTATACAATTACTACAAAGGCTGGATATAGTTTACTATGAACTTGTAAAGTAGAGCCACAGAAATGAGCCACCACAGGGAATAAGTTTTGAAATGTAAGAAGTCTAACACAAAATTATTTAGACTCTCTTTAAAACCATAAGTTCTCTGGGCACCTTAGTTTCATCATCTATAAAAACAGGGGTTTAATTATATGGAAATACAAAGCATCTAGAACAACCAAAACAATTCTAAACAATAAAGTTGGAGGACTTTCATCTCCAAATTTCAAAAATTACTATAAAGCTACAGTTATCGAGAAAGTGTGGTACTTGCATAGGATAGACACATAAATCAATGGAATGGAACTGAGAGTCCAGAAATAAACCCTTACATTTGTGGTAAATTGATTTTCAACAAAGGTACCAACACAATTCACTGGGGAAAGGATAGATTTTGTAAAAAATGATGCTTGGATAATTGAATATCCACATGTAAAAATGATAAACTTAGATCCTTACCTCACACCATAAATAAAAATTAACTCAAAGTAGATCATAGAATTAAATGTAAGTGCTAAAACAATAAAAATTTTACAAGAAAACTTAGTAGAAAATTGTTAAGCCCTTGAGTTAGGCAAAGATTTCTTAGATCTGGCACCAAAACTGTGGTCAATAAAGAAAAAAATTGATCAATTGGACCTCATCAAAATTCAACTTTTGTACTTCAAAAGACACCACTAAGAAGATGAAAAGACAAGCAACGGACTGGGAGAAAATTTTTGCAAATCACGTATCTGATAAAGTACCTGTTCCTCAGCCCAGGCCTGCTCTAAGAAAGAAGTTCTAGTGGCAGTGGCAGGGGTAGGGTGGGGGTGGCATGAATCTTTTTACTTATAGTTCCAATTTACCACAAGAACTCTGAGGCTGCCTTAGGTCATGTCTATAGTACAAAAGTACCAGAAGGAGCCAAGCAGGCCAACACTGGATGGGGTAAAATCAATGGGTCCAGGGGAATCAGGTTAGGAATACCAGGAACCAATAGGGGGATCTTTGATGCTCTGAAGCCTTGCCAAGCAAAAACAGACCTGAAGCCACTCCTAAGATCTGGTTACGCTCTCACAGACAGAACAAAGATGGGTGATTTGCTGAATAGAGTCAATGTAATCTGTTGTTAATAATAGTAACACAGGTATCTATGTTTACACAGCAATCCACAGGTCTAGACTATGAAGGCAGCTCAGGATGCCAGTGCAGTCATCACAGACTGGCCCAATATTTGGGGCAAGCTGTCCCAGTAGGCTAGTCTTGGCATGAATGCATTTCACTTCCAAAGCATCTCTTTCTTTCTGTTGCTTGTCTGAGAGGGAATGCAGGAATACATATATGTATTGTGATTGTGTGTTTGCATGTAGGGAGGGGAATTTCTTTTCCTTACTTGTATTGTCCTGGGTGTTCATTTCTTCTGGTGTTGAAATCCAGAGAAATTTTAGCATCCAGTCCAATTCCAAAGTAGTTGTTCATGACACATTTTTCTTTGAAGCGTCTGAAATTAGCCAAGGAAAAGGACAAACATTGGTGCAGGAAAGAAGTGCTGCTATCATTGGGCATGCAGATTAATCCGTATGATGGAAAATCACTGAGGGAAGGCCTCCTCCACATTGAGCACTAACCATAATGTTCTTGAGAAGCACATATAGGTGTCCTATTGTGTTAACAACCAGCTTGTTAACTGTAAGAGAGAGCGCCCAGCCAGTTGGGAAGCTTCAGTGGGTTTAGGACTCATGGTAAAGAAGCTGCATTCATAATCTTAGTCATTTTTGGAGGCTTCATATATGAGTGGCCTGCATTTTTTCTACATATGATAAAGGGAAGTAGAGTCATTGGCTTATTCCCATAAAGAACTTTTGAGTATCCCAAATACAAATGTGTCATGAGAGTTAAGTCTGCACTACTGCTTTCAGTGATGTCTGACATCAAAGGGCAAAGTGACTGTGCATTTTGGGGGAAGGACTGATAAAAGACGGCAGATATGTACACAACAAAAAAAGTCAAGCCATTTTTCAAGTCTCCCACATCCATCTAGGGTGTCAACATCAAAACCAGCAGTGTGCTAGAGCCAGTTCATGCTAGCTCATGTAAACTGATTATGCACATCTCTTTCCAACTTCGCATTTAAGGACATTATATTAGTAGCTTGAAATAGGCCATGGTGGGAGGGTTTTCACCAGAAATAAATCAGGGCTTTTTTCCCCCCAGAGAGCTGGTTTTTAAATACTTGCCAGCACACTATTGATCAAAATTTATTGGGTAGATCCATGAAACCTCAGATATAACCTTAAGCCAATGGTGAAGTGGAGGGGAGTTAGGGGTTGGAGATAGGAATATGAATTTTTTTCCTAAATAAATTAGTCAAGAAAACATAAATAATTGCTAGCTGTGTCCTTCATTTGAGAAACTGAAAGTAGGTACAGTTTAGGTATTTAATCAGAGATTACTTTTTATTTCTAAATTGACCCTTCCTTTATCTCTCGAGATTTGCCTCTCTCAACCACAGTCCAGAAATTGGAGTTTCTCTAACTCCAGAGCACAAACCAGTTTGGATGTCCAAACTGATCTTCTTAATGGAACTCAAAATGAGTGAATGTGGCAGAACTTGGCTGCTGGGAATATTCTAAAAAGGTAGGACTGGTGAGACAGATGTCCTTAGATTTACTATCCAGTCCCCTAATGACCATTTACTTTTTAGTAATCTTAAATCATTTACTGTTCAAGGGAACAGTAGAAAAACAAGTCCTCTGAAATAACAACTAACATTTATTAAGTGTTTATCACAATAATAACGATGATATCTGTTAACACATACAACACTTAACTATGGTTGCCAATTTCTGCTCAATGCAAGCACATTTCATATATAAACTCAATAAATGCAATAAATATATGTGGCAAATTCTACAATTACTTCATTCTACATGTGAGGAAACTAAGGCTCACTCTGATTGAGTCACTTGCATATGTCACACAACTAAGTAAGTACAGTCAGGATTTGACTTTGGGTATCTTGAGATTATGCTCTTAACCAGAAACAGGACGAAGCCATTAAGAGGTGACATAAGTGTTAAATACTTACATAGTTTCCGGTGTAAAATGTAGGTATTGCAAGTTGAGGTTATCTAGGTCCTCACTTTTGAGAGAAAATATAGAAGATAGAGTGCCACGACAAGAACCTGGACACAAAAAACATCACCTTGGTGTCAGATGCAAACAAAAAAAGCCCTTTCCCCCCACTTATATTTCATCCTATTTTCTCTGTGGGACATGGTCAAGCTCAATGATCTTCTCCTAGATAACATTCAGGGTTCTCATGCGAAAAAGGGAGCCTCTTGGATGAATAGGGACTCCCACTAAGAGAATAGTAAGGTTGGGATGGGCTGCTTGCTTGCTGGCAGTGAAAACAGCTACAAATCTTGGGCTTCATCAGGACAGCCTTTTCAAAGTTCCTAATGGAGTCATTACTCTGGACGTTGGCATGGGATCTTATAGTGTGGATTTCTGGGAAAGAGGGAGAGGCATCCACTGCAGGATTATGGCTAAAAGAGTATGCATGAAAAACAAATATTTATTCTTTGGGAACTAGGCAACAGTGATGAAGGCTAGAGTAAGAGAAGAGAAAGGTCCTTACGGTGTCTTGGGCTCGTCCAGTTAATATCCTCTGAGTCATCTTCCAGGAAGAAAGTTGAAGCAAAGTTCTTAACAGATATTGTCTGTCTGCTTTCCTCATCCAGAACTATAGAGAAAAAGTGGGAGGAAGGAGGGAAAGAAGGAAGGAAAGGAGAGAGAGAAGGAGAAAGGAAGGAAGGATGGAAGGAGAAAGGGAGGAAGAAGAGAGGGAGAGAGGATTGATTACATTTATTAAACATGTATTGAGCATCTATTTTTCTTAGATAATGCCAGTCAGTGTGTGAGGAGATGATAGAGACTCCCATTTGACCATAACCTCTCCTCCACGGTCTGTTTGTAGTCCCAGCTTCCTTACAGTGTTGCTGCCGTGTGTTCATATTCACGCCTGAGCTTTCTCTGTTACACTGAATATTCTTTTTCTGTCACCCAGTACATGTGGTTGTGAATAGAAACTTGGGGCTGGGGATGAGGGGAATCAGGGTGGGAAACCCTCTGCTCTTCTACCTCCATTCTATTAGTTCATTTATTGACGTGGCTGTTGTCCAGAATTGAGCCTCTGGGCCCATGCCACTCTTTCACTCAATTGTCTTACCCATCCCCAGAACATTTGAAAAGTCTCTTTCCTTTCACTAGCCTATATGTCGTATGACTCAGGTGCTCGCTTGTACTAAAACTTGGGTTCAATCTCTACCCTACCAGGGGTGCCTTTCTCTGTCCCATCGCCAGAAGCTGCACCTCTAAATCTAACATATGTGTTGATGGAGCAGACTGAGGGTTGGTTGTGATAGAGTTATGGCTACATCAGATTAATCTGATCTCTACTACTTGGAAACTTTAGAAATATAGGCAAACTGACTAATTCTTCCACAGTGCAGAAGGGAGATCTCCTTTATTTCTTGAAAACTTGGCTGATGTACTTAAAGATATTGAGGCAGGGCAAGATACCCTGGCTAAAAGTCAAAGGCCAGACAAAGGGACTTCCTTGCTGCATGGGACTTCTGCTTAATTTCAGTAACTCAGTTAGAATACACTTAGTCTTACGCTACCTTCGGTTTGTCAATGAAGCATTTTTGGGAAGAAGCGGTCACCAAAAAGTTAAATGAAGAAGTTGGGGAGTTGAAGGAGTTTTCATACTGAGTTGGAAAGTTTGCAGACTATCAAGAGTTCCGGGCAATAGCAATCAATGCTAGAACCATCAGGACCACTGTCAGGGTCATTGTGCCTGATTAATACTGTGCAAGTCATGCAAAGATGAACACCATTTTATTTCTAAAATAGTCACGGGTTTGGTGGTTGGAAAGAAACAGGAGCAGGTAGAAAAAAATTCCATGGCTGCTGGTGGATGCTGACGGAGCTTTGAGCCAGGCCACTTAGCATCCGTCCTTGTTTAGAATGAATGTTGGTTCCAAAAATAAGTGAGTAGCAAGAGTTGGGGGCCTGGGAGGTAGGAGAAGCCAATGGGGCAGTTTATCAGGACTGAGGCTTCTCAAATCAGCAGCGTGAGCACTGACTTTGGATGCAATATGCATGCAGAATCTAGTCAAGTTTTGGTAGTGGAGTCAGATAGCAAACCCAGAGTGAGGGAGACCAGTAAAACATCCACCAGAACCTTCTCTTTCCCCTACTTAAGTCACTACAAGCCTGGTCACCTCACCTTGCTCAACTTGGAATATGATGAGTTTCAAGGATTTCTGGAGATTCTGGGCCTTTGTGGCCAGCTCCAACTTGCACTTGGTTATGTGGTCTATTTGAGGAACGAAGGGCTTTCCATCTGCCTTGCTGCTGTCTGCGCTCTTCTCAGCAGAGGTAGCTGCTGACTCCTCAGCCAGGACATCAATCAGGACACTGAGCTTATCATACATTATGTCACTCTGTACAGTGAGGAAGGAGATGGGACATTGTTATGAGGGACCAGTGTTTGAGAGAGCAGAATGAGGAGCGGGGGTGGTATGGGGAGGGGTGGAGAGGGGAGGGGTTGGCCAGGAACACTGAGCATAGAAAGCACATATTGGGAGATGAAGTATGTGGGGAAAAAAGTTGTTGGGTAGATGCGATGACATAACCAAAGGGTGTTAGGGGATCAAATACATGTCATTTGTTTCTGAGCAGCCCTGGCATCAACGCATATTGCCAGGTTTTTCTCATCTCAGACTGGCCTGTAAAATAATGTGTAACATGGCAAACTTGAGGAAAGATAAATGTTTCTAGACTGGCGTTTTCATGGGCACGCTCCTATGAATGTGGATGTGCCTCTGCATGGGTGCTTGGGTCTGCCTTTGTGCGCGGCTAGGTTTGGGGACCTACATCTGCTACAAGATTTAAGGCTTTGATTCCCAGTTCTATCACTTAATGGTTTGTGAGCTGAGGCAAGCTACTTAACCTCTCTGTGCCTCTATATTCTAGGGCAGTCATGAGGATTAAATAAATTAATACATTAAAAGCACTCAGAATAGTCTCTGGCACAGAGTAAGTGCCATATAAGTGTTACTGTTGTTATAGAGGTGAATATGGGCATGTTTCTAGTGTGTATCTGTATGTACACATTTTCAAGCATGTTGTATACAACCACGTGAATATATGTTTGGTGTACACTTATGTCTAGTTGTGGGCAGATGCTAGTCATATGCTTAGGTACGTGGCATGTGTATATGCACGCATAGGGCCATTCTTCATTTGGCAAAAGATGGAAGTTTGATGAAGCTGGACATTCCCCATCAGGGAGGCTTGCCAGCTGCCCCTCCTTGCCTTTCTTTTACAATTCCCAGTGAAAGGCACATTTGCTTTTGTCAAAAAGGGGCCCTTGGCCCCACAAAAAGAATAACACAAAAGGAATGGAAGCTTACTTTCAAAATCACAGACTCTATTGCTGTATTGTTTTGTTTTATCCGACCCCAGGCCTTCACAATATCAACCACAAAATCTTCCACTGCTGAACACAGGAATCTGGAAAGATAAGATAGATGGCATGTTGTGACATGGGTCCTGAGGTCCAGAGCCCTTCTTTCTTATAATGTCATCAGTCTCCATCTTTCTCCTCCTCCTCTCTGTTTCTTTATCTCTCCTGCCCCCCTCTCTCTCCTTCTCCCCCAGGCCCCTTTCCCTCTCTGCTTCTTTTGTACATATGGTGAAATATGCTCCATCTGCACTTCAGTCCAGTTTCACGCCACTTCTCAAGTCAAGTACCTGAGTTTGACCAGCGTTTCTTAGTACTAATTCTGAATTTCCATAAAAGACAATTCACTTGGTCCAACTTGGGTCAGATTTTCACCTCCGGTCAATCAGCTATCATTCAAGGGCCCAGCTAATTTAGTACAAACATAATGACATTGGGAGCACTCTCCCTGTGGGGAGTGTTTCTCAGAGGACAGTGTGGTAGACTGTGCAGGAACACCCCCTGCAAAGAACTCCCAGAAGGAACAAATAACCCACGTGTTTAGAAGGGGAGAATATGTTACTCAGATTATGAGAGAACAGCTATAGATAGATACTACAAAGACCTTTCCTGGTGTCAAAGATGGAAAACAAGGTGTCTGTACTGCAGGGAGCTAAGTTATGCTCTTGAATGGTCTAGAATGTTGTTTCCCTTCTGTAACCCTCCTTCAAAATCTCTGGCTTGCAATTTTGTCTTTTTGGAGCAGCAGGATCCTCAATTTCATCTTTCTTTCTAAACTTTCCATTCAGTAGGTTCGAGTTGGGAGAAGTCTGATTTGGAAGATAAATATATACTTTCCTTGGCCTCAACACCCTAAACTATCAAAATGAACACCATATCTGACCTGGGAACAGCCCATGAGGGGAAAAAACACCCCAAAGGATGAGAGCCGAAGGAAGACTGACCTGGTTGCAATGATTATCTCCGTTGGGTATTTGGCCTTCAGGATTTTGTTCAACTCAGTGGCTGCTGATTCTACGTGTTGGGTGGCGGCAGCCTAGGGGGAAAAGGAGTGCTTAGCTCTGGCCTCTTAGCACTGTGACAGTGTGCTACCCCTCCTCATCCCCCACAGCTCAACTGCTTCTCTGGAAATGATCAAAGGATTCTTGTTGAAGGTCCCCAGAGATAATCTTAGATCTGTGGTCATTCTAAAAATGTAGATATATTTTATTTCCTCTCATTTAAATTAATAATTGAAAACTCATAGGAAGGAGGTACTGTTTCTTTCATGTTTCTATGAACAAACAACCTCATATTACATAGCTAGCAAAGAATAGAGCTGGGATTCAAATCCACATCTTTCCAATGCCAGAATGTCACTTCTTAATAATAATATTACTAATAATAACAGCATCCACTTATGCAGCACTGACTGTGTGCCAGGTTCTGTTCTAAGCTATATGTATATATTTTTCCATGAGATCCTCACAACAACCCTATGAGATAAAGATTATTATTATCTGCATTTCACAGAGGAGAAAACTGAGGCATAGAAAAGGGGACATTAATACGTGGCAGAGCCAGAATTCAATTCCAGGTAGTTGGGTTCTTGAGTCTGTACTCTTACTTACAACTTCTACTCCTCCCTTTCTGTCACCCCCTGCTTTTGAACATCTACCAAGTCCTGATAATTCTATTTCTTCAGTATGTCTCAAATATGTCCACTTTTCCTCATCCCTGTTACCATTTCCCCAATCCAAATCACCCTCATCTCTTGCCTAGACAATTATATCTCCTAGCTTTTCTCCTTGCCTCTAGTCTTTATTCCTTTAATTGTTTCTCCACATATCACGGAACTTTCTGCTTAAACCTCTTCTATTAGATAGCAGGATATCTGGATAGATAACAGGATATGTGATAAAGCAAGTATAGTGAAATGTTAGTGGTAGAATCTACCATTTCAACTTTTCTATATGTTTGGAAATTTTTATAATAAAATAAGAAAAAACCTTCTATAATTCTTGTTGCTCTTAGGATAAAAGTCTAAACTTCCTACTATGGTTTACTGGGCCCCTGGTGGCCTGGTTGCTGATTACTTCTCCAGCCTCATCTTAGTCACCCTCCCTGCATGCCCCTTCCTGGCCCCTATGACCCAGCCATTATGGATGTATTTCAGTTCTGTGAGTAGTCCATGCTCTCTCTTGGCTTTGGAACAATACATGCTGTTCCCTCTGTCTGGAACAGGCCTCCTCTTTCTTATTTTCCTGGTTAACTCCCTCTGGTCCTCAGGTCTCTTCTGCAATGGCATTTCCTCTGAGAAACTTTCCCTGATTCCCCCCACCTCAGACTGACATAGATCCCCCTGCTGCGTGTTCCCAACTCCCTCTATTTCCTTATATACTAACACTCATACTACTTGATTAAAACGATTTATTCTACCATCTCTCTAAGACTATGTGCTCCATGACAGCAGGGACTATGTCATTCTTCTTTACCCACTAGCATATAAGAACAGCTCCTAGAACAGTATGTCACATATAGTAGTTACTCTATAAATATTTTGAATGAATGAATAAGTAAATGTCTAAATGAATTATATCCCCAATGCCTAACATAGTTCTTGGTAAATAGCTGCTGACTGACATGTCCCCAGTCCTCAATGATCTCATCCTCATTGAGTCCATGGACAATACAAAAGCTTCTCTCTGGACTTTGCCAGCTATTTCACCATGTAACAAAGATGTTGGCCTGAATTATAGCTGGGCAGTAGTTACCTCAAATCGTGGTACATCCATTTCAACCTGTCCTTTTAGCAGTGGGGTTTGTCTGGGAGTCTCACGGATCATCACACTCCATCTGAAATGAAGTTCAAAGACAGATAGATATTTAGGGTTGTGTTTCATCACAGATGGGAATCAATGCTTCAAAGGTCAAGAAAGAGGTCAAAATATTTATGTGGTGGGGGGAGGCATGTTGTACGGGGTGCCCAAGCAATCTCTGGTCACCTGATCTCAAGGTATACCACAAGAGGGTCCTCTGCCCCATGACTTCTATAAGCCAGTGTGACGAAAGGCATTCCCATCAGGGTTCTAAGAGAGCAATGATTCTCAACCAGAGGTAACCATCAAGATCACCTGAGGTGCTTTTGTAAAATACACATATCAGGGCCCTGCCCAATAACTACTGAATCTTTGTGGTGGGGCCCAGTTTGGTATCTTGAAAAATCTACCCAAGAGATCCTTATGGGCAGCAACAAATCAAATACCCATATATGCCACAGTATAGAAAGTCTTTTTTCCCCCTCAGGAGATAGGATGGCAATATTCTGTCTTCTCTAGAGCAGAGGCAATCTCATTCAGTTATTTCTATCCCCCCCCCCACTTTTTTAGTTTCTTTGAAAACCTGATAAAACTGTAGATTTTTCCCAACAAAAAATATACTTACATAGATAATTGGCTATACAATTTGATGAAAGTTCACAGAACCCTTGAAATTTATTCATGGGGCCCCAGCTCTAGGATCTTTTAGTTTTGAAAAGGGGCTTTATGATGTTTGAAGGACACATGGCAGACCCTAGGTTCCCAAGAGACAAGATCCCTCAAACTGCCATGCACTGAAGCCAGAAAGCAAATGAGGCTCTACGAGAGAGATTAGAGTATTCCTGATTGAGATGATGTAACTGGGAATAGCTGATGTGAGTCCGGAAGAGGCACAGGGACCCAGTCTTTCAGCCACTCACCTGTCTAGAATCCTCACACTAGCCTGCTCCACTCTGTTGAGGATGTCCAGAGGTGATTTGCTTTTGTTCCAAAATGCACCCCAGCCTAGGACACGGGCCAGATCATTGCCGGTTCCAAGTGGGATGACTGCCAGCTGACACTGCAAGAACAAAAGGAGGCACCCTTTTCAGACAGTCCTTCTAGCAAGCTTCACCCATGAAAGAACCCAGAGGATACCCTTAGGGAAGAATTATGGCCTTAAAGCCAGTGGTTTCACGGGACTTTAGATTCTAGGAAGTATAAGAGGAGGATGTTTGAAGTTGGGTAAAATTTTCCCTAGGGGGTTGGACCCCAGTGTTAGCAATATAGAAACTACTCACTAAAGGGGAAAGTTTCTGGAATATGCCAATATTTATAGCCATGCTTATAAAAGAGAAATGTAACCATAAATTTCTATCTGGGCTGGGCCAAGGAGGTGGGGTGCCTCAGGAAACAAAACTACTGGAGTCAGAAGAGCAGAAGAGGGCTGCCTAGGGAGAGTGGCGAAAGGTAGAGGAAAGTTTCTGCCACTCTTGAGACTCAGGGAGAAAGATTGGTGGCCTCAGGAAGGGAAGGAAATTGGCAGCTGAGTGATGTCTGAGGCCACTTCTTTTTTGCTTGCTCTCTTCCCCTTTAGCTCTTCACTTTGAAGGCTGGGGAATAGAGAACTACTCGTTCTTTCTGCTAACTCCTTCATTTCTCCTTTGCACAAATAGACAACCAGAAAATGGTCTAGGTGAGCAGGCTTAGATCGGGAATCTACCAGTCAGGCTGACTATGAAATATGTGGGAAATATGTATTTTACAGACAGGGAGAATGAAGACTCAGGACTTCTTAGGATGGGCAGTTCCACATCCCTACTCTTTCTAGCAATGGCTAAACTGAGTCAGCCAGGGACTTACCCTTTCATGTAATCCAAAGGCATCAATCAGAGATAAGACCCAGCTCACGCTGCCATCTCCACCACAAACCAGAACACGAAAGCGAGCAAAGTTCTTGAACATGCACAGACTGAAAGGAAGAAGAGGAAAGGGAGTCATTTCACAAACAGCTGGGTTTTATAACTCTTTCCTACAACATGTCAGGACATAATGACTGCTGCTTCGGCACCCTGCTAACAGGCCACCTGCCTTATATTAATCCTTATCTCTCTGTGTACCTAAGACCACAGGCAACTTCTCACAGGCACTCCCATAGATCAGGCCTTGCCTCAACTTATACTCTTCTGTGCCTAACTTTGCTCTGGAAGCCAGTAGTAACCTAGTCAAAGCCACTTGCTGAGGCCCAGGAAGAATGCCTTGCAGTGGGCTCACAGGAACCAGGACCGAGCAGCCAGATGGTCCCCAAATAAAACAGGTCTATAATAGACATATATCTATTTGGCCCCAGGAAAAAGAGTGAGTGGCAGGAACGGTAGATAGCAATATCCATTTGCCTCTTCCTCTGAGGTCAGGGGGTATAGTTTTACCTCTTCCAATCAGAAAAAAAGTGAAGCAAATCTGAGAGAAGGACATGGGCTTGAAGGAATTTCTGGGAGAGGGATGAAAGTCCTCCAACTAGCCAACAACAAATGCTCTGGAGTTATATGTTTGTGTCCTGATGTGAGAAAATAGATCTTTCCTGCCCAAGTGCAAGAACTGATTCTAGGAAGCCTATCCTAGTCTAGAAGCTACAGAGGGAGGAGTCTCTTACATACCCAGCTATATCCCTTACCCCATGCTTACCCGGCTTCAGGTCCACCCTTCGCTAGGTCAAACACTTGAGACGGATTAAGGTATTGTTTGAATTTTCGGAGGAAGATGACGCCTTGATGATCGCCACTTTTGGAGTTGATGAAGATGAGCAGGGGGCATGAACAGGCTGATGACCAATCAAGATTCCAGAAGTCTTCAGATACTACTAATTGGCCTGATATACACACACACAACAAAAAGAAAAAGAAGAAAAAAAGAATAGGGTCATTGAGATGGAAATGAGACATGACTTAACATCACATTTTGCGAGGACTTTTTGGGTACAAGTCCCAGTCTCCTGAGACTGAGGAGCAGAGGGAAAGTCAAGACAAAATCCAGAGGGACTTAAAAATTCTTTGTACAGCTGTTGTCAGGCAAATGACATTTACTGAGCAACTACTACATGCCAAGCAACATACTATATACTGCTGTGGGTACAGACCCTGCGCTCCAGCTCTGGAGACAGACTCATACACAGAGTATGTTGGAACACAAGGAATAAGGACATTGGAGCCATAATCAAGGATTAGTAAAACTCTATGGGGAAACTGAGGAAGGAGAGGATTGAGAGCCCAAGAGGAGGGCTAGCACACCAACTAGTCTTTTCTCTGCCTGGGACAGCTCAGTGCTCACAGTGAGAAGATACCAGATCAGAAGAGAGGGGGAGGAAATGCTGTAATTTAGCCAGGAGCTAATGACAGAACATATCAAGGCGGGATGAAATAAAGAGCTTTAATCACTTCTCTGTGGCTCTGCCAGAGCAATCTGTGTTATCACACCAACTTCCAGGGGAAACGAGACTATAGGGAAAGTGTCTGAACAAGAGAGAGGCTTTAATAATCCCCAACACTGAAGTTACCCGTAGAGAAGTGGAGTTATAACATTCTAAATAGCCAAAGTTTGCCAGCTTGTGCTGAGTCTTAGAGCCTGTTGGCAGGGAGACAGGCAGTGTGCTATGGTCCCCTGGGAGACACTAGACAAACAGCGAGCCCCCCAACCTCAGAGCTTGTGGGCTTGCCATGGATGCCTCAGAAAAAGTAAATACACAGGGCAAAAAGCATGTGGCTCACTTTTCAATGGTGGTGGTGGGGAGGTGGGTTGAGAAGTCTCATTTGTTTTAACTTGGGTGAAAGGGAGCCTGAAGGAAATCTGCCTGAACAGATTTCATGGCTGGTCTGCCTGGAAAAATCTAAGGCAGGATTCCTCTATGGGCCAATTCCCACTCACTGGCTAGTAGAGCTTGAAGGCGTCCTAAGCCAGCTAGCCAGTCATGCACCAAATTTTCAGGGCTTGCCAGGACTCACAGCTACAAGGGGAGTCTACTGTGTTGCCTCAGTAGCATAGCCTGGAAGTAGTCACTTTCCTTGAACACATTATCCAACAGTAGTATGATTTTGAAAGTTTTTTTCTTTTTTTACAAAAGTAATACGTTGACACAATGGTAGTTAAGACACATTAATCCATTCATTCAACAAATATGTATTGAGGGCGTTCTCTGTGCCTGTCCTTGCTTTATGTTCTGAGAAAACAATGGTGGACAAGATAGAAACAGTGTCTGCTCTTGTGGAACTTACATATTAATGGAGGAGACAGGTCATAACAAATAATTTTAAAAAATAATGTGTTGTGGAGAAAAATAAGGCAAGGAAATGGGGCAGAGATTGAAGGGAATGTTATTTTAAACTGGGTGGTCAGAAATGGCTTCTCTGAGGAGGTGACATTTGAGAGGAGAATTGAGTAAAGTGAAGGAGTGAGCAATGCAGGTATCTGGTGGAAAAGTTTTGGGGGGCTGGAAGAAGAATAAGTGCTAGGACCCTGAGAAGGGAGACTGTCTCCAGTGCCTAAGGACAGGTGAAGAGCACGGCATGGCTGCTATGGAATGAGCGAGGGGGAGAGTGGCAGAAGAGGTCACAGAGGTGACAGGGGCCAGAGCAAATGACAAGATATTAGAAGAAGCAGTGCAAAAATAAGGGTGAGCCTTTTCAGAACAGAATTGAAACATTAGGGGACAGGTCATAAGATTTATAAAGAAAGGAGTCAAAGGGTGTTATCTTTTTATGTGTTTGCCCCCCTACTAACCAACAATGCAGGCCCCAAATCATGGCCTGGCCTCAGGCTTACCTCTCCTTTGTTTTAGAACCTGGCTCTGCTTTGTGCTTCCCTTTCTCACTCAGAAATCTCCTGTCAACACCCTCTAGGTGAGCATGTGACTTCGGATATATACCCTAATTAAAGACTGGTGGAAACAGCTTCCTGCTAACATCTAGTGGATCTGTGAAATGTGCTTGGAAGCAAGGACGTCTCCTGCCAGAGGTCCTGGAATAGACCTGTCTATGCCCCCAATGTTTTTTAAGAGTGTCAAAGGCCCTTTGGGGGTAGTCCCTCTCTAAAGGGGAGGTAGCAGTGGCAGTGAGACCAACTAGTGGGTGCTATTTGGGCCTCAGTTTCCTTATCTGCAAAATGGATCATTCAAAAACCTAACTAGTTTCCCAGGGCTTAGATGAAAAGTAACCTTTATAAGCTAAGCATTATGCTGTTGAGAAAAGGAAATACAACTTGACTCCTAAAGATAAAAAGATGGTCTAACTTATAATAAGAAAGATACAAATTAAAACTAGGCCATGGTACCACTTTTTTATTGTCTAGAAGATTGGCAAAATTTTTAAAAAACTAGATAACACACTTGATTGAGGAGGCCATGGGGAAATAGACTCTCCCATACACTAAGGATAGAAGTATGATGTGACACAAGCTCTGTGGAGGGCAATTTGACAGTATCTGTGAAAATTACAAAGGCATATGCATTCTGACCTAGTAATTCCACTTCTGGGAATTTTTCCTAGAGATGTAATATGTAAAATGCCATGTATGAGGTTGTTCATAGCAGTATTATTTGTAATAGCAAAAGGTTGAAAACTACCAAAATATCCATCAATAGAGGACTGGTTAAGTTATGGTATAGCCATATAATGGGATATCTTGTAGCTTTAAAAAAGCATGAGCAATTTTTTGTTGATATGGAAAGATCTCTAAAATATACTGTGATGGGAAAAAAAGCAAGGTACGAAACAATGTGCATAGTATTAAAAAGGGGGATAAGAATACCTATTTATATTTACCAGTTTATACATGAAAAACCACTGGAAGGTATTCAAGAAACTAATGGCAGTAGTCACCTGTTTGTAAGTGGGAATGAGGGGGGCTGTGGGAGATTGAGAAGATCAGAGAAAAGATAACAGCAAGATTTTTTTATTAAATATGTGTGCATGTGCTTCTCTTCTTTTTAAAAAATTTGAACCATGTGAATATATTAACTAGTCAAGAATTAAATTAAGAAATAGGAAAAAAGAATTATGCTAATACTATCTGTAAGTTAAATAGCCATGAGGGCATAGCTGGAATCATTTTTAGATCTTTTGGCAGCTTGGTGCATGGGCTGCCTTTTGTAGTATACCTCTATAAGAGACTGCAGCTGTGTGCTACAGCCGGTTGCCCTACAGGTTTATTCACTAACCTAGAGCAAACATCTTAACTTCTCTGGGTGTTCATTTCTCTATATGTACAACAGTAGCATGTGCAATGATTGATAAAATAATCCAAGGTGGAGATGGGAAGCTGCTAAAGAGAAAATTATATAATTAAGGCAGCATGAACTTCAGTGTCAAACCTTATTTGGTCACTGATGCAAAGACAATGGAAGCAGCCCTGGCAGGAAGCCAGTCCCAGGAGAATACAGGGGCAGCCCCATCTAGCATTTTACCCCAGAGGCAGAGAATATCTGAATTTGAGCAAAGCCAAGTTTTTCAAGAGAATCTTGTGAACAAGGTGACAAAAATAGGTGCCACTGTGGGCTGAAATGTGGTAATGTTAGGCCGATTTATAACCAGGTAAATAACCCTGTTCACAAGATTGCTTTTGAATAGGCTGATGTTAATCATACGGGAGTGTCCTGTATTATTCCACAATTTTCACTGACAATTCGCATGGAAACGTAGAAGGCTGGCTTGTGACCTTTGAAGTACCCAAAGCTGGAGGAAGAGCTACTGGATGATGGAATCGAGATTGTAAAATGACCTCGACAGGCCAATGGGTCGAAGTCAACTGATGAGACGTAAAGGGAATAAATGTGAAGCTTGGCCTTTAGGCTCGAGGACATAAATTGCACCAGAACAGGGCAATCGGGACTTGACTTGGCAGCATCAAGTGTGAAAAGGGCTTAGGGGATTTAGTTGACTTTAAGTTCCAGATGAGTCAACAGCTTGAAAGAACCTTTCATAAAAGCCCATGTTTCTTTGAGCTGTATTAATACCACAGTGTCCCAAACCAAGGAGCCAACAGTTCCACTCAAATTTGTTCTGTTCACTCCACAGAAGGATGCTAAATTGGCATAGGTCGGCTTACTGTTTCCCCTTCCTGTTTAACATCCTTTTATAAATATCAATTCATTTAACTTTTCTAATGCACCTTAGTACAACTGTCATTCCCTGTTGGCAGAAAACAAATAACAGATGAGGCACAGAGAGGTTAAGTAACTTGTCCAGGGTCACACAGTAAATGTTGGAGCATGCTCCCAGGACTACTAGCACCAGCAGCATCTGGGGACTTTTAGAAATACAAATTTTGGGGCCCCACCCAGATACTGAAATCAAAAGCTCTGAGGGTAGGGCCCAGAATTCTGTGTTTTAACAAACCTTCCAGATGATTCCTATGCATGCTCATGTTCAACAACCACTGCGCTACACTATTTAGCCTCCCTATGAATCAGCGATGCTGTCTTAGTCATTTCTTATTCTCTAAATTGCTCAGCATTGAGCCTTACATACAGGCAGTATTCAGAAAATGTATTAATGAATTCATGTAACAAATCTTGACTGTGCAAATACCATGTACCCAGATCTGAGTTAAGTGCTAGGGGTACAGGGAGTTCACGGTCTGGGGTGGGAGACAGACATGTGCTGAACTACAATGTTGTGTGTTAGGTGCTCTGAGATACGTGTTCTTGGTTTACATCAAAAGAAGTAATTAATTTGCTTGGGGAAGTGGGAATTGGCCATAAAAAAAGAATATAATGTTTGATTTTGAGCTGGACTTTAAAGGATGAGAGAAGGAATTTACCAAGCATACTGAGTAGGGAAAGGGGGTAATTTGAAGGCATTCTCAGAAATTAGAGTCTGTTGTCTGAAAAAATGAATGTGTGAATAGATGAGTGTTACTCAGCAATGGCAAGGGCTTCCTTGGAAAGTCATCAGCTGATGCCCTCACCCTGGATGCTGAAGAAGGGATTCCCTAGCCTGGCCAGGGTGTCAAACTAGGTCATCTTTAAGGAACTCACCATCTCTAAATTCTGTAACTGGAAGAAGCCAGGAAGAGTTAAGAAGATAGGGATGCCTTAGAAGACATCCAGGCCAAATAACGCATGATAGAAAGAAGGGCTGTCAGAGAGTGAGATTCAGTTGGATCAAGATTGCAGATGACAAGGAGGAAAGGCTAAAAACTAACTTATGGGGCATTAAATGAGACACTTCACAAAAAGATAGCTTAGCCTGGGTGCTCCAAAGCAATAATATTATATCATTGGTGGAAAGCAAAAGAAAGTAGCAATGCCATTAGTTGACAAACTATAACAAGATATAGGATAGGAAAAAAGAAACAAATTTTAAAAACTCACTAACTTCCATAAGAACAGGAAGCACAGAGCATGTTTAGCCCAGTTAAAGAAAAGTGGCATACCTCTTACTACCCATTTGAGGTGATGTGTGTGATGCTGAGGTGGGCCCTCTGCTCAAAGACATTGTCCTCAGGTCCCTATGAGGGCGAGCAATATGTCTCAGATCCAAAACTAGGTTTATTTCACTAGCAGCCTGAGTTTGCTCAACTGACTAGTTTGCTACTTTTCCTTTCATATTAACCACATCTTCCCCTTCATTCCATCCAATCAAACATCTCTTATTTACTAAGTCATCAGTCTCATCACTTCTCTAGTCAACTATCTGGGGGGTAACTATGTGGATAAATATTTCAGTAGATCTGAGAATAATATATGCATGCATCCCTGAGTAAGTTCAGTTTTATGTCTGTACATGTCATTATGGGGACATATGAGTACACTTGCCTGCAGAAACCTGTGTGAATGGCTCATTCCATGTACTAAGGTCTACCTTTATCTGTGTTAGGGTTGGAAAAAGAACTGGAAGAGACTAAACTGGCTCTGTGTGTGTGTGTGTGTGTGTGTGTGTGTGCGCATACATATATGAACACACAGGTACACATGTACTATGCCTAGTTCTAAAACTGTGTTGTAATGGCTACAGGAATCTTTGCCCCCTTCTGTTCCCTGACTAAAGAAACCATTTACTCTCATTTCTTTTCCGTTTTTTGCTTCCAGCTAATGCTGGCTCTTCCCTGGCAATGAAGTGAGCAGAAAACATCAATATGGGGACAATTTTTAAGTCAATGAAATGGTGGTTCACTAATCACTCTTGGACCAGCGGACATCCCATGTGTCAGAGATGGATAAATTAGCATATTAGAAAAATACAGATAAAATCTTTCTGGGAAGGATTTGAGCTTTCCTCCAGTAAGCGAAATTGACCACATATAGAGCGAAGCTAGCCATCCAAAAACTGAAATTCACCATCTCTTCCCTGGCTTAGTGAAACAGTAGTATGTCAGTGGCAAGTATATTAGAATTCTAAATTTCTTCGCGTTCGTAAAATAGGTCAGATCTTTTTAGCTGTGATATATGATTTTGATCTTGACAGCTTCCAATCTTTAATACTGAATGACAGGAAAAGCAAATGAACCATTCAATAGCAGAAAGAAGAGTCTCAGAAGCAAAGAATAAGTAGGGAAGGAGAGATGAACTCAAGAAGGCATCATTAGCAAGTGCCAAAGAATGAATCATCTCTGTGAGGGTCTATAGTTTTCATTAGGCTAGACGAGTAGATATTTAGTCACCCAAGAAGATTTAGTTTTCTGGTCCTTTGGGACCATGTTTCTAGATACCTAGGCCCTTTATATATTATCATTTATCCTCACAATAGACAGTTTCATTCCCATTTATAGACGGGGAAGCAAAGCTCAGAGAATTTAAGTGACTTACCCAAGGTCACCTAGCTAGTAAGTAACTAAAACTCATGATTGCCTGGTCCTTTTTTTTCCCTTACACCATGCTGCCTCCTTGTCTTATATATTCTTAAAAAACAAACACAAAAACTAAAAACAACCTTCTCCTTGGCTCCTGTTTTCTCTGTTCTAACATTGCCAGACCTCTTGATAGAAGACTCTAAAAGTTTACTCTTGCTACACTGATTTCATTACTATCTCATTTCTGCTTAACCTCCTAACATTTTCTGCTTTCCAAGTATCTCTATCATTCCTTTGGCACTTAGCATATGCTACATTAAAATACTAATTATATTATATCAATATCCTAGATCTGCAGTAATCATTAGCTCTGGCAATGCCCATGTTTTAGATCTCTCTGTAGCCTGCAGACATCTTGTGATTAGAGTTCTCAGTAAAGCACTAGTGTCCAGGAATTGACAAAGCATCAATGAAGAGTGTTGGGGCAATGATCATGTTAGTTTCAGGTTTGGGAACAAACTTGATGATAGTTTCCATTTTAAAAGTAATATAACCTGGGCTTTCATGCAGTTCTTCCTTGACCACCTAGACACAAACAAACTTATTTCATGGATTATCTTTTGTTTGGAAATCATGAAAAAGCTGAAATCCATTCTTATCAATCATGAACAATGTGACAGAGGCTACCGAGAACATACCCACATACATATACACCAGAAAGACCAACATTCACCATCCCAAAGGTCTAAAGAGAAAACCATGAGCTATCTATACACACATTGTATATTCTTACTGCCCCAAAATGTTTGGTTGAAGAGAATAATTTAATTGCAGTCTTTCTTCCCAGCCATTGCACCTCCCCCGCCCCACCCCCGCCCTGCAATGTGTCTCTGAGGTTAAGGTTTAGCTACTCACCATCGCCTTTGGGGTCGCTTAGAGCAGTGGGAGGAATGACTGATGAGCGATGACTTCCGAAGCAACATTCCTTGGAAAACCGTCTCCTACAGTCATCATGCACCTGAAACGACAAGAGCAGAGAAAAAAAAGGAGGGGGGAGAGAAAAGGATAACATTGATCAGTCTTGTGTTCCAATCCCAAGATTTAGATCCTTAGCATTTAAATCCCTCTTTTTGAGATTTGGTGCCATACACATACCCCTAACTCACCTGAACACCCTCACTCTACCCTGAGTCGGCACTGTCCCTGAGCGTAGCTTCAGAACTCTGGTCCTTTCAAAGGCGACTTTCAAAAGATACCCATCTACAGGCACTAAGAAGTCACCAGTCCAGAGGCACAATCTTAGTGGCCTACAGAATATGTAATTTGCTTGCATTCTGTACATAATGGGGATCATAAGAGGGTTAATCCTGATAATCTGCAATTACACTTTAATCCTTACAACAACTGTGTGGTAGAGAAGACATTATTGGGTTCATTTTAGAAATGAGGATACCAAAGCTCAGAGAGGTAAAGGGTGTTGCCCAAGGTCAAATAGCTGGGAAGTGACACAGCTGAGAATCCGCTACCTTTCTCACAAGTGGCCATTCTTCTCAGATTTCTGACATCTTCAAGCATGACTTCCTGGACAATTACACTGTTTCTAGGGGCCATGAACCTGGCCTGGTTATTCAAAAGCAATTGAAAGTGAGCCAGAGGACAGAGTCTTCTAAGAAGAAGCTTATACTTCAGTTTCTTCTTGTCTAGAAAACTCAGTTTAAGAGAAGCATCCAGAAGCCTAGAAAGTCTAGATCAGGGTCTCTTAACCTCGACATTATTCATATTTTGGGCCAGATAGTTCTTTGTTGTAGGAGGCTGTCCCATGCAATGTAGGAAGTATAGCAGAATCCCAGGCCTATACTCACTAGATTCCAGTAGCACTGTCCCCCTCCCCTGAGATGTGACAATAAAAAACATCTCCAGGCATTGCCAAATGTCTTCTGGGGGAGCAAAATTACCCCCAGTTGGTTTAGAGGCATGGTAGTGTTGTAGCTAAGAGCATGGTCTTTGCAGAATTATGTATGAATCAAGACTGTTTTTCTGACTGGCTGCATGATCTTGGGCAAAATCACCTTACTTTTCTGAACCTCACTTTCCTTATCTGTAAAATGGGGATAATGAGGCCTGATTTAGGATTGTTGTAAGGATTAAATGAGATCATGTGTATAAAGCACTCAAAATATAGTAGCAATAATAATGTGTTAATATTATTAATGACTTTTAATTAACAAAGATTACAAATTCCTAGGAGATAGTGAATGAGGAAGGGAGAAGTTTTCTTAAAGGTAGACTCAGAACTTATTTTTAAATTGTCCATACCGCCATTAAAGAGTTCAGCTTTTCCCATTTGCTAGTAGGCCTTGCCAGTTAAGAACCATTCAAGATAGGAGTCTTAAATCTTTCTCCCAAAGCCCCCATAGCTAGATCTGCAAAGGCAGGACACTGAGGTCTATACTACGGAATCTATATAATCTATTTTGGGATAAGGGTTTCTGATATTTCTATCTACGCATATGCACAGTCAAGCTCCAATCCACCCCTTTCCCAGAAATCAAGTTCTTTATGTATCAAGGAGATGGGAAGAGTCTTACCGTGGAATTACACCACAGACAGCGGAAGTCTTGAAGTCTCTGATAACTGCCACAGCTCTCATGACATACTGCACACTGAGAGCTGACAGGCATGTTTCCTTCTACCCATTGATGGGGCATGGTCTGCTGGAGGGTAAAAAGAGACAAGAGGTAGAAGTTAGAAATATAAGGAGAGGAAAGGCCAGCTAGAATAATTGTACTACCCCATGGAGGACATTAGGTAAAAACCCCAAGTTCTTCATAGTCCTGCCCTCCCTGCTCCAATGCTACTGACCAATGACAAGTGGAAGTTGGGGGTTTTCATCCTTCCAGATTGGTTAGATTGTAATTCTGGGAAAGAGGCCTATTTTGCATGTTTGGAGACAGGAAGAAGTCTTTCTTCCCCTGTTTGTCCTGGCTGAAGGGGAGATGGGAGAGGGTGACTGTGGGAGGGTAGGGCTGGTACTTACTACTTCATCTGCAGGCAAAAGGAGGTCATCAATGATAGACAATGTATTCCACTTGCAGTCTTTGCTTGCTCTCAAAGCACATAATCTGTGAGATTTCACTTTGCACACTGCGAGAAGAAGAAGAAAAAGATGGATGTGAATCTGGTGATAATAAAGATTCTAATTGCTTTCTTTAAGCTTCTCTGAAAGTTAGAACCCAGATGCATTCTAAACAGTTCTGATCCATCTCCAAAGACATATTTTCAGTATGATCCAGTTCCTTTTTGTTCCTATCGGCCAAACTTTCTAGTATCTGACTGGAATGGAAATTGATGGTAAGAATGAGGTGATTTCTGTCTTTTCAACCCTTGTGACCATATGGTCCCATCTCTCCATACCCAACTCTCTATTTTCATTCATGAGAATTCCCCCTCATGCAAGTTTCCTCCCTTCTGCTTTCCTCAATCAGGCTTAACCTTATGCCAGAGTCAGTAACCTAGTGAGTCAATGATACTAAAGCCAAATGAGTTCCTTCACCCCTGTCTTCATTTGTGAGCTCCACTTTCTAAAGGAATCAGAAATGTACCTTCACAGATGATAGAATCTCTAGATAAGGCAGGAATGCTCTCTTGACAAACATTGCAGTGCTGTGTCCGGTAGCTGTAGCTGGAGTACCAATAGTGCATTCCAACAAGGAAAGGGTTGTTTTCTGCTGCAGGTATCTAAAATAAATCAGAGAAGAGAGAATGGAGGGTTAATCACAGAGGTAGATTAGGGAAGGCCATAAAATATGCTGCTAAGCCTAAAATGGCCTGCTATATAGGTGTCAGAATGTGTGAAGGGGAAGACTGAAAGTTGGAGCCAATACCTGGGATTTTGGTTTTTGCTTTTTTTTTTTTTTTTTGCCAGTGGTTGTAGAAAGGGAAAAGAATAGAGGGATAGATCCTGGAAAAGAAGCTGAAGACAGAAAAATGGTCTTTATACTGCTTGGCCAACCACTCTATTGGTTTAATCCAAGCAAAATTTGTTCTGTTAGCCTTGGCCTTGGTTCTCTTTAAGTAATAAGCAAAAGGAGGTGGTGAGTTGGACATTCAGTGATATCCAAATGCTGTGGCCAAGGAAGTAATGGGGGAGGCAGGGCTCTGACTCTGGGATAAGGAATCTTGTCAGGCTTTAACTACTTCCTGGAGATATGCACTTCCCTTCCTGGCTGCCAGGTGAGCAGAGCATTGGTTTATCTGGACAATAGTTTTATCTCATGGGCTTCTACCTCAAGTATTCTTTTCCGAATACCACACTCTGACTGCCTATAGCAGTTTTCTGGTTAACCAATTTATTCGATAATTCATTAAACAAGTATTTACTGAGTAACTACTATGTGCTTCGCATTTTTAAAGGCATTTGAGATATAGTGATGAACAAGACAAAGTCCTTGACCTTATGGAGTGGCATTCTGCTTGGTGCTCTCTTTCATGGTATCGAACTTGACCTTTTTTGTTAACATGCCTGTGAATGCTGCATTTGTATATCACAGCCTAACTTTTATCACTGTAGGGAAGGCACAGGTTATACCAGCAATAGTTTGGGGACTGAAAGGAGAAACCCAAGTTTGTTCTAGGTGTGCCTTCCACAGGTCCCTTCCACATTTTCTCTAATTCCTGTGAATATCTGATTTTCTCCTTTTCTGCCTTCCTCTGGAGTTTAGACATAGGTATACATACAGCTTTTTATTCTTGACTTTATAATGGGTTGGCTGTGTAAAGGCATGACAAGACTTTAAAAAGCACTATATTTTCTCCCTGACATCAGCTGATAGTGGTCCATTAGAGAGCTATTGAGGGCTCTAGCACATTAAGTGTTCAACCTTGATCAATTTACAGGAATTATCCATTTAAGACACAGCCTGCACACAGCACTCTCTGATCCCTCCTTCCCCTTTCTGACATGCTGGCTATGTGCTAAGCTACTGGTGAATTGACCTGGAAGCTTCTGGAAGGAAAAGCTACTTTGATTAGCTAAAAGCTCACGTGTTCTGGGATTGCTTTGTAATTGCAATGTTTATTGTACATTGAGATGCTGGAAAGCTCTAGGAAGATCAGAATAGAAAGTGGCGAGTTCTGAGTAAGTGACATAGCCCTGGCTTTGGCACTCCAGAGGCTTTCTACTCCCCAAGCTTTCTACTCCCCAAGCCACTAGATTGTAATTCCACAAGCTTCTTCCTTTCTTCCTCTCAGTCTCCTTCCCTCCACCAATAATTACTAAGAGCCTGCTATGTGCCATATACCATGTTAGACACTGAAGCTACAGAGATAAATAAGCCACAGTTGTTTCCTTCAAGGAGCTCACAGTCTACTGGAGGAGACAAAATCCGAAACAGATCATTGCAGTACAGAGTGACAAATGAGCTCTTCTAGCATGTGCAGGGTTCTATAGGACTAAGCGGAAGAAATGCAGAATTCTGCCAGGTAAAATATTGAATTTCATGGCCCAATTTCCTATAGAATACAAAGGAATATATAAAATGGACGTTGCTTAGGTTCAGCAGTTGAGGAGATGGAATTTATATTTCTTGTGTGCATCCTTTTCTATAAGAGAACCTTGATGTATCCAACCCTAGATGAGTATGTGTGGTGGGTTGATTTGTGACCCCCACCTAATATGTTCAAATCCTAACCTCTGGTACATATGAATGTGACCTTATTTGGAAATAGGGTCTTTACAGATGTAATCAAGTTAAGATGAAGTCATACTGGATTAGAGTGGGTCCTAATCCAATGACAGGTGTTCTTATAAGAGGAGGGAAATTTGTACACACACACAAAGAGGAGAACACCTTGTGAAGAAACAGAGAACATGGACATAGGGCAGAATACCGTGTAACAATGAGGGCAGTGATTGGATTGATACATCTGCAAGCCAAGGAATGCCAATATTTGCCTGAAATCACCAGAAGCTAGGAAGAGACAAAGAAGGATCCTCCCCTAGAGCCTTCGGAGAGAGAGCATGGCCCTGAAGACACCTTTATTTGGGACTTCTAGACTCCACAATTGTGAGAGAATAAGTTGATATTGTTTTAATCCACCCAGTTTTTGGTTATTTGTTATGCCAGTCCTAGGAAACTAATACAGATTTTGGTACTGGGAAGTGATGTGCTTTTGTAACAGATACCTAAAAATATGGAAGTGGCTTTGGAATTGTGTAATGGGTAAAGGCTAGAAGAATTTTGAGGCACAAGATAGAAAAAGCCTAGATTGCCTTAAACAGAATGTTGCTAAAAATATGAACTTTAAAGGTACTTCTGGTGAAGTCTCAGGTAGAAATGAGGAACATATTATTGGAAATTGGAGAAAGGTGATAGTTTTTATAAAGTGACAGAGGAGTTGGCTGAATTTTTTCTACTATTGGATGGAAAGTAGACCATGTAAGCAATAAACTTGAATGGTTAGTTGAGGAGATTTCCAAGGAAAGTATAGAAAGTATGGCTTGGTTTCTCTTTGCTGTTTATAGTAAAATGTGAAAGAAAACAGATACATTGAGGAAGGAACTTGTGTTAGTCTTCTCAGGCTGCCATAACAAAATATCATAGACTGGATGGCTTAACCAACAGAAATCTATTTTCTCACAGTTAAGAGCTAGGACATCCAACATCAAGGTGTCAACCAATTCAGTTCCTGGTGAGGGCTCCCTTCCTGGCTTGTCGATGGATACCTTCTCGATGTATGCTCACATGGCCTTTCCTAGGTGTGTGCATCTTTTCCTCTTTTTCTCTCCTTATAAGGCCACTAATCTTATCAGGATAGGTCCCCACCCTTACAATCTCATTTAACTTCAATTACTTCTTAAAAGTCCTATCTTCAAATACAGTCACATTGGGAGTTAGGACTTCAACATATGAATTTGAGTGGAGGGCACACAATTTAGTCCATAGCATAACTATTAAGCAAAAAGTCACCAGAACTTGAAGATTTGGAAAATTCTTAGCCTGTCCATATTCCAAAACCTACGAAAGTGTGCTCTGGAGAGAATACCAAGGGTGTGGCTGGACAAACTTTTGCTGGAGAGATTAAGTGTAGGACACATGGATCCAATTAACTAATTGAGTAGAACACTATCAGCTTGGATGGAAGGGTACAGACATAGGACAAAACGAAGGAAGGTTGCCAGACTTGTGAAATTCTACAGACATGAAATGGACTGATAAAGCCACTCAGCTGTTTATTATCCTTCAAGAAAATGGAAGAATGACTTCCAAGGGTGACTCAGAGGCCAGCAAGGCTGCTGAGAGAGGCTCAGAGGCCAGAAGTGCTGCTGTTGCTACCACAGACCCAAAGAGTGCCATCAGAGTCACTGCCTCCTTGATTCCAGAGGGTGGCATTGCTTCCTTGGTTTTAGAAGGTGGGGCTACCTCTTTGGTTATTGAGGGGAGCTGCCACTCTAGTGGGCTGAGAGTGTAGGGCCAGAGAACAGAACCTCAAGCCACAGAGAATTATTCTCAGGCCTGGAAAACCTAATGGAATTTGCCCTGCTGGGTTGCCAACTTTCTTTAGACCAGCAATCTTTTTATTCCTTCCATTTTCTCCCTTTCAGAATGGCAATGTCTATCCTATGCCAGTCCCTACATTGTATATTGGACACAGATAACTTCTTAGGTTCACAGGTCCACCGATGGAGAGGAATTTTGCCCCAGGATGGACCAGACACACAGTCTCGCTCATACCTAATTTAGATTATTTAGAAAATGATATTTTGAACTTTGAGTTAATGCTAGAATGGGCTAAGGCTTTGGGGAATGTTGAGATGGGGGTGAACGTGTTTTGTATGTGAGAAGGACATAAATTTTGGGGGACTAGAATTGGAATTTCCAGTGGAATGTTGTGGGATTGAATTGTGTCCCCCCCAAAATAGGTTCAAATCCTAACCTCCAGTATCTGTGAATGTGATATTGGAATTGAGATCTTTGAAGATATAATCAATTTAAGATTAGGTCATACTGGATTAGGGTGGGCCTGAATTCAATGACTGGTATTCTTATAAAAAGAGGGAAATTTGAACACAGATACACACAGAGAGGAGAACACCAGGTGAAGATACAGAGTGCAAAGACACAGGGGAGAAGACTATGTGATGATAGAGGCAGAGATTGTGTCTGTGAGCTAAGGAACACTAAAAATTACCAACAACCAACAGAAGCTAGGAGGAGGCAAAGAAGGATCCTCCCTTAAAGACTTCAGAGAGATGGTGGCCTTGCTGACACCTTGATTTCAGACTTCTAGCCTCCAGGACTGTGAGACAATAAATTTATGTTGTTTTAAGTCACAAAGTTTGTGGTGATTTGTTATAGCAGCCCTAGGAAACTAATATGGTATGTCATTACAGGCCTTTTTACTTGTTGACACAGATTAATAATTCATTTTGGTTTTTTTCTTTCTAAAAAATTTACCCATCCCTGTCATTTCCTGAAAATAAAATCCATTTTGAAGACAGATTCAAAACTGTGGCATGTACACAAACCACTGATCTCTAAATGCTAAGGAAGGCAGGTTTGCTTAAAGCTTTCAGTGTGTGGTTGTTGGGTTTTTGTGTTTGATTTTTATCCTCTCTATAATACTTAAGTGAATATATTTATGTAGAGTTCATTGCTCCAATAAGATTCCTCGCTTGCAATGTGTATCTGAATATGTATCACCCCGTCATATCAAATGTTGAAATCCTAACCTTCAATACGATGGTATTAGGAGGTGGGGCCTTTAGGAAGTGATTAGGTCATAAGGGTGGAGTTTCTCATGAATAGGATTGGTGCCTTTACAAAAGAGACCCCAGAGACCTTTATCACTCCCTTTCCCACCATATGAGAACATGAGAAGATAGCTATCTATGAACCAGGAAGTGGGTCCTCACCAGACATTGAGTCTGCCAGTGCCTTGATCTCAGACTCCTCAGCCTCCCAAAGTGTGAGAAATAAATATTTGCTGTTTAAGCCACCTAGTCTGTGTTATTTTGTTATAGCAGCCCAAACTGACTAAGACAGGAATTGGTACTGAGAAGTAGGAGTACTGCTGTAACAAATACATAAAAATGTGGAAATAACTTTGGAACTGGGTAATGAGTAGAGGCTGGAAGAGTTGTGAAGTACGTGCTTTAAAAAAATCTAGATTGCCATGAATGGAATTTTAAAGATGATTTTGGTGAGAGCTCAGAAAGAAAAAAGAAGAACTATAGAGAAAGCTTCCATCTTAGAGAATACGTATGTAATCATGAACAGAATGTTGGTAGAAATAGTGACAGCAAAGGCCATCCTGATGAAGTCTCAGATGAAAATGAGGAACATATTATTGGACAATAGAAAAAAGTGATCCTTGTTATAAAGTGGCAAAGAACTTGGCTGAATTGTTTTTGTGTTCTAGTATCTTGTGGAAGGTAGAACTTGTGAGTGATGACATTGGATATTTAGCTGAGGATATTTGGTTCCTCCTGACTGCTTATACTAAAATGTGAGAGAAGGAGTGATATCAGCAAGATGACAAAATAGGAGTTGTCCAGCTTCACTCCCCCCAACCAACAGAAATCCAACTTACAACTATCTACAGGCAAGAATACCATCATGAACATCAGAACCCAGGAGTCAGGGTGAGACAACCCCTTGGACCGCAGAACCAAGAAAATCTGTGATTAAATGGTAAGAGGAATGGTTCATTCTGACCGTGCCACCCCTCCCCTAAGCTAGCACAGTGCCACACAGAGAATTTCCCTGGACTCATGGTTTCTACAGCAGGAAAAGGTAGTTTGCAGGGACATTCAACTTCCTCACTATTCTGGGACCCTTTGCAGGAGGCTCACTCCTGTCTTGCAGGTACCAGCAGGGCTAGACCACCTGGGATCAGTTAGAAATGAAGAATGGGTATGGCGCTCAAAGTGGCCAGGACACAGATCTTTGTGGCTATTCTGCATTCCTGCCAATAGAGGTGTCATTCCAGAGAAACTAGCCAGTAGCATCATGCTGCAGCATGGTCCATGAGTCCTCCAGGCTTGATTCCCTAGCCAACATCTCTACACAGCCTGGGTGCTCTAATTAAGTCTTTCCCAGGCTGAGAGGCAACTGTTAGGTCAGCAATTACCCACGGAGGGAACACCTACCCCCACCCAGCCCTAGCAGCAGAGAGGTGATCCAATAATTTCCAATGATCATATTAAGTCATTTTCAGACTAGGAAGCAGCTGCAGGTCAGTGATTACCCACAGAGGGAGCATCTGATCCCACCCAACCCCAGCTGCAGAGCAGTGACTACACTAATCCTTAGTGCTCTGCTTGAGCCTACCCTAGGCTGAGAGGAAAGCCCAAGTTCACATATATATGTGGAGCACAGTCGCTGGCCCTGCCCACCCCATGTGGGCCAGCAGCAACCCCAGAGACCTCACCCAGCCTTGGAGACCATCACACAGCCTTCTACAACTACAGATTCCAACAACAGTACCACCCAGCCAAGGAAGACAACCTGCAACCTGTCCTATTGGAGATGGTCGCAGAACTCAGCCAGCAGTCCCATCTGATGACAGGGTGCAGCCACTGGTCTCACTGGACCATGGAGAACAGCCAGCAATAGCATTCAACCTCAGAGCATAGAAAGTGACACAGTCCAACTAGAGAACCTGACACCAAGGTCAGCCTGTCAGAGGTTGCTATGAGCTGACCCATCCAGAATCCCAGGCTAGACTAAATAGTACAAGTCTGTCACCACCAAAAAACACTTGCAAAGGCTGGAAGAGGTGGCCATCTTCTCAAATGCACAGGCATCAATGTAAGGACACAGGATTATGAAAAATTGGGGAAATATGACACCACCAAAAGAAATTAATAAGGCTCCAGTAATGGACCCAGAAGAAATGAAGATCTGTGAAGTGACTAACAAAGAATTCAGAATAAGCCTCTGAAGGAAGTTCAGGTAACTATAAGAAAATATGGACAGAAAATTAAATGAAATTTGGAAACAATTCATGAACAAAATGAAAAGTTTGAAAAAGAAATAGACACAGTAATAATAAAAACCAAATAGAAATTCTAGAGATAAAGAATACAAGAGCTGAACTGAAAAATTCAATAAAAGGCTTCAACGGCAGACTTGATCAAGCAGAAGAAAGAATCAGTGACCTCAAAGACAGGGCATTTGAAATTATACAATCTGAGGAGCAAAAAGGAAAAAAAAGAATGAGGAAGGCCTACAGGAATTATGGTTCCAGTTCAACATTAAGTGAACGAATCTTCACATCATTGGAATTCCTGAAGAAGAGAGAGAAAAAGGCCTATAAAGCATATTTAAGGAAATAATGGCTGAAAATTTCCCAAATTTGAGGAAAGACAACACTATCCTGAAAAAGGAAGCTCAGATGTTGCCAGTCAAACTCAATCCAAAGAGGAGATCACCAAGACACATCATAATCAAATTTTCAAAAATCAAACACAAAAAAGAATACTAAAAGGAGCAAGAGATAAGAAAAATATCACATTCAAGGGAACCCCAATATAGCTTTCAGTGCATCTCTCAGCAGAAACTCTATAGGCCAGGGGAGAATGGGATGATATAGTTGAAGTGCTGCAGGGGAAAAAAAAAAAAAAAAACCTTCAAGATGAGAATACTTTACCCAGGAAAGCTGTGCTTCAGAAATGAGGGAGCAGTAAACACTTTCCCAGAGAAACAAAAGCTAAGTTTGGCACCACTAGGCCTGCTTTGCAGGAATTGCTAAAGGGAGTTCTTTAAGCTGAAATGTATGGCTGCTGATTAATAACAAAAAACATATGAAAGTAAGAAACACAGTGATATTAGTAATATGTAGTCATACTCATAATTCTGTAATACTTTTAAGGGTAGTATATAAAGCAATTTTATCTCTACTAGGAGAGCTAAAAGACAAAACTATTTAAAAATGTAGCTACAACAAATTGTTAAGGGATAAAAATTACAAAAACAAATGTAAATTTTGACTTCAAAATTATAAAAGGTTGGGGGGAGTGAAATTGTAGCATTTTTGTATGCAATTAAAAGCAAATTGTTTTCAGCTTAAATTAGCCTGCTTTAAGGATGAGATATATAAGTATTTGTTTATCAGTTCTAACATCATTCTTATAGAAAAGTTGAAAACTTTTCCTCCAATATCAGGGACAAGACAAAGATGCCCACTTTCACCACTTCTTTTCAACATAGCTCCGAAAGTTCCAGCCAGAGCAATTAGGCAGGGGAAAGAAATAAAAGACATCCTAATAGGAAAGAAAGAAGTGAAATTGTCTCTATTTGCTGATGACATGATCTTATATATAAAAAATCCTAAAGATTGTAACAAAAAAATTGTCAGAATTGATAAAAAAATCAGTAAAGCTACAGGATACAAAATCAACGTACAAAAATCAATAGCATTTCCATATATAGGGTGAGTATCCCTTTATCCAAAATGCTTGGGACTAGAAGTGTTTCAGATCTCAGATTTTGAAATATTTGTATGATACTGGTTGAGCATCCCAAATCCAAAAATCTAAAATTCAAAATGCTCCAATGAGCATTTCCGGTAAGTATCATGTTGGTGCTCAAAAAGTTTTGGATTTTAGAACAATTTGGATTTCAGATTTTCAAATTTGGGATGCTCAACCTGTACTAATAATGAACTATCTGAAAGGGAAATTAAGAAAACAATCCCATTTACAATAGCAGCAAAAAAATAAGTAAATAAATACTTAGGTATAAATTTAACCAAGGAAATAAAAGATGTGTATGTTGAAAACTATAAAAGACTGATGAAAAAATGGAAGAAAATACAAATAAATGGAAAGATAGCCCATGTTCATGGATTGGAAGAATTAATATGTGAAAATATTCATACTACTCAAAGTGATCTACAGATGTAGTGCAATCCTTATCAAAATTCCGATGTCATTTTTCACAGAAATGGAAAAAGACAGTCCTTAAATTTGTATGGAACCATAAAAAACCCCAAATAGTCAAAACAACTTTGAGAAAAAGGAACAAAGCCAGAAGCATCACACTCCCTGATTTTAAAACATGTTATAAAGTGATTGTAATCAAAACAGCGTGGTTCTGGGATCAAAACAGACACTGACCAATGGAACAGGATAGAAAACCAAGAAATAAACCCATGCACTTATGGACAACTGATTTTTGACAAAGTTGCCAAGAATAGAAAATGGGTAAAGGACAGTCTTTTCAATTAATGGTGCTGGGATATCCATATTCAGAAGAATGAAAATAGACCCTTATCTTACACCATATACAAAAATCAATTCAAAATGGGTTAAAACTTAAATATAAGACCTGAAATGGTAAAACATAGAAGATAATATCAGGAGGAAAGCTCCACAACATTGGTTTGGGCAAGGATTTTTTGGATATGTCCCCAAAAGCACAGACAATGAAAGCAAAAATAGACAAATGAGATTACATCAAACTAAAAAGCTTCTACACAGCAAAGGAAATAATTAACAAAGTGAAGAGACAGGCCACAGAATGGGAGAAAATATTTGCAAACCATATATCTGATAAGGCGGTAATATTCAAAACATATAAGAAACTCTGTCAACTCAATAGCAAGAAAACAACCTGGGCTGGGTGCGGTGGCTCACGCCTGTAATCTTAGCACTCTGGGAGGCTGACGTGGGAGGATTGCTTGAGCTCAGGAGTTCGAGACCAGCCTGAGGAAGAGTGATACCCTGTCTCTACTAAAAAAGAGAAACAAATGAGCTGAATGTGGTAGCACAAGCCTATTGTCCCAGCTACTTGGGAGTCTGAGGCAGGAAGATCACTTTGAGCCCAGGAGTTTGAGGTTGCTGTGAGCTAGGCTGATGCCATGGCACTCTAGCCTGGGCAATAGAGCAAGACTCTGTCTAAAAAAAAAAGAAGAAGAAAGAAAAGAAAAGAAAAAAGAAAAGAAAAGAAATAACCCAATTAAAAAATGGGCAGAGGACCTGAACAGATATTTCTCAAAAGATGACATACAAATGGCCAAATAGGTACATGAAAAAATTCTCAGCATCACTAATCATTAGGAAAATGCAAATTAAAACCACAATGAGATATCACCTCACACCTGTTAGAATGGCTTTTGATCAAAAAAGATTAAAGATAAGTGTTAGAGACGATATGGGAAAAAAGGAACTCTTATGCATTGTTGGTAGAAGTGTAAATTAATATAGCCATTATGGAAAACAGTATGGAGGCTTCTCAAACAACCTAAAAATAGAACTACCATAGGATCTAGTAATTCCACTTCTGGGTATATATCCAAAGGAACTGAAATCAATATGTCAAAGGGATATTTACACTCCCATGTGCATTGTGCCATTATTCACAATAGCCAAGATATGGAAACAGCCTAAGTGTCCATTAATGGATTAATGAATAAAGAAAATGTGGTGTATATACAGAATTGAATACTGTTCACCCATAAGGAAGGGTGGAATCCTGTCATTTGTGAAAACATGGATGAATCTGGAGGACAGTGTGCTAAGTGAAGTAAGCCAGGCACAGAAAGACACATACTGTATGATTTCACTTACAGGTGGAACCTAATAAAGTCAAACTCATAGAAGTAGAGTAGAATGGTGGTGAGAGGGGGGGAAGGAGGGAGTGGGGAGACGTTGATCAAAGGGTACTAAGTATCAGATAGACAAGAGGAATAGATTTTGAGTTCTATTGCACAGCAGGGTGACTACAGTCAATAATATTGAATTATATACAATATTTCAAAATAACTAAGAGAGTAAATTTCAAATGTTTCACCACAAAAAATGACGAATATGTGAAGAGAGTCATACATTACTATTAGCTGGATTTAATCGTGCCACCTTGTATACATATATTAAAAATCATTTTATTCCATAAATGTATACAATTGTGATTTGTCAATCAAAATTAATATGAACACTTTTTTAAATGAAAAATAAATAAAATAGCTTATTAATCATTTTCATTTTGATTATAGTTGAAATGATAATATTGTGGATATATTTGTTTAATAAAATCTATTAGAATTTAAAAAGTGAGAGGAGAGAAATGAATTGAAGATGGAATTATTAAGCAAAAAAAATTCCTAGAATTTAAAGATTTGGAAAATTTTCAGTCTCTCCACATTACAAAAAATGAGAATGTATTTGGAAGGGTGTGGCAGATGCACCATTTGATAAGGAGATTAATGTGAATGTGAACTACCAATTTAATCAACCATCTCAACAAAAGCCAGGGATAGAGATAGGATTACACTAGCAGAAATATGCCAGCTGGGACTAAAGGAAACCAAGCAAATGGGACAAAATGTAGGAAGACTTTAGGATTTCTTGGACTGGACCATAGAATTATTTGGCTGTGAACTTCTTTAAGAACAGGAAAGAATGACCCTGAAAGTGATTCAGAGATCATCAGGGCCGCCACTCCACCACAGGCCTGGAAGGGGGCATGGCTGCCTCTGCCTCAGTTTCCAAGGGTGGGACCAATGCCTAGCAGTGGTGTGGGCATGGAGTAGCCTGGCAGAGCCCTGGGGCCATGACCTGTCCTGCCCCAACAGAGAACGGTGGAAGGATGGGGGCCACTGAAGAGAACCACAGCATTGGCAGTGCTCCACAGATCTGTGGGGGTAGCATTGCCACCCTAGTAGGTCTGGAGGGTGAGCCCTTTGCCCCAGTGGGTTTGGAGGGAGGGACTGCTGCCCCCACTGGTCTGGAAAGCAGAGTATCGAGCCAAAGAGGATTACAGATACTCCCCGATTTATGATGGAGTTACATCCTGATCAACCCACTGTAAATTGAAAATGTCATAAATTGAAAATGGACATTTTGTAGACATGATGGGATGTGAAAACATAAAACGCAATATCCAAAAAATGCTGGCAACACAGTACACTGGAGCGTGTGGGCTGTTTACCCTTGTGATTGAGTGGCTGACTGGGAGCTGCAGCTCGCTGCCGCTGCCCAGCATTGCAAGAGAGTATCCTACCATATATCACCAGCCTTGGAAAAGATCAAAACTCGAGGTACAGTTTCTACTGAATGCATATTGCTTTTGCATCATTGTAAAGTTAAAAAATCGTGAGTGTGTATTCTCGAGACATAAGATCTCAAGGAGCTTGCCTTGCTAGGTTTTGGACTTGCTTGGGACCTATCACTCCCACTCCTTCTTTCCTATTTCTCCCTTTTGGAATGAGAATGTTTATCCTACACTTATCCCACCACTCTATTTTGGAAGCACATAACTTGTTTGACTTCACAGGTTCACAGCTAGAAATTTTGCCTCAAGATGTGTCACCCAAATCTGATTTAAATGATATTTAAATGACACTTGGGACTTTAGAATTTGTACTGGAATGAGTTAAGACTTTTGGGGTTGTTTGGATGGAATGAATGTATTTTGCATGTGAGAAGGACATGCATTTTGGGGGGCCATGGGAAGACTGCAATGGGCTGAATGTGTGCCCTCCCAAATTCATATGTTCATAGTCTAACCCCGACTATGATGGTTAAAGGAAGTGGTGGAGCCCTCATGAATGGGATTAGCGCCCTTATAAAAGGAACCCCAGAGAGCTCTCTTGCTCCCTTTTCTGCCATATGAGGACACAATGAAAAGATGCCTGTCTGTGAATTAGGAAGCAGACCCTTACCAGATACTGAATCTGCCAGCGCCTTGATCTTGGACTCCTCAGCTTCCAGAAGGGTCAGAAATAAATGTTTGTTGTTTAAGCCACCCAGTCTGTGGTATTTTCATTATAGCAGCCTGAACTAAGACATCACTGTTCTAGGGCAGCTAAGGGTATTTTCCCCACATCCTGAATCCCTTTCAACATAATCTAGAACTCAGATATGTATATTAATTATTTACCTATTAGTTAAATTAAATCTTGTTAGTCTAGGTGTTTTGTAAGCTCTAAAGTACTTTCCAAATGTATGGATTTAAAATTGTCTGCAAAGTGCATAAAAGTCTCAGGTGAAACATCCCACAAAGCATAAAATCTACAGATGTAATTCCTAAAAGGAATCTTGTTTGGGATGATGAAAGGTTGAATTTAGATAAAAATAAAAGTCAGTGGTTTTTGCTGTAACATGAACTCAACTGATAAATTCTATCAAGGTTTGGGTAACTACAGAAGAATGTTAGGGCCTCCCAGACTGGCCATTGGTAGGGTGACCATATTGTCCAAATCAGAACACTTTCGACAATGAAAGGGGAGCTATTAATAATTATACTGGGACAAGCATAAATTGGGTTCAGCCTGGACAAACCACTAGCCACCGAGACACAATGCGTGAGCTAGAGCCATTTATTTGTTGGTCTATACAATTCAGTTGTTTAGCTCAGTATTTCTACCCTATAATCACAAAGGTCAGGGATTAGGGGAAAAAAAGAAGACAATTAATTAGGCAGAATTGAAGATGTACTTCCAAGAACATACATTAAGAGTTAGAAGAGCTATGATTTTAATTCTGCCAGAATGAGCTGTATGATTTTAGGCAAGACAACTGAACATCTCTGAGGTTTTTTTCTCAACTGCTTTAATGAAATCTTGGAATCATAAGTTTTGCAAGTTCAAAGGAATGTTGAAGTTCATCTACTTTTCCCACTTGAAAAATTAATTTACCACATCTTGACAAGTAGTTGTTCAATTGTTTGTAATATTTCCAATGACAGGGAGCTTTCTACCTCAAGAGGCAGTGGATGCCATTCCTCCAGCTTACAGCGAATGTTAAAAAGGTTTTTTCTTCTACTAGACCAAAGTTTAAGAAAAAACTTAAGGTTTAGAGCTTTAGGAACATTGACTGGACTCTTATAGAAACTTACTTTCCCAAATTTGGAAGAGTTCAAATAAAGGCTACATGACTTACAATCTCCAGATGCTCTAGAATCTAGAATCTGGAGTGTAGATGACTTTTAAGGTCCATTTCTGTTCCCATAGTCAATGATTCCATGACAATTCATTAGAAAAAGCTAACCTTTTAATGTAGTCTTCCAAGCAGCTCCTTATTTTTAATTTTCTCCTTTATATTCTTTCTTTAAATTTCCCCAGGCTCAAACCTTTCATCTGCCTGTGACTTATCTCTCCTCTTTGTCTCTTTCTTATATTTAGGTTCTTGCCTGATCCCAACTCAATATCTAATATTTGTCCTCCCTTTCTATCCTCATTCTATGGCTTAATTTTGTGTTGCCTGATTTAATCTATAGCCTCCTTTCTGAATTTCTGGCCTCTAATTTTTCCCTTGTCTAGTCCAACTTGTATTTCTAAAGTATTCCACTGATCAATTCTCTTCTCTTGCTGATCTATCCTTAAACTGAATTAACTTTGATCATATTGCAAATCTTCCCCACTCTTTATCTTGGCATTGAAAATTCTCTACAATCAGGCCCAAGCTACCTCTCTAGAAATACTTTTGGATTCACTTTCCCAAACTCTTCTGGTGAAATGGATTTCCCCTTTTACTCTATTCCAAAAACGTTCTGTTTTCCTGTTACTCAGCTTTTGCTTATACCAGTTCCCTTGCTCAGGACTTCCCCCTGCCCCCAATCTTCTGACACTGATAAAATCCTATCTATTTTTCAAGGTCAGTCTCAAATCTCTCTCCTATTAACTCTTCCCAGAGGACTCCAGCCGATACTCATTTCTTTCTTCCCTGAACTCCCCATACCACTTTATTGTCTGTCTCATTCATCTGGCAGTCAATCATGCATTGCTTTAACAATTGAAAATTGTTAAACATTGCTTTAACAATCTGAAAATTGTCATTTACCTTGAGTACTGTCATTTAACTCTTTCTTTTGTGTATATATTGTCTCTCCAACTATCTAAGGAGTTCATTGAGGCCAGGATATTGCACCTTTTTTTCCAGCGCTTTGTGGAATAGGACTGGGCACCTAGTAGGGGCTGGCTTGTTAATGTATACTGACTAGTTTCTAACAGATTGTCCAATTACTTTGTTACCACTTTAATAGACCACTGCTAGCAGACATTGGTGGTGACAGAGGATAGAAAGGACCATGAGAGATAAGGTACATATGGGATAAAGCATATTTGACTGTTTAAGCCTCAAGCAAGACGAATTGCTAAGATGCTGGTGGTGAGACATTTCACTATGAGCTAAAAATGTCCCTTAATAGATTTAGGTCCCAGGAGCATCTTCACAGCAGTTGTGATTACAACCTGATACTCACAACTCTTCCAAGAGAGTAAATAGGCAGATTTTTTTTTTCCCTTTCTGGTTTGTGCTGGTTAGTCCATACCTATGTGTTTAATTCAATGAAGTCAAGACTGGCACATCAATTCTCTGGTGACGTTCTCTAGCCATTTTTGCATTCTTGGACTAATAATTAAAATTCAAAATATACTATGTGACCCTTTTATGCCAAATTGAAAATGTTATGTGATTCATGACAAGCATTCCAATTTGAATAGAGATAATCTAAGAGATTGGTCCACAGGGGTGAAGATGGAAGAGGAGCACGGAATTCACAACTTTTTGTGGCTACCTCCCATGGTGTGCCATAGTGGCATCATGCTTGGTGGGGGGGCGGGGCCGGGGAAGAGATTGGAATTGTGCTTCTCTATCAGGAAAAGAAGAAGAAAATAAAGGAGTAAAATTTTGTGTGCTAAGTCATATAAAAACCATCATCAGATGCTAAGCAAAGGATCTCTCAATTAAGCATATATAACGTGGGCCCGGGAGATGCCTTAATGATATGTGGAGACGCTGCAAGTTAGCTTTTTTGTCATGTTCCCCCACCATAGCCATGGGTAGCAGAATGCATAGTTATGAGACTAAGTGGTAAGATGCCTGAGAAATCCTAAGGGAGTAGGGATGGATGGCTGTTCTCAACAGCATTATTTTTATTTCTAAACCCCATCATTACCAAACCGTATCACACTCTGCTCTATCCCAAATGGCTAGAAAGATCCTCTGCCTATTGTTGGTTATTTAAGACATCAGGTTCTTCTAAAGGCTGGATTCATCTTCCTTTTTTATCTTAAAGACCTTCACAGCAGAACTTGTTCATCCTAAACCCTGACTCCAAGATTGCCCTCAGATTCACTTATTCATTTGAAAAAAATTATTGAACCTCTACTATGTGCCAGACACTGCTCCGAGTTAAATAAATGACCCAAGTCCCTCCCCTCTTGAAACTTACATAACTTCTAACCACGGTAGTAGATCTACAGAAGACTGGGCAGATTGCATTGCCCGGAGTTTGAATGGTGGCACTTCTTGTTAGAGGGAGCAGTGGCCAGAGATTTGGTATTGCCAGGGGGCAAAAGAACCCTGCTAAACTTTGTGGAGGATAGTTCCTTGCTCTTCCCTCTACATTTCTTTTGTGGCGGACAGGAAACAGAAAGGCAGAATTGCATAGTGGTTAAGCACACAGGCTTTGGAATCGCATAGCCTGGGTCCAAATGCTGAATTTGCTACTGAATAGTTATTTCACCTTGGTCTGGTTCCTTCCCTTTTTGAGCCTCAGTTTCCTTAGCTGTTATTGTAGTCCTTCAGCAGACCCAAGTCAAGACTGCTGATTGCAGTTTTCCTAATCTAAATTTGTCTACATTAGCTGCTCACATATTATCTTTAGTGCCTGATTCATTGGGCATACATTGACATCTACATATCAAATGGATATGTACAGTGGTATCTAAACTGCATATTTACAAAGGATAAGTCTAAATGAATTACTCCTATTTATGAGTAGTTCTAAACAGGTTTCCTATTGCTATCTACCTAGAATTCCTAAACCGATGGTCTCTGCTTCCATATTACTATTTCCCTGTTTGAAAGGTAGCTTGACTAATGCAATTAATTAAGTATTTACCCACAAGAATTGTGTGGATTCTCTACTAGTTCCCTTACCTTACGAATTTCTCCCTGTTGGACGGTTTTTATGACGTTAATCCATTCTTCCATGTCTTTCCGGTTGGGTGCAGCCAGGATGACTTTTCGTTGAGGTGTAATAACCTAAACAGAAAGTCACATTATTAGCTGATTCTCAGTCCACAACTTTGCGTCCAGACAGAGTCTGTGAACTCTCTAAGGAACTAGACAAATCTACCAAGTACAACCCAAGGCACTTCTTGAATGTAAGACAGAAGTTCCCAGGGCCACTTGTGGCTCCTTAGATACCCACCCAAAATAATAATAATCATAATAGTAATGACTAACACTTTAATAGCACTTACTATGTGCCAGGAACTATTCTAAAGCCCCTCATGTATATTATTTTATTCAATCTTCATTACAACCCCAAGAGATGGGCATTGTTATTTTTCTCATTTCATAGCCACAAAAACCAAGGCAAAGAGAGTTAAATGATTTTCCCAGGGTAACCCAGCAGGTAAAACGCTAAGCCAGATTCTTTGGCTTCAGAATTCATTCTCTTAAATACTAAGCCATGCACCCATCTGTTACTCAAGTGAGGTTGCCTGAAAACCCTACTTGTTTCCTGCCGCTCTGTCTACTTGAAGTGGTAAAAGTATACATGCTTCATCAGAGTGTGCCTCTTTTTGTTTGGGAGGAGAGTCAGATGTCCAAAAATTTAGTTTATTTCTTTCTTATGGGCAAGGAAAACCTGAAGAGAATTTTACAGTTGTTTCTTTAATCCTGCTTAGTACAAGCACCCAGGCAGGAATAATAAGAAAGCCATACTAAGTCTAGCAGATGCAGGACTTGGTGTTTTCCCAGAGGGCAGAAAGGAGCATTAGCTACAGCATCAGTCATTGCTTCCATGGCCCTACTTGCCTTTACTACCAGCCCACCAAATCTTGGAGCTAGAGCTTTCCACACCAACGTGCAATTTATTTCTCCTTTTACGTGTAGCACAGAGCGATTCTGTGGTAAATGGGCATAGGAGCTAGTTGGGATTGTGATAACTGCCGCTCCTTTGGTCCAAACCCATTTTTGGATGGAACTGATGTGCAGTGCCTCTGTGCTAAGGGGCAGCCTAGTCCTTGGGATTTCATTACAGAATGGAGACCAAAAACATTAGCCTGTAGGATCATAACCCAAAAGTTCAGCTTTTTTAAGTCTGGTCAACAGAGCCCTCAGCTTTATCCTGGGTCAGTGTGATTTAATTAGAGAGCAATAAAAGTAAGTTCTCCTTCTTAGATCCAGCTGCTCTCCTTTCAAAGGTGGATGGAACATGGACCAGCCACGGAAGCAAGGTATTGGGTTTGCAGCTCTTTAGTCTGCTAAGTACCATCCCCTACCTGCCTGAAGAGGATCACCAGTCTCCATAACCCACCACTGAGGCTGAGAGAAGACAGTTTTGGGAGGAGGTGGGTAGGAGAATTCCTCGGCCAACAGACTTGCTATTTTTCAGCGAGTTTTCTGGTCTGGATTCACTTGAATGACCAAAGCCATATGACATTTCAGCTGCACCAAGCCCTTTAATACTTCCCTAGAAAATCCTCTGCTTCCTTTGAGGTATTCTCATCTGTAATCTCAACATGGGACAGATTTCACTTTGGATTTACATTCTTTTTTTTTTATTTCAGCATACTATGGGGGTACAGATGTTTAGGTTACGTATGTTGCCCTTGCCCCCCCCCCAAGTCCAAGTTTCAAATATGTCCATCCTTCGGATGGTGCGCATTGCACTCTTTGTGTATGCATAT